>NC_092763.1:18775859-19081512 GCF_047496795.1 Chiloscyllium punctatum | reverse complement strand
TTGTAGCACAATTCAGTATTGACTGTTTTGCATGCACAGGTATATGATGATGGGCGATATGTTTACCTTGTCACTGAACTGTTGAAAGGGGGTGAGCTGCTTGATAGGCTCCTTCGGCAGAAGTACTTTTCTGAACGAGAAGCCAGTGCTGTGCTATTTACAATAACAAAGACAGTGGAATATCTTCACTGCCAAGGGGTGAGTGTTTACACTTGTGGTAGATTATTATTTATCAGTACCTCAGCCAACAAGTGTGGCATAATTCCGTTCAAAGTTTTTATTTCATTTAAAATGTAGAAAAAAATACATTTGTATTCTGTCTTGACCTTTTTTTTCAAATTCTGAACCCTAGTTCTAACTCCTCCCACAAGAGGAAACAACTTTCTACATTCACCCATCAACGTCCCTTAGGATCTGTGCATTTCAATTAAGGTTTTCTTGACTCTTCCAACTCGAGGTTACAGTCCTAGTCTTTTCTTATAAGGTAATCCACTTAATCCCCTCTCAATAAAACAAAACATTCCATCAACTTTTCTGATTACTTGCTGTACCTACATTTTAACCTTCTGTAATTTATACACAAGGACACCCAAGTCTCTCCGCATCTCAGCTCTGCTACCTCTCACCAGTTAGATAATGTGCTTTTTTCTGCCAAAATTGATATGTCTCACTTTCCCAGAATACACTCCATTTGCCAAATCTTTGCTGCTCACTTAACCTATCTATATCCTTTTGTCCTCTTCACAAATTATTTTGATAACTGTCTTTGTGTCATCAGCAAATTTGCCTACTATGCCTCTGGTCCCTTTATCCAAATCATTATATAACTTGTAAAGAGTTGAGACCCAGTGTTAATTCCTGTGGCACACCACTTGTGCCATCGTGTCAGTGAATAAGATCCATTTATTCCTCCTCTCTGCTTGTGAGCTAGCCAACCTTCTTCTGATGCCAAAATGTTACACCCAACACCCATAAGCTTTGATTTTCTGCAATAACCTTTGATTTGGCACATTATCAAATATCGTCTGGAAATAAAAGTACTGTATGTCCACTGGTTTATCCACAGCACAAGTTGTTTCTTCAAAGAACTCCGTTAAATCAGTTAAACATGCTTTGCTGTGATATAACTGTGCTTAAAAAAAATTAAATCCATGTGGTGACCAGTTGGGCTTAAAAGAGGAGAACTGATTCACTCTCCTCACTTGGCCGTTGTATATTTTTTATCAAGTAAACTGAGTTTGGACTGTATATCAGTTTCGTTCTGACAAGAGTGTTAGGTTGGATTGTATGTGTGTTAGTTTTATGTTAGAACATTTTCAATAATGTGAATTTATTTAATTCACATTTTCATTTTCAGCAAATTTATGGGGTTTTTTTCTGCCGAAGAGGTTTTAATGGTGAAATATGTTTGCCGGTGTTCCTTTTTTAAAACCACATTCATGCACAGACTTGATTTGTATTTATTGCAGGCTGACATTTTTGTATTTCCTGTTCACACTGCAGAATTTTACCAACAGGGATCACAACTTAATTAAACTTGCTGCAACTTTTGATAATGTTCTCGTGCTATAAACAATTTTGCAATGTTCTGGATGAATTGTGAGAATAATCTTCTGGTTTACTCTTTATATATAGGTTGTACATAGAGATTTAAAACCAAGTAATATTTTGTATATGGATGAATCTGGCGATCCTGAATCTATCCGGATATGTGATTTTGGCTTTGCAAAACAGCTGCGTGGTGAGAATGGCCTGCTTATGACCCCATGCTACACAGCCAACTTCGTGGCTCCTGAGGTGTGCCAATATCCCTACCTACTTGTTGCACTTTATTGAAGTAAAAGACTTTGTCAGTCATTAAAAGCAGTCAGTGCTCTCGCTGAAAATCTGGGACAAGTTTGTAAAATATAAATCTATTGTCATTAAAGATTTGGGGGTGCCGGTGTTGGACTGGGGTGTACAAAGTTAAAAATCACACAACACCAGGTGGTAGTCCAACTGGTTTATTTGGAAGCACGGGTTTTTGGAGCACTGCTCCCTCATTAGGTGGTTGTCTACCTGTGGACCATCACCATCAGATGGACAACCACCTGATAAAGGAGCAGCACTCTGAAAGCTATCTGAGCTTCCAAATAAACCTGTTGAACCATAACCTGGCATTGTGATTTTTAATGTCATTAAACTTCTACTTGCTGTTTTAAACAGTGGAACTCAACATGATTTAATAGCACCGAATAATAAGACATGAAATAATCGGAGTGATTAGATCTCTAAAGCAGTCAAATGTTGACTTGCATTTTCTAAGGCTGCATACTTCCAGAACTTGCATGCCATTCATTTGATTCTCACAAGCATCATCTTACCCTTAGCTTTCCAATTACTTTCCTGGCTTTATTATTTAACCTCACTGCAGAAAATTGGAGTTCATAACAGCTTAAATATACTTTTAACAACAAAATTTTAATTCAGTGCTAAGTGCTCCGTTTCCTCCCAGGAAAAGAACAATTGGGTCATATATTTTTGCTACCAAATGTTAAAAACTTTTCCTTCCTTTACAGTTCCAACTCTTGCCAATTTTTCTGTACCTAATTTTACTAATTCTCCTTCTCTGACATTCCTTGTGTTTTTCTCTCTCCTCAATCCTTAATCTTGGGTTAAGGAGATATAGTATTATTCATTAAAGTCCCAGTTGTCACCTTGGACTTCCGGCCAGGTATAGTTAAAAAAAACTTAAGCCGATGAGAGCAGGAAAAAGTGAAACAAACATCACAAACACATCCTTCAATAAGATTTGGCTTATTACCATATTGCTATTTATAGAACATTATCTGCAAATTACCTGCTGACTTTCCTATATTACAATAGCGTCGACACTTGCAAAATTTTTCCTTGCATGTAAAGCAATTTGAGATCATGGAAATCACTGTGTGAATTCCGTTTTTCGAAGCCATGGCTGGACAGTACTATGTTACTTATTATTTATTTTTTCTGTATAATTTTGAGACTTTGCGCGTTTGCAAAGAGCTGTTCTTATCTCATGTGATTCAAAACCCCAATGACTGTTTGCCCCAGAACCTTGTAAAGCGTGCCAGTTATTTAGAGATAAAGTTAATCACATCCTTATACATCTTTGTGATATCTCAAATGAAGCCACTGCCAAACAAGGAGCAGAGCAATCCTTTCATATAACAAAGTAACAGTGTGATGCCAATTCAGTGTTGACTGAAGAGCAAGCAATGGGGAAAACTGCTCCGCCCTTCTTTGAATATTGTCATGGGATTGTCTGAAGGGTCAAACAGAGCGTTGGCTTAAGGGCTCATCAGAAACACACTAATTCAGTACTCACTGAAGTGAAGTACGGCCAACATTATACATTCATAATTCATTGGTTTAACTTTATTGTAGGCTTGAAAACTCAGTCATCCCAATCAGCCTGACAAGAGCAAATGTTTTTAAATTGTTATGATCTCAACTGATGGTATTGTTATAAAGTTGAAGGTGTATATACCTTTTGAGAGAGAGAATGCTTTTCTGAACTGAGAAATTACAAGCACCTGTGTATATGCCTAGATGGCAATCATTTGGCAACAATTTGAATTTAACCAATCAGTTTAAACTATGCCCCAGGATACCAAAACCCAATTGAGTTTGAATTTATCGTTTTGCTAACATCAAACCAATAAGATCCAATATTGGGGGTGTATAAGAATGTGGACATTTTGAAAATTGGTCAGAGAGCAATTGTCATGGAGAGTGAAACTGCCGGCGAGATCACTGCCCATCTAACATCATGCTGTTAAAGAAATCAGAAATAAATCCTCTCTATCAAAGGTACCTTTTCATGTAAAGTGAAAAGAAAGAAGACAATCCAGGGAGATCAGTAGTAGGAAAACTGAAGATGCTGGGAAGACAAAGATGGTGTAGTTATGAGATTAAGTTAATGTAATTTTAATAAGTGTCCTTTTGGAACAGCATATTTTTAATAGAATTAGGGTCAGATAGTAACTGATTAAG
The DNA here is from genome assembly GCF_047496795.1 of Chiloscyllium punctatum. NCBI lineage: Eukaryota > Metazoa > Chordata > Chondrichthyes > Orectolobiformes > Hemiscylliidae > Chiloscyllium > Chiloscyllium punctatum. The sequence goes on along the minus strand of NC_092763.1, from coordinate 19,077,498 downwards.
ATAACGCAGGGCTTGGATTTGTGAATAGTTTTTCTTTTGGTTTAATGTTCACTATTGGAGTCAAAAAGTGGTGCTGGAAAAGCACAGCTGGTCAGGCAGCATCTGTGGAGCAGGAGAGTCGACATTTCAAGCAGGAATGAAGACCAGCTTATGCTCAATGCCGATTCTCCTGTTCCTTGGATGCTGTCTGACTGGCTGTGCCTTTCTAGCACTACACTTTTTGACTCTGAACTCCAGCACCTGCAGTCCTCACTTTCTCCTGTTCGCTATTAGAGTTAGGAAAGTATTTTGATTTTTAGTCTTTAAATAATGGAATTTGGGAGTTTTCTATCACTTGCATCTTAACAGATTATGAGGCAAGGTGAGCTTTTCTGGGTGTTTTGGTTTAATTAACATAGGAGTTCAACGACTGCAATGTAACATTACTAATTGACCCAGGTTCAATTCCAGCTTTGGGTGACTATTTTGCACATTCTCCTCATGTCTGTGTGCGCGCGCTCCGGTTTCCACCCACAGTCTAAAGATGTGCAGGTCAGGTGAATTAGCCGTGCTAAATTGCTCGTGTGAGGTGCATTAGTCAGGGGTAAATATAGGGTAGGGGAATGTGTCTGGATGGGTTACTCTTCAGAGGGTCAGTGTGGACTTGTGGGTGAAATGGCATGTTTCCATACTGTAGGGAATCCAATCTAATTCTTTATTTGATTTAAGCCCTCTTGTGGCATTCCTACCACAGGAGACGTGGGTTGAAGTCCTAAGTGTTCCACAGGTGTGTAATTAACCTTTGAACAGGTTGATTAGAAAAATAGGTTAAATGTAAAGTAGAATGCAACCTGGCTTGATAACTTTTTTAAAAAAACATGGAGATGTATTCACTAGAAGCTACAGATTTTTTTCAGCAACTGAACAGAAGTACAAAGTAACTTATATAAGAGCTATCCAGGTTGATCTCAAATCATGCAGCAAAACAATGTTTCACCTATTCCCTGACCTTGTACATTACACATTCTCAACTACAGAGCAATTACACTACATATCTCAAATCTTCAAGATTCTATTTAACTGACTACTGACAATTATGAAGTGCTTTCCAAATCTGCCGTTGTGAAGTTTTCACAAATCTGATGATATAAATTTTGTCAGTGCTAGCAGTTTATAGGTTGCTAGCAAAGGACTCCTGGCTTGAAAGTTTCTCAGATGAAACCCTTCTGCTGAGGTGACCAGTTCCCTGAACTGCACTGAAGAGAGAAACTAACCAGATTTCTAAACCAAGCACTTGTGTCTTCTGAACTGTACAGAAAAGCTTGCTTCTGGACTGAATTGTTTTAAAACTTGTTCATCCTAGATTCTTTTGAACTGAAAACAAAGCTCATAGCCCATCATATTTACTTGCTGTCAATACAATAATATAAAACTCTCCATTAATAACTCAGAGGTTTGCTGTCACCTGCGCTCTGATGCACACTGGATTAGTTCACAGTTCCTGAAGTGCTCTCTGACCCTTGTATTCTTTTGAACAAAACACTTCCCCAAAGCAACCAATACCCATATGTCGTTATTTTGAAATCTAAGTTAATACATTTATATATTCTATCCCTTTCATCAGAAGGCTAGATCGTTCCTCAGAGTGGAATGGTATCTTGGATGATCAGTGTATTTTTTTTAAAAAAAAGCAGAATTAAAAAGACATATCATGATTATGCCCAGGAATAGAATGATCTGTGAAATGCTTCATGGAGTACAGGAGGTTAAGTGGCAGAAATAATAGTCACCAGAGACCGTAGCAGATATAATAAGAAATTGGCAGATATAAGCAATTTTGATAAATCTTCTGTTGATTTGAAAGCAAAATAATGACACCAGAAGGTGAAGGCTTTCTCAAATAAATTACCATGTAAGGAATTGGACAGAAATGCTTATGTGATGAGGGCATTTTTTCTTGTGACTGAAGTTTATTGAAAGTGCGTGTTTTGGTTGCTTTTCAGGTTCTAATGCGTCAGGGTTATGATGCTGCATGTGACATTTGGAGCTTAGGAGTACTTCTATATACAATGTTAGCTGGGTGAGTACAAGCGAATATGTCAGTGTCTGATTTATGTTGCACCCGTTGGCCTTTGCTTGTGGGATAATTATATCAAAGTATTGTTATCAGATCTGTATTTTTACTGTAGCATATGAACTGACGTCTTTGAAAACTTGCAGAAATAATCTGAAAAGTGGGCTAACTTGTGCTATTTTTTAATTGTTGGTGAAACTGTTCCTGCATTCCATTGTTATTGTTAATGAATGACAGCGTTGGACAGAGTAACTAGTTCACAAATTGCAAAGTCTCTTAATTAATGGTTAAAATCTACAGCTTTCAAAAACTGATAAGGGGAAAAAAAAACTGACTTTCGTTCAGCTTTAGGTATTTTTCATTGCAGAGAGAGGGAGACACCACTCCCCTTCTGCAAGTCTGAAAACATCTCATATCATTCACACACACAAGTTGCTCAGTTAACAAGGAGCCGATTAAATACTTGTTGGAATGTAGAAGGCCTTTGAAACTGACAACTTTGTAGAGGAGTTAGCTGCTTGTTGCCAGCCAGATCTCTCACTCACTGGTGCCAGCCCATCTGCAACTAAATTTCCCCCACTGCTTGAACAAGTAAAAGGGATAATCTCAGTGAACTCTTTAGACAGGTACGTTGGCCCAGGTTTTTCCTCTACCATAATTCCAATTTTTTTGTCCATCTGCATATGGGCGGCATGGTGGCACAGTGGTTAGCACTGCTGCCTCACAGCGCCAGAGACCCAGGCTCACTTCCCGCCTCAGGCGACTCTGTCTGTGTGTGTGTGTGTGTGTGTGTGTGTGTGTGTGTGTGTGTATAGTTTGCACATTCTCTCCATGACTGCGTGGGTTTCCTCCAGGTGCTCCGGTTTCCTCCTACATCCAAAAAAAAATGTGCAGGTTAGGTGGATTGACCACGCTAAATTGCTCATAGGTGAAGGGGTAAATGTAGGGGAATGGGTCTGGGTGGGTCAGTGTGGACTTGTTGGGCCAAAGGGCTTGTTTCCACACTGTAAGTAATCTAATCTGATATGTCTGTAGGGTAGGTTTTCTAAAGGATTTTAGTTAAAGATGACTGAAAGAGTTTTTATAAAGAGTTTTAACTAGTGGAGTTCTATGTTGACAGTTCATATTTGTATTTATAATAAATAGTAATGCTTGTTAAGTACAGAAATCTGGTCCATCATTATGTTAACTTGGATCTTAAAAAGTCAGGTGAATTGAGGCAGCATGTGTACTATGATTAAAAGCTTTAACTTAACTGATGATTTCAGAAATAACGGGATTTGATATCCAGTGTGTTATTCCAGTGAGGCACAACAATTCCTGTACACAGGAAGTTGTAGAGTGTGACCAAGTTGGATAATAATTAGTGATATTCCCCATGCTGTGGCCAATTCTAGATTTCTCAATGCTGAAGTAAATTCCATCATCGTCTGTCATTGCAACCATTGCACTTGCTAACTGCATTCTCCCTTCTTACTGTATGCAAAATGCCTGCTCATAAACCTAAAGTTATTCAGGGACCATGACCCCCCTGGTTTTTTCAATCTTTGTTAATCTATAAAACTGTCCATGTTACATAAAACCAAAACTGCGGAAGAATGGAGTTAATAAAATTTGATGATATTGCAGCTTCTATACTAATTAGATTTCTAAGCATTTTGCCTAACGTTTGATTTTATATGATTTATTATTGTCACATGTACCGAGATACTGTGAAAAGTATTGTTTTGCATGCTAAACAGACAAATCATAACTTGCATAAGTACGTCAGGGTGACAGAATAGATTGCAGAATATAGAGGAACAGCAACAGAAAGGATGTAGAGAAAGATTATCTCTCATATATGAGAGATCTGTTCATAATTCAGCAGGGAAGAAGCTGTTGTTAAATCTGTTGGTATGTGTTTTTGAAGCTTCTATATCATCTGCCTGATGGAAGAGGGTGGAAGAGAGTGTAACCAGGGTGGAAAGGATTTTCGATTATGTTGGCTGCCTTTCAGAGGCAGCAAGAAGTATAGATGGAATCAATAGAAAGAAGGCTGATTTTCATGATGGATTGGGCTGGGTTCACAAGGTCGTGAACAGAACAGATGCCTTCTGGATAGGGTACTTTTTATGGTGCACATAGAAAAATTGGTAAGAGTCATCGTGCAAATGCCAAAGTTTCTTAGCTTTCTGAGGAAGTATAGGTGTTGATGTGGACAGACAGGGGTAGATTGTTGGTGATACATACTCCGAGCTGTCAACCCCACCTCCACCTCAGCAACATTTGATATAAACGAGTGTGTCCTCCACTCTGCTTTCTGAGGTCAATGACCATATCTTTCATTTTGATGACATTGAGGCAGAGATTGTTGTAAGTTTGGAAAGAAAATAGAGAGGTTCATGTAGGGACTGAATAATTTAAACTGAATGTCACATTAATGAGCTTTCTAACCTGTAAAATGTGAACGAAGTCCAAGTTAACATACACAAAATTTTGGGAGTTTGAATCTTGAAGGATATGTGAGCATGCTCTGATCCAACCCAGGCTGCCCCCCGCCCATTCACTACGCACTGATGATTTTCTTACTTTCTGTGAAGTTGTTGGTGTCTTACGAACAACTGTTATGCAGTGTTATTTTTCCAGATGTTGTGTTTTTGTCATAACTTTTACATCCTTGGTTGATTTTTAATCATTGCTTTCAGAAGACCTTGTTACTTCAGTAAATTATCCACTCTTATTCTCTTTGAAAATGAATTGATCTGGTCAGTGCATTGTGTGCCTCAGCAGGTAATCTTGCAGAGATGTGTGTGAATAAGTAGATTAGGAATTATTGTTACCAGTATTAATGAATAAATTGTTTATTTGCTTGCAACATGTTTCTAGATTTTCTGTTTCAGTGTGACTTTAGCATGATTTGTTTATTTTATATTGCTTAAAATCTTAACTACGATAATAAAAGTATGCTGTATAACGGCATTGTGTTTATTTGCCAATATTATGGCATAATTTCTGATCCAATTGTATCTGTTGTCAGTGTTCCATTAAGCCATTTAATAAATTCAGATTTCACATCTCCTTAAACATAATTATGAACACTTAGAGCCATTCAGTGGTATATTATATCTTATCATAGAACATGACTGATGAACGTTATTTGTTAAACAGCAGCAATTATTTCAATACATACAAGTTATAAGAGTGATTTTACAAACTAGTCCATGAACTGTACACATCTTGACACTGCCTACTCGATTCTTAAGCACAGCGAGTGGACAAGTCTCATGTTTTTTTTTAAAGTGCTGTTAAGTCTTGACATCGCACAATCAAAGGGCAGATTGGAGCAAGCGCATACGTCATCTTGAAGGGATGGAAAGGTCTTCATAATTAGTTAGCAGCTGACTTTTTATTGTGAAAATATTATCAATATTGCCATAACTACCATACTTGTTTCCCGAACTCTAACCCTGACCCCTGCAAATGAAGTTGGACTTTAGTAGTGGTCTTTATTAGTGTTTCACCTTTACTACTGCAAACTGTGTTGGGAAATTGTATGTAGAGAAGTAAATGATTTTGGTTCTCTTGATAGCTGGAGTTTGACATGCAAAATGAGCCACACTGGCAGTATTGTGGCTCAGTGGTTAGCATTGCTGCCTCACAGTGCCAGGGACCCAGGTTCGATTTCTGCATCAGGTGATTGTCTGTGTGGAGTTTGCACATTCTCCCTGTGTCTGTGTGGGTTTCTTCTGGGCGCTCCCTTTTCCTCCCACAGTCCAAAGGTGTGCAGGTTAGGTGAATTGGCCATGCTAAATTGTCCATCATGTTCAGGAAAATCTAAGTTAGGTGCAGTAGTTAGAGGAATGGGTCACTCTTCGAAGGGTCAGTATGGACTTGTTGAGCCAAATGGCCTGTTTCCACACTGTAGGGATTCTGTGATTCACACTGAGCGTAATTTGGCTATCACTCTGCAAACTGCGGTGCTGTTTTTGGAGGGCTGCAACTGGTCCTCGATTGAGGAGAGACTAGTTGACCAAGCTTCCTACTGCAGAGCAAGTGCACGTTGGTGGGTGTCATGTGAAATGAGTTCATGGTCCAGTTTGGCTGTAATGTGACTAGACTCAGACGGGAACTGTGGCCACTGATGAAAAGGCTATCAAAATCTGTAGAACTGTATTCAGTGCCGTTACAAGAAAAGAGGAGTGTGCATGATTCACTGGTTCATTTTGTCTTGTACTAGTTATACTCCTTTTGCCAATGGACCAAACGATACTGCAGAAGAAATTTTATTGCGAATAGGGAGTGGCAAATTCTCACTGAGCGGAGGCAACTGGGATACAGTTTCGGATGCAGCTAAGGTAAAATATGCAGTTGTTGTAACCATTTTAAGGCAACAAAATTTGGTTGCAAATATAACATCATATTTTAGAAATAAGGTTGAGCAAAATATGACCAATTAGTATTGTTGGTTAACTGACCAGTGCAAAGAACCTTTTCTCCTTTGAATGGGCTTTCATTAGGTTATTGCTTAAGTAAATTGAAGGCAAAATGAGCAATAATGGTATTGGGAGAGAAGCAACTTTCTTCTTTATACCCTGCAGCACCATTACACAGGCCACCATTCTATACTACTGAGACTAACAGTATCATTCCCACCTGCTGAAGTGTGGTGTGAGTTTTTCCTTTTGGGCTAGCATTGTTTGATTAATATAGAAGGTTTTTTTTGGTGCTGACATAAATCACTGAGGCGGGTTGAAGGTAAGCAAACTTTCCTGGTAGTAAGTGGGTCAATGTACTCAGTCTGAAGGACTTTTCCAATCAGGAGGCATCAGACTGTGAAATTTCCTCTTCCCTTTCCCACTCCACCTAAACTTTAATTGTGCAACTGAAAGCATCCTCCTTCAGGGCTTTGCTGATTGGTTGGCTCAGTTGGCAGGACAGCTGGTTTGTAATGTAGAGTGACGCTAGGGTTCACTTCCTGTATCAGCTGCGTTACGAAGGTCCAACCTTCTTAAACTCACCCAATGTGTGGTGACCTGCAGGTTAAACTCGCCTCCAGTCCTCTTTCTATAATGTGAAGCAGTCCTGTGCTCTACAGGGACTATGGAGACTTTACCTTTTTATATGCATGGTAGATGGAATTCAAAAATGAAAAATGTGGAATGCAAGAATGAGGAGAAATGAGAAAAATTCAATGGCAGAATTTTAAATAGGGCAAAGGAGCACTGAACTGTAAGAGCCCATGTACACAAATCTATGAACATGGCAGAACAATGCAGTTAAAGGCCTTTAGCTTCAAAGTAGGGGTGCAGAGTAAAACAAAGAGGCAACACTAATATTTTTCTAGGATACTGATTTGATTTCAGCTTGAGTTCTGTGTTCAATTAAAGGCACCACTGGGAAGGGTGTCAGTGCCTTACAGAGAATACAGAAGAGATGTCCCGAATGGTAGCAGAGATGAGGGTCTGTAGCTACATAGAGGTTGGCTTGTGCTCCTTGAGGCAGATGTTTGAGATGATTAGCTGCTCCATATCATGAGTTGTTCTGATGGAATAAATAAGAAGTTGTTTCCAATTATCAAGGGATCAGAAATCGAAGAATGCAGAGTTAAGCTGATTGATAAAAATAACCAGAGATGATGTGATTTTCTTATGCAAAATGTTTTGATCTGGAATGAACAGGTAGGTATACCAGATACAATGGTAATGTCTTTTTGGGAATTGGTTATATACTTGAAGGGAGCATTCATAGGTTGTAGGAAAATGTCAGGAGTGTGGAATTATTTGGATAGTTCTTGAAATGACACTGCGCACACATTAGCCAATTTTTGTATTATTTACTTCTGTTACAGGCTATTGGTAGACAGTTGGAATGTTGATCTGGTAATGCAAATGGGTATTAGTTGAGTAGTGGGTGAGTACTTAGACAGGACAATTGTTTAAACTAAGTACATTGTGCTTCCCTCTCTCAAATTATTCTGTTCCCAGTTTTCTCAGAGAAGGACTCTCCTATGCTTAGCTTGAATCAAATTTAAACCAATGTATTATAAAGTTTTTTTTTAAGCTTGCGGCAGCAGCCTTGGTTATAAATTAATCGGCAATCTTTAAGGTATCTGGTTTTACAACTAGTTTGGAGGAGTGATTTTTTTTATGCCCCATTGTCTCTTGCTTTCTTTTAATTCTAAAATCCAGGATTTATTGTCCAGTATGCTTCACGTTGATCCCCATCAACGATTCACAGCTGAGCAAGTGCTCAAGCATCCCTGGATTGCTTGCCGCGATCAGTTACCACATTTCCAACTGAACCGACAGGATGCACCTCATCTGGTAAAAGTAAGTATTATAAATGAGTGAAAATACCTTTTACCTCTGGGGGTTTGGGGATGGGGGTTCCGAGTTATGAAAACCTGTATAACTCTTCTGTTTTACTTGAGTGTTTTGGTAAAAAGTTAAACTGTGAAAGATCAGTGTACTGCAAGTTCAATACAATTACAAATGTCTACTTCCAAGATTGTGCAGGAAAACAATATGCTCTTTATTTAATGTAGATGATCTAAAATAGTGACAATCCACTGTTGTGCTTTGTAATGAAGGTCTGTCCTTATCCATAGGGTGCCATGGCTGCTACATATTCTGCCCTCAACCACAAAACGCTTCGTCCAGTGTTGGAGCCAGTTGCTGCTTCAAGTTTAGCCCAACGCAGAGTAATGAAAAAACTTACCTCAACGGACTTATGAAATATATATGAACCAACAATATATGACTTTTTTTCAATTGACTTGAATGGCAGCAAGCTCTTGGAGGTTGCACTAACTGAAGAGTTTTTGCTTTTCCTTATTTTTTACTTTGAGTACCGGGAGATCAAGCTACCAAATCAGGATGTGAGAGATTGGGTTTACTGGAAGATGGAATGATAAGATTTTATCGTGGGAAAAAAAAAGTTATGGAAGATAATTCATCTCAAAAAGTACAGACGGGTTGACATCATGAAAGTTAAATGCATTTTTTGAAAAGGGCATATTAATTTTAATCAAGGTGGCAATGGGATCAGCAAAGTACACAAGTGGGTTGCTGGTGGCCACATTAAGAGCTATTTTGCTATATTATGTGATCTTGTTCTGAGACATTGTTTAATTAAACTTTGTATTTTATTTATTTACTTTCATTTTCAAGAAATACAGTACTTCTAGATAAAGTTTTATTTTGATGTCAATTTATATATTGTCATTAAAATGTCATATTGCACATCACCTGGATTGTATTAAGTTGTCCAACAGCCTTAAAATTGCTTCTTGAGATCCTTTATTTAATTTTCCACTTTCTTCCAGAAATTGCTAGACAGAACTTGAATTTGTGCATTTTTGTAATTAGATTAGATTCTATCCAAGAGGAACATTTTACAGTATTTCACTTTTTGTCTTTGAGATTTTACAGTGAAATCTGGAATGTGTCAATATTTAGGGCAAACATAAATCACACCGAGGTAGATGATCCTGCAGTCCCTTCAAGTAATATTAAGTAAGAAAACATTAGTATTATTTAGAGTTGATGTACTTCATCTTCATGTGTACCATAATAATATTTTGGTTTCTTTACTTTCCTGTGGTTTGTGAAGTTGAAGGTAGCTAATATGTACAGAGAAACTAAGACTCCAATATCACTTGTCCCATATTCTACTCAAGATCATATTTTCAAAGCAACCTTAAGCAATCACTTGCATAATTGGACAGAATTGGAATCTCAGGTCTAAGCAAATGGAAAAAAAATTAGATATTGTTTTTAACCTTTTTTTGCTTTTCTGTCAGATATGTTGCAGTTATGAATGTTCTACACAACTTCAGTGTCGATCACAATCCTTGCTGTGGATAAAATCCTTGACACATGTTACATGAACGACACAATTTATATAGCTGTCTCTTTTTAATCCAGTTATTCTTATGAAATTGCTGGCAAACCAGATAGACTACGTATCGCTGAGGGATATTATTGAAATTATTTATTGTGTCTGTTTTCCTAAGTTTATACGTGTCACATGGGTGAATTGTGCAGAGGTGTCTCTGCAGACTGTGGCCCTGGTTTTGCCATGCAAGGCCGTTGGCACGCAATATTATTGAATGGCATTGACAGCAACTTTAGCCACAGTCATGTTGACGTTGGTGGTACTCTGTTCCTCCACAAGATTGCTGTTGCAGTCTTTTCTGGTGGATTCTGCACTGGAATTTGTTTTGAAATGTGGGGGAAGATATTTGTATGCAGCAAGTGGCGGGAACCTGAAACTCGCTGTTTAAAAGGGTGATGGGAGCGGAGGTGGTCAGTGATTTCAAGAAGATCTTGGATGGACACTTGAGGAACTTCTAGGGCTGCAGAGTAGACCGAACAATAGGACTGATTAGCTTGCTCTTCACTGAGCTGATGTTTGCCTCCGTGGGCTGAGTTTTCTCCTTCTGTGCTGTATTGACTCTCATGATCTACAATTCTCACACTAAATATTGATGGAAAAACTTCAGTCTTGTTCAATCAGGAGCAAGTTTGAGTTTTTAAATGGTGTACTCAGCATAATTACTGCAGCACAACCTCTCTGAAAATGAATTTCACAAATGTGGAATCTAGTTCCTGTGGATGAAATTTCAAGTTGGATTTATAAAATAAAATCAGAATAATTTTTTATTTAGTTTTGTGTTTTGGTCTTTTATGTTTTTCTCTTAATCTCATGTGTATATCTCTATTTTCACTTCTCCAGTTATTTAAATGTCATTTAAATTTTCTATTTATTGCTGTGTACTTTGCGATTTCTTTGCTGTACTAACAGATTGTATTGGTGTCCCTTCTAAAGCTGAAATCAACAGAAAAATATCCAAAGAGTAGAAATCTCTGCTAATTGCAAGTCTCTGAAGCTATTTGAAGTGAACTGATGCAAGTCTTTGTCTCTCCCTAAAATAAATTTCTGAGCCATCATAAAAATATTTCTTAGCTTCAATATCTTTGACATTGCTAAAATAGTCACCAAAGACTTTGATTCTTTCATTTTAACCTTCGTTTTGGGATTTGACGTTGAAATGTTTGAAACAGGAACATTGCAGGTAGGAACTTGTCTGAGAATGACTTATCCCAAGACTTTAAAAAAAAAAGGAAATGAAGAACCAGCCTTTTTAGCAACACTTGGAAAATGATAATAGCTGAAATGCCTGGCGATGATCAAGTAGCATTTCTCAGCATCAGTACAATGAAACATAACTGTTTTGAATTGACATATGTTGATACTTCAGTAATTGTGTTCATCTCTTGATAGTGCACAAGGACCATGTTGAAGATGATCAATGTTCCATGATGGCTAAGTATTGCCTTCAAAATCATTTCTCAATGTTAAATTTTAAATAAATGCACTCGCTCCCCCAAAATGTTGCAGTTTATCCATTACTGCATTATTTATCAAATTATTTCTAATATACTTAAGCCATTCAGTTATGCCACTTAAGTTCATTCAGGCTGACGACCAATCTTGTTACAATTATGAATCAGTTTAACCACAGCACTGCAAATGACTAAAGAAACAGATGTTCAATTCAAGGAATTTTGATCCCACAAGAGGTCCCCATTTTGTTATGATGCCAGTTGGTGATGATACTGGATAAACCAGATCCCAGAGGGAAACCTGACTTGATAGAAAAGTTTCATTTTTCTTTGAGCTTCAGGAGGAACAACCTGAATTATTTCCTGGATTAGTAGTGCTGGAAGAGCACAGCAGTTCAGGCAGCATCCGAGGAACAGGAAAATCGACGTTTCGGGCAAAAGCCCTTCATCAGGAATACAGGCAGAGACCCTGAAGGGTGGAGAGATAAATGAGAGGAGGGTGGGGGTGGGGAGAAAGTAGCATAGAGTCTAATAGGTGAGTGGGGGAGGGGATGAAAGTGATAGGTCGGGGGTGGGGGGAGGGTGGAGTGGATAGGTGGAAAAGAAGATAGGCAGGTAGGACAGGTCATGGGGACAGTGCTGAGCTGGAAATTTGGAACTGGAGTGAGGTGGGGGAAAGGGAAATGAGGAAACTGTTCTGTAACATACCAGATGGCTGCCTCCTTTAGAGACCGCAATTCCCTTCCCACGTGGTTAAAGATGCCCTCCAACGCATCTCGTCCACATCCTGCACCTCCGCCCTCAGACCCCACCCCTCCAACCGTAACAAGGACAGAACCCCCCTGGTGTTCACCTTCCACCCTACCAACCTTCGCATAAACCAAATCATTCGCCGACATTTCCGCCACCTGCAAACAGACACCACCACGAGGGATATATTTCCCTCCCCACCCCTTTCCGCCTTCTGCAAAGACCGTTCCCTCCGTGACTACCTGGTCAGGTCCATGCCCCCCCCCCCCCACAACCCACCCTCCCATCCTGGCACCTTCCCCACCACCGCAGGAATTGCAAAGTCTGCGCCCACACCTCCTCCCTCACCTCTATCCAAGGCCCTAAAGGAGCCTTCCACACCCACCAAAGTTTTACCTGCACATCCACCAATATCATTTATTGTATCCATTGCTCCCGATGTGGCCTCCTCTACATTGGGGACACTGGACGCCTCCTAGCAGAGCGCTTTAGGGAACATCTCCGGGACACCTGCACCAATCAACCAAACCGCCCCGTGGCCCAACATTTCAACTCCCCCTCCCACTCTGCCGTGGACATGGAGGTCCTGAGCCTCCTTCACCGCCGCTCCCTCACCACAGATGCCTGGAGGAAGAACGTCTCATCTTCCGCCTCGGAACACTTCAACCCCAGGGCATCAATGTGGACTTCAACAGTTTCCTCATTTCCCCTTCCCCCACCTCACTCCAGTTCCAAACTTCTAGCTCATGACTTGTCCTACCTGCCTATCTTCTTTTCCATCTATCCACTCCACCCTCCTCTTCTTCACCCCCCCCCCCCCCGCTGACCTATCACCTTCATCCCCTCCCCCACTCACCTATTGTACTCTATGCCACTTTCTCCCCACCCCCACCCTCCTCTCACTTATCTCTCCACCCATCAGGCTCTCTGCTTGTATTCCTGATGAAGGGCTTTTGCCCGAAACGTCGATTTTCCTGCTCGTTGGATGCTGCCTGAACTGCTGTGCTCTTCCAGCACCACTAATCCAGAATCTGGTTTCCAGCATTTGCAGTCATTGTTTTTACCCTGAATTATTTCCTGACTGTACTGTGACTAGATCTCAGGCACATAGAACTGGACAGGAAGAGTGTATACATAAAGGGACGTAACAATTCAGCCAGCACTGTCGACTCTCCTGCTCCTCGGATGTTGCCTGACCTGCTGTGCTTTTCCAGCACCAGACTCTTAGTACATTTAGCAATTACCTTTGGAGGAAGCTTGCTTCGCATTTTCCTGAGATTACCTGACTGTTTGATCTCAAAGTTCAAAATGATTTTCTGATTAGCTTTTGCAGCATTGAAAAACTAAAATCCATTTTCCTCCACTTCAGAACCCACAACAATCATAACGTTATGAACCTCCGTGACAAGTCCCAGCTTGCAAATTGTACAATTGGTTCAATTCTACGTGAAATGACCATAGAACTGTCTAGACCTGAAACCCTGAAATACCAACCCCTGGTTGGTACTGCTTTCCCACTTTCTAAGGTTCTACATGGAAGGAAAACAACTGTCTTCTGAGATCAATTCTGCCTTCTGGAGTTCTAAAAATTCTTAGGACAGTAAGTATTGTTTTACCCATCATTTCCAGAGCAAATGAACACAGTAGCCAGCACACTAAGATTAAGCAAATCTTAAGTTTGCTAAGATCTATGATGCTTAGATCTTGGAAATAGAAGGTACAGTACAGATAAAAATCCAAGACTTGACCTTGTAGCCCTAACACATCCCAATTTTGTTTTTGGAAATATAGAAACAGTAGATCATTCAATATCTTAAACCTGTCTGACCCATCATTTTGATCATAGCTAGCCTGTATCTTAACTCCCATCCAACTGCTTTGTTTCTGTAACCATAAATGCCTTGACTGAAAAGAATCTATCAATCTCAGTTTTGAAGTTTTCACTTGAGGACAATAGTTTCAGATTTTCACTAACCTTTGTGTGGAAAAACTGCACCTTGAGTGGCCAAGCTCCAGTTTTAAGGTTCAGCCCTTGTTCTGGATTTTCCATGAGAGGAAATAGTTTTGCCCTGCCTCTTAATTTTCTGAATGAATTTGATTCTCTGGGCTGCTTGATTCAGAGTGAACAAAACCATGTGAAAATTGATGAATACAAGAGAGTTTCCTTGCATTTTTATGGCACAGTACCTCCTATAAAACTGAACTCTGTCCTACCAACATGTTCCTTATGCCAGCCTTCCTCCCTGACCTCTTTGCGATGATATATGTACTCTGAAAACTCAACCGCATTCACAGCTGTTATGATCGTTGATTTTCATAGAATCCCTACAGTGTGGAAGCAGACCATTCGCCCATCGATTCCACTTCTTTCCTCCAAAGAACATCCCGTCCAGACCCACCTCATCCCCATAACCCTGCAATTCCCATGGCCAACTCATCTAGCCTGCACATCCATGGACACTATTGGACAAGTTAGAACAGCCAGTCCACCTCACCTGCATATTAGATTAGATTCCCTGCAGTATGAAAACAGGCCCTTTAGCTCAAAAAGTCAACACCGACCCTCTGAAGAGTAACCCACCCAGACCCATTCCCCAACTCTATATGTACCCCTGACTAACTCACCTAGCACTAGGGCAATTTAGCATGGCTAACTCACCTGACCAGCACATCTTTGGACAGTGGAAGGAAACCCACACAGACACTGGGAGAATGTGCAAACTCCATATAGATAGTTGCCTGAGGGTGGCTTTGATCCTGGGTCCTGCTCAAATTTTTCCTTACTACTTCTTGGATCTCTCTCTTCAATCTGATATTTCCCTCTTACTGTTTCCCTTTGTGTACTTGATATGAATGAAATTCACCCTATTTCCATTACTGTTTCCATTTTTTTCTGTAAGTTGGCTGAACCCATCATAAACTAAGTCTGCATAAGCCGCTTTGGCCTTGCATCGGATCAGCCATGATCCTACTGAATGCCGCAGCAACTCGAGGGCAAATTGCCTATGCCTACTCCCATTTTGTATGGTCTCACCACTGTTAGCACTTGACAGTTCAGCAACTTTCAGGCTAAGATCGCTGTCTTTTTGTTCTGTGGTGTGTATGGGCAACTGTTTATTTTAAAGTGCACGAGTTAAGCGTGGCTTGTTTGGGTTTCTCAGGGTACTGCACAGTTGAGCTTCCTCAAGGGAACCTTCCTTAACCTGGAAAAAATAGGATCCCAAAGGTCAGCTAACACATCATTTTGGGCATTAGCTAATGTTCCTATTCACCAGTCTCCCAAGGCTGTCAGCAGGTTAGTAATACAGGCACAGTACTGATGAAACCAATAAATAGGACAACTATGCAACACTGAAATGATGAGCGAACTCTGCACAAGTTCCTATCCACAGCTTATTTATTTTTCTCTGGCCAGAACATTGGCCCAGAGACTGGCACAGGCAAGACCCTCATCCCTCCGATCTTCAAATATCGATATCCGGATTCATCTGGTTTGAAGTCTCCTACTTTGCTACTTCCTGGCTTGAAGTTTTCTGTCTTGTCTTGTGCAAGTTCTTCTGCTAAGATCGTCTTCAGGTTGAAGTAAAGTGGAACTTTGTTTATTGTGTTTTTTAAGAAAAGACTTTTTGTAACCATTCATACCATATTAGTACAATCATGATATAGAAGTTAAAAATCACATAACACCAGGTTATAGTCCAACAGGTTTAATTGGAAGCACTAGCTTTCGGACCACTGCTCCTTCATCAGGTGGTTGATGAACCACCTGATGAAGGAGCGTCGCTCTGAAAGCCAGTACTTCCAATTAAACCTGTTGGACTATAACCTGGTGTTGTGATTTTTAACTTTGTACAACCCAGTCCAACACCGGCATCTCCAAATATAAATATGAAGTCCGTTTTCTTTATCGTATATTTAAGAAATTTGGTTGCTCTTTAAGAATTCTGCAACCAAAAGCAGAGTTTTAGTATATTTCTTTAATTAACCTGTTCAGAGATGTAACTACACACCTCTGGAGCAAGTGAGGCCTGAACCCTGGCCTCCTGGCTCAGGGGTCAGGACACTACCACTGCACCATGAGCGTTCTGAAAGCAGTGCTTCAACGCTATTGAGGGTTAATGACTTTGCAGGTGTTAAGGTCAAGAATTATAAAGAGATCAGAAATCCTGATGCTGGTGTGTTGGAACTGCACCCTGAGTTTGGTTAGCACCACAACACAAAAGCAAGATATTACGGATGCTGGAGATCTGAAATAAAGTCCAAAATTGCCGGAGGAACTCGGCAGCTCTGGCTGCATCTGCAGAGAGAAAGAGAATTAACATTTCAAGTCCAACGTGACTTTTTGGAATTGTAAAGAGGTGGAAAGTGATTGGTTTTAAGATGTTGATAACATGCAGAGGAGCATGTAGGACAGAGGGGAGTGGAGAGAGTTTAGAGGTGTTAAGGATTACATTCCTGTGATTGTTATTAATTAGGCAGTAATGGGCAATGGGATGCTGTTCCTCCAAGCTGTGTTGGGCTTCACTGGAACACTACAGCAGATTCAGGACTGAAATGTTCGCACGAGAGCAAGATGGTGTTTTGAAATGGCAAGCAGCCAAAATGTCAGAGTCATTCTTGCAATCAGAGCAATGATGTTCTGCAAAGTGGTCACCTGATCTGTGTTTGGTCTTCTCCGTGTACAGTGAATATAATAGGATACATTGAAAAAAATGCGTCACTTGGAAGGAATATTTGGAACCTTGGACAGTGAAGAGAGAGGAGGTAAAAGGCAGGTGCTACACCTCCTGCAATTGTATGAGAAGGTGCTAAGAGGAGGGACGATGACGATCGCTTGGATTTCGTAAGCGCAGTGGACCTGGGTGTCGCAGAGGGAATGGATCTCTTCACAATCGAATAATGGTCACCATCGTGTTGAGTTCAAATTGGATTTTAGTAGATAACCTGTTGACTTGAGAGATTGGCCATACCTCCAGGAAACATGTTGGTTTGACTTTTGACCATGCAGAGATGCCTTCTGGTGGTCAAAACAGATGGCTGGGTTATGGATTTATGCGTGCACTCTATTAAGCGTTGTTAAGATCAATGACTTGCTTATTAAACCATTTGTTACATTCTAAGAGTGTAAAACCTACCTCCATTTCGTGCAGGTGTATCGGGTGTTTTGATGGCATCCTTTTATTTGGGCACCTTGGCTTTTCGAAACTGTGGTTTTTATGAATTTTTGATTGTTCCAAATTGAAAATAGCATCCAGATCTGCAATGTAACGACAATATCAGTTTTCCATTTCGGCAACAGAATGTGATATTTATAACAATTCCTAGGTCCATTATTAAGTAAATCTAAGAACAGGTCCATAGATTAGATTGCCCCTAATACTACAATGTGAGTGCATTTAAACTGTAATGAACAGCGTCCCCTCACACAATCTCATCCACATTATCATTCAAGTTAATTTTTCACTTGCATGTCTTTGAAGTCCCTTGGGAGGTTTTTGATAAATTTGCTTTGTCAACATATAGATTTTATGTATTGAGGTTCAACATTTTCTTTCCATTTATTCTAAAATTAATAGAGATGAACAGAATATGGACAAAGCACTCACCAGAAGCTCACTGGCTCTTCAAGTGCAGCATCACTCTTTGCTTGGGAACTTACTCAATAGTAGAGAGGCCTGGTCTCTGGGAATCAATGTGAAATAAGCAAAGACATTCCCCCAAGTACAATGTGACTTCAGTTTCAACTGAATCTTTATTCCCCACAGCAGTGTTTCCAGCGTCAGGAATGGAACTTAATCTTGGATTCCCCACCCTTTCCTGCCTGTTAAGTTACAAAAGGTATTCAAAGTGTGAAAGAAGCAATTGAGCAATGGTTTGGCAGGTCATGTCATTATTGGAAGACATTGAAAGTATAAATATGTAACAGTTCTGTGTATCTGAGCAAAGTCGCACTAGAATCTCTATACTTGTAAATATTCGGTGGGAGGTAGCTGGAATAACAGACCACTGATTTGTTGCAAAGTACAGAGTAACCGAAGGAAAATATTAGCTCAAGGGGAAATCATATACCTAGGGAATAGAGAGAAATCTTAGAATCCTTACACTATGGAAGCAGGCCATTCAGCCCTTTAAGTCCATACTGGCCCTCTGAAGGGCATCCCACCCAGAAATCCCCTCTGCCTGCTCTTTCCCATCATCACTCCCCACACTATTCTTGTAACCCTGCATTTCCCATGGCTCACCCACCTCGCCTGGACATCCCTGGACACTGTAGGCAATTTAGCATGGCCCATCCACCTGACCTGCACATCTTTGGACTGTGGGAGGAAACCCATGCAGACATGGAGAGAATATGCAAACTCCACACAGCCAATCACCTGTGGGTGGAATCGAACCCGGGTCCCTGGCACTGTGAGACGGCAGTGCTCACAATTGTTTTTCTTGGATAAATAAAAACAACTGACTGTTGTACAAACCTAATATTTTTTTCCGATTAGAAGATATTTCCAAATAATTGTCTTCATTTTGTGTTGCTGGGAGGGCAGCAGCGTCATCTTCATCCATTGTATGTTGTATTAATTTGGTGTCTTTGATTTAATGGGGTTAGTTCCCTTATCCACGGTGATTGCTCCAATTCGTCACTTTCTGCTGAGAGAAATGAGTACTTTGCTTTTGTTTTAGACATAAGCATGCCAAGACATTTATTCTCCAGGCACAGCCTGGAAGGGACTGTTGGAGATATGAGTGATATACTGTCCACAGGAGCATCACCAAGAATAATTCCCAGTTACTTTCAGAAATGAATCCTTCTGTCTGGCTTCTTTCAACTTGTAGTTTATTTAACAAAGCATAAAACTTTTCTCGACACTACCCCTGCCAAGTTGTTGGCAAAGCTGTCCCATTTTATAAATACTACATTTTCCCCAGTTTTAGAAATAGCATCATTCAGCACAGAAACAGACCCTTCGGTCCAGCCAGTCCAGGCTGACCATAATCCCAAACTGAACTACTCCCACTTGCCTGCACTTGGTCGTATCCCTCCAAATGTTTTACATAAATGTACTTATCCAAATGTCTTTTAAACATAACTGTACCTGCATCCACCACTTTCTCTGGAAGTTCATTTCTTACACGAGCCGCTTTGTGTAAATAAAGTTGCCCCTTGTGTCTCTTTAAAATCTTTCTCTTCTCACCTTGAAAATATACCTTGAAAACCCCACTTTCGGGAAAAGACACCTGCCATTCACCTTACCTATACCCCTCATGATTTTATAAACCACTATAAGGTTAGCCCTCAACCTCCTACGCCCCAGTGAAAAGATTCCCAGCCTATCCAGGACTCTCCTCATAATTCAAACCCTCTATTCTCAGCAACATCCTGGTAGATCTAATCTGAACCCTCGCCAGCTTATTAATATCCTTCACATAACAGGGTGACCATACAAGGACACAGTACTCCGGAGGAAGCCTCACCAACTTCTTATACAACCTCAACATGACATCCCAGCTCTTGTATTCAAAGGTCTGAGCAATGAAGGCAAGCTACTTGAACATATCATGATAAAGACCAAATGCGATGTTCTTGTAAAAATTCCCAGAGATCGCACTTTTCACAAAGTATGTGTCTCAGATAATTGTTCACTCACATACTTATCGCAGTCTTATTTAGAAAGTAAATTTCTATTCAAAAACAGAGGTGTATGCAATCCCTGTTCAAGGTTCGTCATGGACAATGACTACATAGTTAATTGATCAAAAGATAGTTTTCATGTATAGGAGATGGATTGTGATCTCATAGTCAATCCAACAGTGATTTCATAATAGCTGTTAAGAGGCCACCTCATGAGGTTCCATGATGCTTTGCACAGCTGATTGAAGTCTAATGCCCTTGTGTTCTTGGAATCGCAAATGAAAATAATAACATATTTCCAAAGCCATCTTGCCTCACGCTGCAGTTAGTGGAAATGTGCTTTCACAGCTTACATAGAAAGGAAATATCTGATCGCATTTGATATGGGCCCAATTTGGAAGTAATTTCTGTGCAGCAAGGAAATGACAGAAGAATGTGAACTGATGAAATTTAGTCTGCAATAATTTTCAGTTAATGAAGGAAGTAAGGCTCCCTGATTCCCTCAGTAAAAAAAAAACACTGTAGTTTAGCACAGGTTAGGGACAAGAGACAGCACCAGGTTTCCAGTTTGTTTCTCCATTGCTAGATAATCGCGTCCTGATTCCTTAAGTGTGCATCTTTCAGATGAGCTGCTAAACTGATGCCTTGTTTACTCACAAATATCCCGTGTTAGTATTTAACAAAGAGCTGAGAGGTTCTCTCTCATCGTCTGTTATAACATTTACCAATGTTGGCTGTGGAATAAAACACTTCCAGAAAATATTTACTATTGGGACTGTGCTGTTTGCAAATTGGCCTGCACTTAGAATGAATAACATTTTTACATATACTGTGCTTCATTTGCTGCAAAGCATCTCAGGATGCCCCGACATGATGATAAACGTTTTATAAGTTAAGGCACTGTTGATGACATGCTTCAACATTGATCAGAACATGAAGAGGAACATGCTCCCATCTTCTGCTGTGTGACTTTAACTAAAAGCAAAATACTGTGGATGCTGGAAATCTGTAAGAAAACTGAGAATGCTGGAAAAACTCAGCGGGTCTGGTAGCAGTCAGAGAAGGAGTTTGTGTTTTGAGTCTGAGATGACTTCTCTTCAGAATTGGAAGCGTTTAGTCATACAGGACACAAAACATGAACTCTGCTTCTTTGTCCACAAGGGCGACCAGAGCTGCTAAGTTGCTCCAGCACTTCCTGCTGAGATTCCAGATAACTGTATCCTGGTAGTGTATGCAGCCAACACCTTTCTGTGCAGGATCCACAGCAGGTCCCTATTTAAGTGCAGTCACTCTCTCTCCAGCTATTTTCCTTACCAACTCTTCAGGACATACAGCTCCTTGTTTCACCCCAACCTCTCCCAGGCTTTTGTAAGTTTCATCATGAGACAAAAGTGGGTCTTATTTAAAGAAATCCATTCCTTTTGCTGAATCCTTTGAGTTTATAACAGTTATCCTATTGCAAAGCCTTCTCTTTCATTCACTTCAACAATTATATATGCGCGAACAATTCATTCTCAGGAACCGTTACTGTAATTGTCCTTGTGTCTTGTCCTATAGCAATGTTTCGTTAGAAAGGTCTAGAGGTGATTATTCCATTTGTTTTCGCTAATTCTGAATGGGGTCATATTTTTGGAGGGTAACTCGTTGCTTAGTGGGTTTTCTTGCCCTCACTTACCAATCTCACCTCATTAACTACCTACCACCCACTGTGGTATGCCTCCAGTCCAATTTCTGCTCCATCCAACCACATATTTTTCCCAGAGCCACCGGGATCCCTGGATCTGGCGCCATCTTTAAAATCCCACTGTGCACTCTGACCTGCCCTCTTAGTCTGGAGTTGCCCTGCATTTCGCCCGGACATGACAGACAGGGGCAAATTGGCACCCTATTTTGTGGGCAAGCATCTGGTGATCCTGCTGGATGGGATTGTGCCAATGTGGGCGGGACCAGCAGTGAAGGCTATGACACTAGACCATGCCAGCCTTTGCAACACAGGTCAGTACAGACTTAGCCACCTAGAGGAATGCCCAGTGCTGTAGGAGGCAGGTCAATGGTCATCTTCACCCTACCAGAGAAAGCGCCACCATCTGGTCACTGTTACTTCACCCTCTATCTCAGTGACTGTACTCACCTCCCACCGAAGCTCATGCTCTCCCACTCTCTCTATCGCCTGCAAAATAAGACCATAAGGCCATAAGACATAGGAGTGGAAGTAAGGCCATTCGGCCCACCGAGTCCATTCCGCCATTCGATCATGGCTGCTGGGCACTTGAACTCCACTTACCCGCATTCTCCCCGTAGCCCTTAATTCCCCGAGACAACAAGAATCTATCAATCTCTGCCTTGAAGACATTTAGCGTCCCGGCCTCCACTGCACTCTGCGGCAATGAATTCCACAGGCCCACCACTCTCTGGCTGAAGAAATATCTCCGCATTTCTGTTCTGAATTTACCTCCTCTAATTCTAAGGCTGTGTCCACGGGTCCTAGTCTCCTCACCTAACGGAAACAACTTCCTAGCATCCACCCTTTCCAAGCCATGTATTATCTTGTACGTCTCTATTAAGTCTCCCCTTAATCTTCTAAACTCCAATGAATACAATCCCAAGATCCTCAGCCGTTCCTCGTATGTTAGGCCTACCATTCCAGGGATCATCTGTGTGAATCTCCGCTGGACACGTTCCAGTGCCAGTATGTCCTTCCTGAGGTGTGGGGACCAAAACTGGACACAGTACTCCAAATGGTGCCTAACCAGAGCTTTATAGAGACTCAGTAGCACAATGGTGTTTTTATATTCCAACCCTCTTGAGATAAGTGACAACATCGCATTCGCTTTCTTAATCACAGACTCAACCTGCATGTTGACCCTTTAGAGAATCCTCGTCTAGCACTCCCATATCCCTTTGTACTTTGGCTTTACGAATTTTCTCACCGTTTAGAAAGTAGTCTGTGCTTTTAATCTTTTTTCCAAAGTGCAAGACCTCGCATTTGTTCACGTTGAATTCCATCAGCCATTTCCTGGACCACTCTCCCAAACTGTCTAGATCCTTCTGCAGCCTCCCCACTTCCTCAGTACTACCTGCCTGTCCACCTATCTTCGTATCATCGGCAAACTTCGCTAGAATGCCCGCAGTCCCTTCATCCAGATCATTAATATATAATGCGAACAGCTGTGGCCCCAACACTGAACCTGCGGGACACCGCTCGTCACCGGCTGCCATTCTGAAAAAGAACCTTTTATTGCAACTCTCTGCCTTCTGTCAGACAGCCAATCCTCAAGCCATCCCAGTAGCTCACCTCGAACACCATCCCTCCTTCGCTGTCTCCCACCCCAACTCTCCACATCGCCAACCCTGCGTGTCCTCTGAGCTGTCCACTCACTCAGAGCCCTTCACCAACTGCAAAAGTATCACCTATGCCAACTACTTTCATTTCATGTAATATCCACCTTTCTCTCTTTTCAGGAGGTTAACAGCTCACAGTAGGGCAGAAAGAGTCAGGACGGGTGGTGTGCTGCCCATTGATCGGGTCCTCTCCCCTTGCGTGGAGGTGATACTGACTCTGACTGTCCTGCGCAGGGACCTGGGCCAGTATCGGAGGCTGCGGTGGACTTACTTAGAGCTGGAATGTCTAGAGAAGGACTGCTGACAACTATAACAAGCTTTCCCGGCTTTTCACAAGTGAGGCACGGCAGCAGTAGGATGAGCCTGGCATCTCTGGCTGAGAGGGCAAAGCTCAACAAGGCAATGGATAAACATCCAGGTAGGTTCAGAGTGAATGAGTGAAGATGCAGCCTGGTCCCATTCAGGAGCTTGCTAATAGGTGTCAGTACAGTCTGTGACACAGTAATGAAGCGTAGAAATATCCTGTAGGTGGATCCGTGTTCTTAGAGGCTGGCACATATTGGATGCCAGTGTTTGTGGACATGGACTGCAATGTGGTTGGTATCCTCAGAGCTTGCAGCGAGATGTCTACAGTAGGTGTCCAACACAGTCAGAGCCAGCAGGAAGGTTGTTCTGATTTCCTTGCTGAGTTTTCCCACTGTGGCGTTTCTTTGCCACGTTTGGTAAGAAGGGAGTAGGAATATTAAAGTGGTGAGTTGTGGTACTAACCAGCCACTTAACAATCCACAACAACCGTCAATTGGCATCTCGACTCTGGAGAGTCTTGCTGTGCCATTTGTGAAAAGCAAATGCTGGAGTGAATTACTCCTAATATAGAGATATGCCTGGCTGGGCTCCTATCCCAGTTCTGCTACCCATCTCACTCATTGCAGTATGGTCTGACCCCAATAAAACATCCCCATAGCTTATCGCCTGTCTAATCTCAACATTGTACCACAAGGGATTCCATTTCTTTTGGTTTAATTCTTTAAACTCAAAACTCATTGATTCAATTTTCAAACTCCTTCCTGACACATGGGGACAAGACATGATCAGATGAGGATCATTTGAAAAATTGAGATTCTTCTTCCAACCTACCAGAATTTTATCTACTGTAGAATTACCCACAGCGATACAGACCTGCAGCTACGTTATAACCCCGATTCTGGACAAGTCCTGGGTTGTCTGATAGGAGCAGTAGAAGCCTTGGTAAATTTTAAAACTTGTCCTACCTTTAAACTCCTCAGGGGCAGGAAGAGCAGACCTCCTGCTAATTTACAGTCAAGCACTTGGTTAGTTGTTGCCTGGGATTCTTGCCATTTTACCGTGATGAGTGCGAGATGGAAAGCTTCAAAAGTATGTTTTTTTTTTCAACATTACTCAAACAAAAAAAAACTTTGGATGCTGGAAATCTGAACGGTCTCTGAACTTTCAGGTCAAGACCTGAAGCCTTATCTGCTTTTCTGCCTCAGTGATGGACTTGTTGAGTATTTACACTGAAGTGTCAGCAAGGAAATGTAGGCCCTGCCATCTTGACTAAAGTAAAAACGAATTTCTTGTTCTAAACTACTGCACGATAGTAATAAAAACAATGTGTTCTGAGTTCCAAAGAAGAATCATGGGACTTGAAACGTTGGCCCTGTTTCTGTCTCCACCAATGCTGCCAGAACTGTTGGGTTTCTCCAGCATCCACATGATTTTGCTCCTATTGCTGATGGTACCTCACACATCTGCTAACGTTTTGATGCCATTGAGGAAAGCCAAAAGATTTGCCACGGTGCTGCAAAATGGTACTTTTCAGTTTACAGGCAGTCCTCTGATTGCAAATGGGTCCGATTGTAGAGCCTGTTTGCAAGGCTGATTTGTACACAAGATCAGAACACTGCAAGGCAGCCATCCACAAGGGAGAAAGTGAAGACAGCAGATGCTGGAGATCAGAGTCAAAAAGTGTGGTCTGGAAAAACACAGCTGACCAGGCAGCATCCGAGGAGCAGGAGAGTTGATGTTTTGAGCATATGTTCTTCATCAGGAATGTGAGGGTGCCCAAGGGGGCTGAGGGATAAATGGGAGGGGCAGTGGGGCTGAGGGGAAGGTAACTGGGAAAGCAATAGGTAGATAGAGGTCGGGGCTGATGGTGATCAGTTGGAGTGGAGAGTGAAGTGGATACGTGAGAAGGAAGATGGACAGGTAGGACTGTTCAAGTGGGTGATGCCGAGTTGGAAGGTTGGATCTGGGATAAGGTGGAGGGATGGGAGATGAGGAAACTGGTGAAATCAACATTGATCCCGTGTAGTCGGAGGGTCCCAAGGTGGAAGATGAGGTGTTCTTCCTCCAGTCGTCAGGTGGCTAGAATCTAGCTGTGGTGGAGGCCCAGCACTTGCATGTCCTTAGCGGAGTGAGCGAGGGAGTTGAAGTGTTCAGCCACAGGGCAGTGGGTTCTTTAGTACATGTGTCCCAGAGATGTTCTTTGAAACGTTCCACAAGTTGACGTCCAGTCTCCCCAATGTAGAGGAAACCACCACCCATACGTCCAGGATGTAATGGAGTGTTGGATCTTTAAAATTACTAACTGTACAGATCATTTTGAAAGCACGAGCATTCATAAATACATGAATAAAAAATGATGTGAAGGATGTGGGCCAAGCACAAGCAGGTTAGAATAGTCTAGTTTGGGATTATGGTTGGCATGGACTTGTTGGACCAAAGGGTCTGTTTCTGTGCTGTATGACTCTATATAAGTATAGATGAGGCAGACATTCTTGTAAATTGGAGACCCTCTATACTTTTAATATTGCTGAACTTACAATGAACTTCTGAATTTCAGAAGTCGTCTCAGGAAAATGAGCTTAGCCTGGCCACTAGGTGGAGCAGCCAAGTCACCCATGGGATTCAGCGCTCCACTTGTTGTTGATGAACTTGGCCACAAGGTGGAGCAGCTAAGTCACTCATTCATTTGCAACCTCTTCATGCGCAGCTTCACAGTGCTGAACCCAAGAGAGAGGGAAAACTGGATACATTAAACTGCCCAAGTAACAGGAATATATTTATAATAAAGTGGCACGGTGGCTCAGTGGTTAGCACTGCTGCCTCACAACGCCAAGGATCTGGGTTCAATTGGGGTACTGTTTGGTGTGGATTTGGGCCAAATGGCCTGTTTCCACACTAGGATTCTATGATTCAAAGTGTGTGATGGAGTTTTATCCATTTTTTTTGCACACGCCAATGTCTAAATTGTGTTCAAGAACATCCTGCCTACTGATGGTTGAGGTGAATTTCTTTGAAAATGCCACATAACAAAATAATGTTTTACAAAGACCTTATATAATCATTGTGATACATGAGTTAAAAGAAATCCTGATCATTTGAAATGCAGTAAGGTCTTTATGATCACCAGCTTGTGTTGCAGTGGATATTTTAACAGAAAGAATTGCCTATACTAGCACAAGGAGGGAGAGAAACTTAAAAGCGTTTCTTAAGAGCAATTGTTAAATGTCAGTTCATCACGGAACTAAGTTATATTTTTCTGAAAATGGATTAACAGAAAAAAGCATGTTAAATGTTAATCTCTAGCAATGAAATTTTTGTCTGATTGTGACTTGATTATAGAGAAGTACTCTAAATCCACAATTTGCAAATCAAGGAATCACAAGATTTAAAAACCATCAAGTCTTGCATGTGGGATTATAGAATGGTTGCAACACAGAAAGAGACGATTTGGACCATTGTGCCTTGGTCAGCCGTCTCAAGTTATTTAACTAGTCCCACTCTCCGCCCTTTTGTATGTAATTCTGCAAATATTTCCATTCAAGTAATTGTCTAACCCTCTTTTCATGGCCTGAAATCTACCTCCACCTTCCCATGCTGCCGCAAGAGGTGTAAAACCTATGCCCACACCTCCCCCCTCACCTCCACCCAAGGCCCCAAAGAATCCTTCCACATCCGGCAGCGATTTTCTGGCACATCTAAATACGTCATCTACTGTGTTCATTGCCCTTGGCATGGTTTCATCTACATTGTGGAGACAGGATACCAACTCATGGAACGTTTCAGGGTACATCTCTGGTACACACACACTCCAAACAAACACACTGCCCCGTGGCTGACCACTTCAACTCCCCCTCCCACTCCACCAAGGACATGCAAGTCCTGAGCCTCCTCCACCACCAAATCTTAGCCACTAGACACCTGGAGGAAAGATGCCTCATCTTCCACCTTGGGACCCTCCAATCACATATCATCAATGTGGATTTCAACAGTTTCCTCACCTTCCCTTCCCCCACCTCATCCCACATCCAACCCTCTAACTCGGCACTGACCTCTTGAACTGTCCTACTTGTCCACCTTCCTTCCCACCTATCTACTTGACCCTCTGCTCTGACCTTTCACCATCATTCCCACCTGCATCTACCTATCACCTTCCCAGCTATCTGTCCCCCTGCCCCAACCCCCATTTATCTATCAGTACTCTTCACCCCCCACCCCACCACACCTCCCCCCCACACACACTCTATCTCTCTCTCTCTCTCTCTCTCTCTCTCCTCAGATGCTGCCTGACCTGCTGTGTGTTTCCAGCACCACAGTCTCGACTCCAGCATCTGCAGTCCTCGCTTTCTCCTAGTAGATTAGCACTAAAGGTTGGCAAAGAATATTGTAACTGAACAATATTGTTTGCTACCTTCAAAGTTCAGACACAATGAGGATCCATTCTCTCAAATGGAAAAGGTAGGGAAGATAACTCCAGAGCTCCTGGATTTAAAAAAAAAGGCAGAAATTAGGATAAAAGCTTCTAACATGTGGCAGTTTGAAAATATGATTGAGAAGAAAGCTGTATAAAGAGGAGAGGTGAAAAAGCAAACAAAAAGAAGCTAACAGAGGTTACGAGAAGAGGTTTACAGCTAACATAAACAGGAATCCCAAAGGCACACAAAAAGGATGGTAAAAGGAAGAATAGAGCTGATTGGGTGCTTTTATTTTTATGTGGGACTTACACATAAAACTAAAAGCAAGGGTCATGGCAGAGCTATTAAAGTTATATTCTGAACCTCTCTTTACTGAGGAAGTGGGTGCTACCCAAGAAATGGCAATAGAGGAGGGAATTCGGTCACTGGAAGGGTTCAGAATTGATAAGGAAGACGTATTTGTTAAGCTGTTCATACATAAAGATGACAAGTCCCCAGTATTGGATGTGATGCATCCAATGAGGGGGGAAGGATGGGGGCTGGGGGGGTGGGGGGAAGGGGTGACTATGGTAACTGTAAAGGTATGGGCCACAGCTTTCCAATCTTCCTCACACTCAGAGTTGAGGTCAGAGGGCTGGAGATTTGCAAATGTTAAAACCTTGTTCCAAAAAAGGGCCCGAGGATGCAGCTAGTAATTACAGACCAGCTTAACGTTCTTGCATGTGGAATCAGAGAATAGTTTAAATGTGATGGGGAAACGTTGAGGAAGAAAATTTTTGGGATAGAATTGAATCGTATGGACAAGTATGGATTAAATGAAGAGTGTCAGTATCAGTTTTATGGGGGGAGATTTTGGTAAACTAACATGCTAAAGATTTTGGAAAGCTGAGAGAGCGCGCTGATCTGGTCACTGCTATTGATGTGGTGTAAATGGATCCATTAAAAAAAAAATTGGCAGATGGAAAATAATGTGGGAATATTTATGGCTGTGTACTTTGGCAGGAAGAATTGTGGAGCTGAATATTATTTAATTGGATAAAGACTGCAGAAATCTGCGGTATAGAGGGATTTGGAAACTCTTGTGAATAAATCACAACAAAGCTAGTGTACTAAGTTCAATAAGTAATAAGGAAGGCAACTTGAATGTTGGATTTATTACAAAGGGAGCAGAGTAAAATGAAGGGAGGTCTTCCTAAAACTACAGTCAGTTCTGCTATAACATGCGTTTCTTCAATGCGAATTGGCTTTACCGCAATTGAAGAATTTAGGCCGTTATTTGTGGAACGCAAACTTTCATGACCTGTATTGACTATGACGTGATTCTGGCCCCATTGGTTTAAATGGGGCAGCAGTTGTTCGTTTTTTTTAATCATGTGAGATCGCAAGAGAAAGGAACTATTGCATTATATCAGAATTGACTGTACACAATGGAATAGTTAGACCACGCCTCGTAGAATCATAGAGTCATACAGCACGGAAACAGACCTTTGGCTCAATTTGTCCATGCTGACCAAGTATCCCAAACTAAATCAGTCCCATTTACTTGCATTTGACCCCCATATCCCTCTATACCTTTCCATTGTCTTTTAAATGTTTTAACTGTACTTGCATCTACCACTTCCTCTGACAGTCCAACTAAACAGTTCACTAGGTTGGTCCCAGTTATGGAGGGATTTTCTTGTGATGCAAGATGGAGTAGGTTGGACTTGTTTTCATCAGAGTTTAGGAGAATGCGAGATGTCCTGTTGTAACGTAGAAAATTCTTGATGATGGTGGTTTTGACAGGGAAGATGTTGAGATGTAACTTGCCCTTATCTGTGACCAAGGGGCATTACCTCATAGCAAGGGGTCACCATTTAAGTCAGATGAGGAGGAATTTCTTCCATCAGAGGTTGGAATCTGTGGAATTCTCTACCACAGGTTGGCTGGCTTGTTAAGAATATTTAGGGCTGAGATAGATTTTTAATCTGTAAGGTTATGAGGAAAACATAGGAAAATGGTGTCGGATATTATCAAATCAGCTGCAATCTCACTGAATGGTGGAGCGGTCCTGATAAGTTGAATAACCTTTAGCTCCTACACCTTATGGTATTTGGTACACTGCCCCACAGGCCTGTGAGTGAATTTGGAGTCCCTGGGATAAAAGGGATTGTAGGCAATATGGATATAAAATTGGCTGAGTGATAAGTAACAGAGAATAATGGATATTTTTCTGTCTGGAAGGAGGCTAGCAGTGGAATTCCTCAGGGGTTAACATTGGGACCTTTGCTTCTGATATATATATATATATATATATATATATATACACATATAAAATGTTCTAGATTCAAAGTTAATGGATGATGCAAAACCTGGAAGCATTGCAACCACAAAGACGACTGTGTGAAATTTCAAAGGACATTGACAAGTTGATAGGAGATAAAGTTCAATGCAGAGAAGTGTGAGATAGGTAGAGAGAACACAGGCAGTATAAAACAAAGGGTGCTATTAAAATGAACGGTGCTATTCTTGAGGTTATGTAGGAGCAGAGACACCTGAATGAATATGACCATAAATCAGTAATGGCAGAAG
Source organism: Chiloscyllium punctatum (assembly GCF_047496795.1). NCBI lineage: Eukaryota > Metazoa > Chordata > Chondrichthyes > Orectolobiformes > Hemiscylliidae > Chiloscyllium > Chiloscyllium punctatum. The sequence goes on along the minus strand of NC_092763.1, from coordinate 19,047,105 downwards.
AACAGGGGGAGAAAGTATAGGACCTTAGAGTACAGGAGCGAGCAAGTTTTATTGAACTTATATAAGACAGTGTTAGACTTCAGCTGGAATGTTATGTCCAGTTCTGGGCACTTCATTTCAGAAAGCATGTGAATGAATTGGAGAGAGTGAGAGTTAAGGCTAGTTTTACAAAATGGTTTCAGGGGAGAAAACTTGTTATGAAGTTGGATTGGAGAAGTTGGGACAGCTTCCTTGGAAGGGTGAAGGCTAAGAAGAGATTTGACAGAAGTTTCAAAAATAGAGAAGGAAAACTATTCTTACTTGTAAAATGGATGAGGCCCACAAGGCACAGTTTTAAAGGAATTTTCAAAGCAGATGTGAGGAGAGAAAAGGACTTTTCTCACACAAGTAGTTCAGGGTTGCTTTCTGCTGCCTGGAACTAGGAGGCAGGTTCAACTGAGGCACTTAAGAGGGCATGAGACAATTACTCAAATAAAAATGATTAAAATATTTAATTTTACTTGCCCATTCAGGGTCCATCATCGTCCATGGCAATGAAAACAAATCTATATAAAGCAGCATTAGTGTCTCCCTGTTGCACTGATTTTTGCTTTTCTTTGACCTTGCATTTCGGTCAAACATTGTGGCCAACCTGTACTCAATGAGTGTAGAGTCCTGCTGGCCTCTAACTCTCAATGCTCTGCCAACTTTTGGAACAAGGGCACACACTGAGCCCTAGGTGGCAGTAAAGAGTCATTCTTCTGCAGCCAGGCAGTACAGTACCTCGAAACATCAGAGAGCACTTGTGACAATTACGCTGTTCAAAGGTAAAATACAAACTCCACCCTCTTGCCTTTTATATTCAGTCTTTGATCTCCTGAGCTGACATAATTAATTCTGAAGAACATACATGTAATATTAAAAGAGAAACATATCAATTTTTACTTAAAGTGAGTTAAACTAGAAAGAAATGCAGCAAAAGTGTACCCACTAATATAACAACAGGTTTTTTTTTGTTTTGTCTCAGAGACACATTGTTGTCATTGATTTTAGGGCTAGCAATAGTTTATAGTTGTATTTAAAATAGTACACTGGAAATCTTTTGTCTGAGTACACTTCTGTGTCAATTTTCTTCCCATGTAAATTGCTCTGTTTTCCTTGAGAAAGTATGAATGTGTACATGTATCACATTGTAATTACATTCTCTGATCAGTGGTTGGCGCTGTGGTAGTTCAGTTCTGCCCCTCTCAATCGCCTATATATGCTGCAGAGAAACTTTTGAATTCCAACAACTTCACTTCTATATCTTTCAGGATCACACATTTAATGATGAAAGTATCAAATCAAGAGTGTTTAAGGTTAGAGATGAGGAGTCCTACAATGATGGTAGTGTCATCTTTCAGCTAACATTTTAAATTGGGACTCTGTCAAAGATTCTTTTGAAGAGCTTAGAGGTTTTATGGTTCCCAATCTTTAGGTAGTGGGTGTTCGGATACAGGCATCTCTGGAGAGGTCCGTATTTATTGCCCGTCTCTACTCATCTTTGAGAAGGTGGTGGAGAGCTGCCTTCTTGAACTGCTTCAGTACATGTGGTGTAAATGCAGCTACAATGCTTTTAGTCAGACAATTCCAGGATTTTGTCTCAGGGCCTGTGAAAAGATGGTGATAAATATCCAGACCAGAATGCTCTGTGGCTTGGGTGTGACTTTAAAAATGAAGATCTTCCCATGCTATTGTTGCCCTTGTCCATCCAGGCTGCAGTTTTAAAGCTTTGTCATGGAATCCTTGATGAGTTTGTGCAGGGCATTTTGTGGATTCCACACACCACAGCCCTGGTAGGATGATGGGGAAGGCAGTAGTTGCTGCGATTATTGGGTGATGTGTTAATTAAGTGGACTGTTTTGGCTGGATAGTGTTGAACATCCTGCGTACTGTTGCAGCTTCACCCATCCAGAGCAGTGGAGACCATTCCATCACGCTTCGCACTTGTGCCTTCTGGCTGGTGGACAGACCTTAACAAGTTAAGAGATGAGCTAGAGAATATCTAACCTTCTTTTGTGGCTACATCGAATTGAGTTTCTCCTGGAGGTGACCTGCAGAATACTATGCTGAACAACTTGGTGATGGTAATGCTATTGAACATACTGATGAGGTGAGCGGGCTGTCTTGTTGGGTGATGGTTATTGCCTAACACCTGTAATGGATGAATATTAATTACCACAAATCAGTCCAAGCCAAGATGCTATCGTGCTCTTGCCATTTAGATGGCTTTATTATCTGAAGATTACAAATGGTGTTGAATACTTACACTCCACTGTGAACAGCCTCACTCCTGACCTTCGGTCATTACAGAAGCAACGAAGGTAGTTGGGCTAAGACACTTTCCAGACAATATCCAGCAGTGAGGTCCTGGATTATCATTGGACTCCAAAAACACAACCATCTTCAAGTTATGACTGCACTCACTGCCCCAACTCTCTCAATGTCCTTTGGCAACAGCGACTCCTTAATACCTCACTTAGTTGGATGGTGTTTTAATGTCTCTTTCACTTCCCATCTTTAGCATTGTTTGGACCAAGGCTATGGTGGAATCTGGAGTCAAGTGGTCCATGTGGAATCCAAACTATTTAATGGTGTACAAGTCATTGTTGGGTAAGTGCAACTTGATAGTGTTGTCACCAACACCTTCCAGCATTTTGCTGATGATTAGATTACTTACAGTGTGGAAACAGGCCCTTTGGCCCAACAAGTCCACACCGACCCACTGAAGTGCACCCACCCAGACCCATTCCCCTACATTTGCCCCTTCACCTAACACTACAGGCAATTTAGCATGGCCAATTCACCTGACCTGCACATTTTCGGACTGTGGGAGGAAACCGGAGCACCCGGAGGAAACCCACGCAGACACGGGAAGAATGTGCAAACTCCACACAGTCAGTCACCTCAGGTGGAAATTGAACCCGGGTCTCTTGCGCTGTGAGGCAGCAGTGCAAACCACCATGCTGCCCACGATCAGATGTGTGGAGGTCTTTTGCATTGGTTGCACTGTAACTTTTATGCCAGGTCCTAATTGGACATTGACCAGTAAATGCCAGTGTTGTGGTTAAACTAGCACAGCCTGGTTAGAGGTGTAGTTAGTCTGCGCAACAAGACTTCAGTGTTCTGGTCACCATGATGTGGGGCCCATAACATCTGCCATATCTTATGTGCTCAACCATTTCTTTATGACTTTGAATTGTTTGGGGACTACCATCTTTGATGTTGGGGGCCTCAAGAGGAAGGTGGGCCATCCTTTCTCGCTGAAGATCGCTTCCAAACGTTTCAGCCTTACCCATGTACCCATGCTAGTCTCCACCATTATTGAGATTTGGATGTTTCTGAAGCATTTTCCTCCTTTTGTATAATTGTCCACTGCCATTCATGACTTGATGTCACGTGACTGCAAATCTATTGGTTGTGGAATCACTTAGCTCTGTCTGGAGCAGGCACCTTCCTCTGTTCAGAACGTATTTATTCTTTCTTCACCAAGCTGGCACCTCAATTTTCAGATGCATTTAGTACTGTTCCTGACATTCTGTCCTAGATTCCTCCTTGATCACGAGTTGATTCCCTTCATTTGATGGTGAAGGTAGAATGAGGGATCTGCCAAGTGATCACTAACAGATTCTGGTGGTGTACAATTCCACAGCTGCTGGTCTCACGTAGCAGACCATGGATTCCAAGCAATGAGCTGTTAGTTCAGATCTTAATCTATCTCATTTCCAGTTATGCCACAAAACACAAAGTGTTCAGTGTGAAGGTGGAATGTGATCATCACAAAGGACTGCCCTTTTACTGTTGATCAGATACATCTGCACTAGGTAGATTGTGAGGATGAAGTCAAGTAGGTTTCTCTCTTGCTAGCTCCCACGCCACTCTCTATGAACCCAGTCTATCAGATCTGTCTTCAGCAACACAGTCAGCAGTTCTGCTGCTGAGCCAATCTTGGAGATGGGCATTGAAGTCCACTGCCCAGAGTATGTTGAGTGCCTTGGTTAATCTCCAGTGCCTTTTCCATTTTGTGGAGAAGAACTCAGTGAGGGCGGTTATAATCATCAGGAAATTTCCTTGTCCGTCGTTGACCAGTGCCATAAGACTCCATGAAGTCCAGAGTGAATGTTCAGCACTTGCCAGCTCCTCTGCCTGTCACACACTGCATGCTTGTCACTGTGCCCCTGTGGAGATTAGAGTGGTGCTGGAAAAGCACAACAGGTCAGGCACCATCTGAGGAGCAGGAAAATCGATGTTTCGGGCACAAGCCCTTTATCAGTAATGATGTTGGGAGCCTCAGGGGTGGAGAGCTAAGTGAGATAAGTGGGGCTGAGGAGAAGGTAGCTGAAGACCGTGTGGGTTGCAGTGAGAGAGAGACTCACTGAGATCTTTGTAGAGAGAGGGTCTAGTCCCACCCAGCCCCACACCTCTCCCGTTTATCTCTCCACCCCCGAAACTCCAAGCCCTAGGAAATGTGTCTAACACAATCTGTTGTTCCTTTAATTAAATAACCATATAAACTTCTGAACATATTAGGAGCAGGGGTTGGCCCTTCAGCCCCTCAAACCTGCTCCATCAGTCCATTAGGTCATGGTTGATTTGATTGTCACCTCTAATCCATATTTTCACCTATCCCTGATAACCTTTCAGCCCTTGCTTGACACAAATCTACCTTTGCCTAAAAAATATTCAACACTCTTTCCACCAGCTTTTCAGGTAAAAAGTTCCAAAGACTCATTGCCCTCTGAGAGAAAAGAATTGCCTCCTATCTTTTAAATGGGTTATCCCTGAATTTTGATCTCCAGTTCTAGATTCTTCCATAAGAGGAAGCATTGTCTTCATGACGTTATTGAGACCTCTCGTGGTTGTACATATGCTTCAGTCAAAGTCAACTATTACTGTTCTAAACTCCAATGATATACACTTTCACTTATTTTCATAAGACAAACCTCTCAAGCTAGGTAATGGGCAATAAAACCTTTCCAAACTGCTTCCGACATATTTTATCCTTCTATAAATAAGGTGATCGATATTGAGTATTGTACTCCAGATGTATTCTCACCAATGTCCTGTGTTACAGAAGCATAGCCTTCCTACTTTTGAATTCAATTCCCTTTGTGACCAATGATAATATTCTCCATGCTTTCCCAATTACTTGTTATACCTTCCTAGTAACCTTTTGCAATTCATCCACACGACCACCCAGATTCCTTTGTGTCTGAGTAATCTGGAATTTTGGCAAAAATGGGCCAAGTCATTCTATTTGGATTGGTCAAGGATCCTGGAGCCAGGCTCTTCATTGGTTCATTCTGGTAAGGAGCAATTGAGAGACCCATTCCTTCCAGCAACTGGATTCACAGTCTCAAAATGGCCCGAATGTCAGAAGTTCCAAAAAAATTCAGACCGTGTTGCCTCAAGGACCAATTCTTCCCCATTGATCAGCATGTCTAAAAAAGCAGGTACCAGCCTTAGATAAACTTATATCCACATGTTCCAATAGAGCAACAGTGATTACACTTCACACATAGTTAATTGACTGTGAAGTGCTTTCAGGTGTACTGAGGATGTGAAAGGTGCTACACTGATGCAAGTTATTTCTTTAATCCGAAGCTTTTGACACAATGAGGAAAGCATATATGACTTTCAGATGGGGCCCTGATTAAATCCTGTTCCAGTAATCCTTCGTACTTTTAACTCTCAGCTTCCTGTAAGCTAGACCATGAGAAAACAACTAGTTCACATTCCTCCGGTTTTTAGATATTTATCCCCCACATCTCAGTCTCCCTGGTTGAGAGAGAAATTCTGCCAATTCTTTTCTGGAAACAGTCTGTTTGAAGCTCTGACTTTCATCCTCTGATTCTTGTTAAAACTTACCCTCTGGGAAATACCTCCTCCCACTCTTATAGCACACCCTTCCAATAACTTCACTGAGCTTGGAATTTTCACAGCCCCGGTTTTTTGAGGGCTCAAATCAGCATCCCACCACTTCAATGTGGATTACATCTGTGCAGCAACAATGCAATATTTTATTGCATCAAGCAGTAAGTGTCCAGATCTTTAGTCTTTGTAGGAAACTTGGGTGTACACATGATCAGTTTAAATCCATGTCTCTCTTAATTTCTGCATCTCAAGTTGCAGATGCTAACAGATCTTAATGTTCTAATTTAAGTCTTATTCACTAATGTGACAACAATACTTAGGATCGTCTTCAGGCACTAAATTCAAACAAAACAGACGAGTGAGTCAGACCCATAAGCAGAAGTAGAGCTGGTTTACTTGGATTTCCTGGACTGGACTTCAGGAGGCCCATGCCCTCTGGTCTGATCACCCCCTGGTTTTAAGTATTTAAGCAGAAAGAGAATACAAGCCACTGGAAGCTAGAAGAGGGGGCTGGAAAAAAAGTTACTAATGCAGAACCCCTAGGCTTTATTGATCCACCAATGACCTTCAGCTGCTTATGCCCTCATCTCTGATGGAGGAAAGCATTGGTTGAATTCACAAGACTTGAAGACTGAGCTGTGCTTTACAGGCATTGGCAGAAATGTGAAGTGTCAGGAGTTTGTGCGTAGGGCCTAGTTCCAAAGAGTTCGTGACCAAAGGCATTTTTTTGACTCTAAACTGGACAGCTGGATAAAGAAAAAAAGGTTTGAAGGGATATGGGAACAGACTGAGCAAACGTGATCAGAAATATTTGCTCAGTTAGAGGCTAAAAGCCAAATAGCCTATTTCCTGTTAAAATGTCTGTGATAATTATCGCACTGCTGAAAGGACTGCCCCTTTTAAACTGTAGCAGCATGTGCTGAATATATTGAAACATCTTGCAGCAAAATAACCAAAGGATGAAGTAAAATTTAACAAAAGTCAAGAACAGGTATAGAAAGAGTCCTTTCACAAACTACCTCGCAGGACAATTCAGCGTATACACGGAAACACCACCACTTCCAAGTCGCCTTCCAAGCCCATCCCGAATTGGAAATAGATCATTGTGTTACCTACTCATAACTGTTGGTTCAGAACCTTGGAGCCCCCTTCCTAATAGCACTGTTAATGTCTCCGCACCCCCGTGGTTCAAGAGGGGGTCTATCTTAGAATCTGAGATTCTTGTGTACATAACTCAACTTCTTAACACCCACAGACTGATGGATGGTGTTCATTCTAGTCTTTATTTCAAATGGAAATCCAGCTAGTTCTTTGAATAGAAGTCATATCTTAGCTTCTTGTAAGGCAGGCAAATGTTGTCCAAATATTGAGATGTGGGTCTGTTAAAAAGACAAATTCCCCGATTCAATCAGAAGAGTGAGATCTACAACTTTTCACTTGTTTACTGCTTCTCTTTCCTTTTTGAACTGTCCAAAGTTGTCTTTATTCCTTTCTGTATTCCCCAGTTGTTCAACAAAGAAAACAAAGTCCAGCCAGGGTTACAAATACCCTCTTATTCTTTTCCACACATTGTCCAATATCTTACAGTCTTTTCCACACAGTCAGCAGCTGTAAACATACATGCTTAGGGCATCATATTGTGGTGTGAGGATAAGTCAGTGTTTTAAGTGCACAGTTTGATTTACATTTCAATGAGACTATTAAATAATAGCTGTCTTTGACGTGGGGTTATGTGTAGAAATGCTTGTTCTTATAAGTGATTAGATACTTGAAGGGATATAAATGTATTGAATGGATTTTTAAAATACAAATAGTGAACTCTGTGATAGATATTTAGAACTTATAATCTCTGATTTCTGAGTTGTGCCAATGGATACAACATGACTTGGTATAAGATTGTATAAGAGCAAAGAATAGTTAGTGGGGCCTTGAGTTGGCATGAAGTTGGCAAAGAGTTTGCATTAACCATAAGAATGACAGTATGTGTGTGTATTGGTGTTAACTTGACATAATGGCAACATGGTGCCATGAGGATGAATGGGGACATGGGCTAGCATGGGGGCTTGTGGAGTTTGAGGTCAGTGCAGATGGGTGGAGGATTGAACAGGCATTAAGCTGGCATGAAGCATTTGTGGGTCCAGAGAATGGGGGTGTGGATGAAGGCATGAATTGGAATGGCTGGATTGTGGCTGATGAGAGGGCTGATGAAGTGTGGTAGTGAGAATCAGAGGGTGCAATATTTACCAAAACAACTGGTAGGAGTTCCTGAAGAAGCAAGATAGGCCTTTTAAATAGTCTGTCTCAGCACCTAACAGCTCCTGTGGCTAAGTCTTATTCATGTCTGAGAGTGGTGGGAGCCTGACCCCCTCCTGTGACTGCCCCTCTTCAGCCCCCTTCCTGCAGTGGAAATCTGGCATTTTTCTCCAGGGGTGGGTTGCGAATTGGGAAGTTTCCTAACTTGAACTATCTGCCTGAAGAGTAAAAATCCAGCTGAAGGTTTCACTGTTCTGTTCAGTCCACATTTCCATCAAAACCTGTGAATTAGCTCAGTACATAGAGCCTCTCGAATTACTGCAGAGTTATTTTGCTGTTCCCTTATCCAGAAGATCATTGTTTGCGTGTAGTAGTGCTTCCTGGCATCACTCCTGAACCTACCTTTTGCTAATCCCTACATATGATCCATTGACCTGTGCATTTGGTTTAGCTTGAAGCAATATATTCTTCAGCTTATTGGGATCGATTAGCTCAGTTGGTTCGGTCTCAAATGTGTGCCTGTGAAAAACAGCATCCGCATGGATTCAATTCCTGTTCGAGTTGAAGAAGACTTGAGACTTTCCTCTTTCCTCTACTCCTGGGAGAGGAAGGGTAATACAAAGATAAATGTCAAGGGAATAACTCAGGAGTATAAGCAAGCAGTGAGTCAACGAGCTGCCTTTGGGTAGAGCACATGATAGATGCTGCTTCCATCAATTCCTCACAATTGCTTCTTTCCCATCTGAAGTATTGAGATTTTTCAGAAGTTTATTGTAACTTAGCTTTTCGCTTTGAGATATCAGCCATCCATTTCCTCCTCTGCATCCAGGGCTAAGCTGTGTGTTGAACTGAACAGAGTTTCTATGGTTTTGCTCAGTGAGAGTTCTGTACAGTTTCTGTGTGATTACTTCAGAATTATACCCCAGTCATTTGGCAACCGTAACTCAGCACTTCATCTGTTATTCTGATTTCTGGTCAACAACAATGTGTTTGACTCGAAAGTGCCCTCTGAAATGGCTGAGCTAGCCACACAGTTGTTTCAATCATTACAAAGTCTCAACAATGAAATGAAACTGGACAGACAATCTGGCATTGACCAAGGCACCAGAAAAGACAATGGCAGAAACAGCCCCATCTACTCTGCAAAGTCCTCCTGACTAACACCCGGGGAATAGTGCCAAAATTGGGAGAGCTATCTCAGATTAGTCAAGCAATAAGCTGATGTAGTCAAACTCATGTAATCATCACTAACCCTGGATATGTCCTGTATCACTGGTAGGGCAGACATGGCAGAACAATGGTATACAGTTAGGAGAGAGTTGCACAGGGAGTATTCAACATTGATTCTGAACCCCATGAGGTCTTGTGGCTTCAAGTTAAACATGGCGAAGGAAGCCTCCTGCTGATTACCACACACTGCCTCCTTCAATTGATTAATCAACTCTTCCATGTTGAACAATTCTGGAGGTGGCAAGGACACAAGATGTATTCTGGGTGGGGGATGTCAATGCCCACCACCAAGAGTGGCTTGGCAGCAGCACTACTGATTGAGCTGGTCGGGTTCTAAAGGACATAGCTGTTAAATTGGGCCGGCAGTAGGTGGTGAGGGAACCAACAAGAGGGAAAAACATACTTGACCTCATCCTCACCAATCTGCTGGCTGCAGATGCATCCGTCCATGACAGTATTGGTAAGACTGACCATCGCACAGTCCTTGTGGAGATGAAGTCCTGCCTTCATTTTGAGAATACCTTCCATCGAGTTGTGTAGCATGATCACTGTGGTAAATGGGACAGACTTCAAACAGATCTAGCAACTTAAGATTGATGTCTGATTAAAATGATCTTGAAGGAATGGCTGATTTATTAACTTATCATTTTAGCAGCTCATAACTGTACCCATCTCAAACAGGAAAGAAATTGAAGGTTAGTTTGGAGAGATGGATAAAGGAAAAAGGTATTGCTAGTCTATGTGAACGTGGTAGGTGAATGTCATTGGAACCACTTGAACATGTGGAGAGGTATCACTGTTTCACTGTTGTGATTTCCATGTACTAAATTATATTTGTAATTTCAAAAGAAATAATGACTTTAAACAAACTTATCACACCTGCTCTTGTTCCTATTCCAGTTTGCATTCACCTGTCTACTCTAAGATCTCAGAACTGGTTTCTCATTGATTATGATTTATCATGTGAATTGTTGATGGGGGTTGATTCTCACTGAGAATAAGTCTGATAAGGTCATTGTTCAAATCACAAGTGTTGGCCTGAAACACAATTCAAAATTTACTGTTATTTTCAGTAAGAATCTGAAGTTTATTTGAAATATTAGTGTCAATGCTGAACTCGTGGCCATTTTGTTGAATGGGTTTACATATTGTAAATTCTAGGACCCTATTTCTCTCATTGCTCATGTCTGCCATTAAGCATATGGCTCAAGGTTCATACTGCTCAAAATTGTTGGTACAATATGGTTTTGACCAGAAGGAGCTTTCTTGCAAGAGGTCAAAATGCTTACGCAAAATGTTAGTTTGAGCTTAATCCTAGCAAAGAAAGGATTAAAAATCTAAAGATAACATTATTGTTCCTTTACATTCCCAGTTTACTAAGTGCAGGTCTTCTGCTCATTTCTTTATCCTTTGCAATTAGACACATTACTCTTCGGATTTCTATTTTCAACTTCCATCAGCAATGAGGAATTTGCCCAGGGAAAGGAATACATGAGGTGATTTCTTGTTGTCTTTCTCCTGTGTACTTCAGGGAAACATAAGCCCTCTTGTTGAGGGATCCTCTGTCAGTAAAAAGCTACAGTCCTTTGAGATTTTAGCTCTTCCATCAGCACCACTGAAAATTCACTGGTTCCACCATTGACCATGACTCAATATCCTGAGCATGGGAATCTTACCTTGGCCTGGGACATTTCACAAACTGGCAACACCCTGAGGTCCCAAACGACCCTATTATCCAATCTCGGTAAGCGGTGGAGGATTTGTTCTTGTTCAATGAATAAATTGGCGGTGGAATGGGAGGGGTTGGAGAATGTCCCTTGTAGACCATTTCTATCTTTCCATTGAGGGCAGGCAGACTGTACTTTGTTCTTCAAATGATTAGATTAGATTAGATTACTCAGAATTGATCTTCAGAATTGTTTTGCTCGACCAGTTTTTGAAACAAGACTTGCTCAGATTGTGTGGTAATCTACCTCGGACTTCCCACATTTTCAAATTCATGAAAAAATCTTTAATCTCTTTGTTACAATTTAAAGTGATCCAGTAAGACTGAATACACAAGTGATGAATAGCTTCGAGTTTCATAGAGGATTATTGTGGTCACTCGGATACACACAACCTTCGGTTTTGTGATAACCAGATCCAGGGGAAATGCCCCAAATTGTTACAACTCCAGATGGGATATCCCCAAATGGTTTTGTTCCTGGGAGAGAAGGCATGGTGGTTAGTGCTGCTGCCTCAAAGGCCAAGAATCCAGGTTCGATTCCAGCCTTGAGCGACTGTGTGGAATTTGCACATTCTCCCCGTCTAAAGGTGGGTTTCCTCTGGGTGCTCCAGTTTCCTCCCATAGTCCAAAATGTGCAGGTTAGGTGAGTTAGCCATGCTACATTGCCCATAGTGTTCAGGGATATGTAGGCTAGGTACATTAGCCATGGGAAATGCAGGACTATAAGTATGGGGTGAGTCTGGGTGGGATGTTGCTTGGAGGATTGGTATAGACTTGATGGCCTGGTTCCACACTGTAGGGATTCTGTGATTCAGGAGGGATGAACTAGCTTCTCTACTCAGTCAGTTTCAATAACCAAATTAAATGAAAAAAGAATCTCTTCCCTCATGGATACCTTTAACCAGCCCAAAGGTTAGATTAGATTAGATTAGATTACTTACAGTGTGGAAACAGGCTCTTCGGCCCAACAAGTCCACACTGACTGTTGGAAGAGCAACCCACCCAGGCCCATTCTTCTACATTTACCCTTTCATCTAACACTACGGGCAATTTAGCATTGCCAATTCACCTAACCTGCACATTTTTGGACTGTGGGAGGAAACCGGAGCACCCAGAAGAAAACCCATGCAGACATGGGAAGAACGTGCAAACTCCATACAGACAGTTGCCTGAGATGGGTCTCTGGCGCTGTGAGGCAGCAATGCTAACCACTGTGCCAAGAAGACAATTTAACCAGGCTTTCTTGAGTTAAAGAAAGAGTCAGATTATTACTAAGATTGAAAGGAGATATTGAAATGTGGCACAAATATGTGAGAGTCAGTCCAAAAAGTAAAAGTTACAAGCAAGGTAATGATCAGTCTTCAGTTTTTTCAGGATGGATAGATTGTGAAATATTGTGGCTATTAAGGGCATGATTCTGATAACATGAAATCTCATTGTTGTGTCTTATTTTCAGAAATTCTTAGTTCTGCAGTTAGCTGATTATTTTCTCCAACAGTGGTTGTGCTGATGTTTGGTTTTCTTGGTCGGGTAAACCACAAACATGTCTTTCACAAGAATTGTCTTTCTTCTTCATGCCTGCAGTCTCTGGGCCAAAACTCACAGGATGCCACAATTCAGTTTATTGAATGGCATCTCTCCCTTTTGAAATGCTTTTGTTTGAAGATCCCTTGACACACTTCCAGTGTGACATTCGATGATTCTTCCCAGGCCTCAGTATAATCCACACAGGGATTTTAGGCAGCCGCTGAATCTACAACCTTAGCCTTTTCTTGACTTGTATGGTTCTCTTTTAAAAATCTAGATTAGAATGGTGCTGGAAAAGCACAGCAGGTCAGGCAGCATCCGAGGGGCAGGAAAATCAGGAATGATGAAGGGCTTTTGCCTGAAATGTCAATTTTCCTGCTCCTAGGATGCTGCCTGACCTGCAGTGCTTTTCCAGCACCACTCTAATCTAGACTCTGATCTCCAGCATCTGCAGTCCTCACTTTTGCCTCTCTTTTAAAAATGTGCATTGTACTTAAAAGTTCAACATATCCATACATAATTTGGGGTGTGATCCATTTATGATCTGTTTGTGATCCAATTGAGAGTATCGCATGAGGATCAGAGTTGCAGTACATGCCAAATGACAGGTCTACATAATAGTTTACTTATAATACTACATATATCTGCCCTTTCATTGAGAAAAAGTATAACATTGTTGTGAAAAACCTTAGAGAATGAATTGTGTCAAGAAAAACACAGTTGAGGATATAAAAGATAAAACTGCCAAATCACAGACATGATGCGAAGAAAATACAGCAGATGGCTGTTACAGAATGTGCAAGATATTGACCAAATGAATAATCATTGTTAGCAATGCATTGCCTTTTAGACTCAGCTGGGCTTTTCGCATTTTCCAGAAATTGCTGTTTATAGCCGTTAACCAAGATCCAAAAGCCCATATCACATGTATTATTATTGAAAACAACTTGTCACCAGAGGACTGAAACTGTAACAAACTGCCAGCAATTGGGGTTTCCAATCAACTGCTGAAAATCTCTAAACCTCACACAGCTCAGAGTTCACAGTAACTAAGCTTCAGATGTAAAAATATCATTACTCTGTTGGGAAAATATTTTAAAAATCAGCTTTCTACCTTCAGGCTTCAGATGGAAAAAGGATCTGCAGTAATTGGAGTTGTGGGCAACATTGGGAGCATTGTGGCAGTGATTTCTCTCGCTGACAATGTAGCTATGACATGCTACTGGGCAACAGTTAACAATAGGGACAGTCTGTCAGCAGTCACATGCTGATTATCTGTACAGGGCCACAAAGCCTGGAGAAAGTAACCTCTAAAGGTTTTGCAGCTTGATATGACTTTTTATGTAATTAGTACAAATGTTTGTACGGCAAATCCTGTCAGTCACACAGCTTTGAAGGAAATGTCCTGTCCAACTCATCCTAACTGATGTGCTGCAATGTAATGTTCCCTTGGATAAAAGTCCTTCGTTTTATCTCCCCTCATCAAGTAAGGCAAACTCCTTGGGTGGCAAAAAAATATGGTGAAGAAACTCAAACCCTGAGAACTGTTTCCCCTGAAAGCAATTAAACAAACTCCAGAAGACTGTAGAAGTACACGATAGGAACTAAACCCTTGATCTTGTTCTGCTATTCAATTACATCATTGCTGATGTGCAACTCAATCCCATTTACCAATCTTAGCTCAATTTCCCTTGATGCTCTTACTGAACAAAGTTACCTTTGGTATTTAATAATACCTATGTGTCATATATCTTTAGTATCTTGAGAGACCCTCAGTTTTTCTTTGTAGAGCTGTGTTATAATAATAGAGGAATAAACTTGTTTAAAACATTTTTGAAAAACTTTCAAAATAATATCTTAAAATTATGTGCATCAGACACTTTTAGTTATTTCTGGACTAGGTCCGGGAGGTATCACATAGAAAAAAAATTCAGCAAATCTGAAAATGTCTCTTTACTGAGGAATGAGCTTGAATTAAATAAACCAGAACTGAAACTTTAAAAAAAAAAATCACTTGTAAAGGAATCATGAATTTCCCTCATTTAATTAAGACTACATGTGAGACCTTGTCATCAGCTTCAATTTACTGCCGGCATTTAATGGATAAATACTCCACATATTCCTTGAATCTTCCTCACCCTCCTATATTAACCTATTATTTCAAATGGTGAAAAGAGAAATGTCTTGAAAGGTTGATTACTATTTTCCAGTTTTGATTGTCAATGATAACCTTTACCCTAGAATTTTAAATGAATAAAACCATATGGTTGGGCTTGGTGGAGATATTGAGCAGACACAGCAAGTATTAGGAAATAGTGTTGTGGTAACTGGATTCTGAGGAAATTGTGCTGCTAGAACCTGTTTATAAAGGGCTTAACTTTGTTATATAATCCATCGATTCCTGAAGTGATCTAATGATATTCAGCAGTAACTTGTGTTGAACTGCGCACCAACTGAAGTTAGTTACTCGCCAAATTTTGTTTAAAATGAATGAACCTTTTTAACCAAAATTTCCCTCCAGTCTGTCTGTCTCTTAAACGTAAAATAATTTCAGAAAAAGCTTTGAAATGTAATGTCAACCTTTCTTCTCAATTGATTTCCCCCAAAATGCCAGTAAAAATACAAAGAAGGTTTTATGCCAAACAAGTGGATGTCAACAGGTAGGGCATGATTGATATTGTACTTATGAGAATCCATCTTAATTTTTGTTACTATACATCTGTGGTGCTCATTCCATTACTAACTGACCCTTAACTCTCATGTTTTGTGTAAACTAGTCACTGACGCACTAGCTATTGTCTCTTCCTTTGCCATCCCCCACCCAGAATAAAGGATTCAAAATACCATAGCACCTCTCTAAAGTCACACCATCATGTGCAGCATTACGAAGACCTAGAAGTGATAGGCAACAAAACAGTCTTTGGCCAATTTGAAAATTAAATGGTTGACACATTTGCATTGCTTAAGAGGTAGCAGAAATAGGCTGCAGAGAACAATGGGGATGCACTTGTCAGTACTCCGCTGACAGGTTGCAAACACCTCTTGTCTGCTTTGATTTTCTACAGGCAAATCAAGCTTCATACATTATGCCACTTCACAGCTGCAGTAGCAAGGCAGTTGGCACCTTAGCTGGCAAAGCAAGATTTACATATGTTGTAGCAATGAATCTCAGTAAGTCCATTTCACATGGTATTCATCATACATTAAGAAAATTGTGTCTTCATTATTTTTTGCCATTTTCTTCATGGGAAAGGGACGGAGTGTAGAGGATAAGTGTAGCAAAAAAAAAAGCTCTCACTGTATAGCTGTGGTAATTATTAAAGGTTCAGAAGAATCATTGGAATTGAGCATGAAGCAAGGCTTCACTACCAGCATAATTCACCATAAATGTTAACTCATTCATAATATGTTCCGACGTGCCTTAGTTTCAAATAAATGGATTAATGCCTGTGTGAAAACGAGGCACAGGAAAATGCAGTTTGAATGGTTTTTCTGGGATGTGGAATTTACAGATCGTTATTTCTGTAGTGCTGCTGTGATCGATGTCAAAGGTGTGTATGTATTTATACACATTACCTGGCTCCCTTTTGCCAAGCTAAATGAACTTTAGCAGCACAATGCTTGTCCAATGACATAGGGCTATGTCTAATGCCTGTTGAGGATCTTCTATGATATTTCAATCCATATTTACTAAAAAAAAGCAATAATCTGGTCATGATCTCACTGCCGTTTGTGGGAGCTTGCTGTGTGTCAATTAGCTGCTGTGTTTACTACATCATGACACTGACAGAAGAATTTGATTGGCTGAAAAGTGCTTTGGGTCATCCTGAGGTATTGAAAGTTTAATGCCTCTGGCCAATTCATAGAGTCCCTACAGTGTGGAAACAGGCCCTTCGACCCAACAAGTCCACACCGACCCTCCAAACAGTAAGCAACCCAGACCCATTCACCTACCCTATTATTCTACATTTACCCTTGACTGATGCTCCTAACCTACACATCCCTGAACACAATGGGCAATTTAGTGTGGTCAATTCACCTAACTTGCACATCTTTGGAATGTGGGAGGAAACCAGAGCACCTAGGGGAAACCCACGCAGACACAGGGGGAACATGCAAACTTCACACAGTCACCTGAGGCTGGAGTTGAACCCAGGTCTCTGGCACTGTGAGACAGCAGTACTAATCACTGAGCCACCATGCTGCCCTCATATTGAAGAGTCCCAGGCTAATGTTTGGGAATAAGGGTTTGAATCCCGTAGTGGGTAGTCAAATTTACTTAAAATCAGGCATTAAAAGCTTGTTTCATGTAAGCATAGTCATTGTTGTAAATAGTGAGTTGGCTCATTAATATCCTTTGTTGGAAAGAAATCTGATATTGTAGGACAAAGAACATTACAACACAGTGCAGGCCCTTCAGCCTTCGATGTTGCGTCAACCTGTGGAACCAATCTGAAGCCCATCTATCCTACACCATTCCATTATCATCCGTATGTCTATCCAATGACCATTTAAATGCGCTTAACGTTGGCGAGTCTACTACAATTGCAGGCAGTGCATTCCACACCCCTATTACTCTCTGAGTAAAGAAACTGCATCTGACATCTGTCCTTTATCTATCACCCCTCAATTTAAAGCTATGTCCTCATGTGCTTGCCATCACCATCCGAGGAAAAAAGCTCTCACTGTCCACCCTATCTAACCCTCTGATTATCTTGTATGTTTCAATTAAGTCACCTCTCAACCTTCTCCCTAATGAAAGCAGCCTCAAGTCCCTCAGTCTTTCCTCATAACACCTTCCCTCCACACCAGGCAAAATCCGAATAAATCTCCTCTGAACCTTTCCAAAGCTTCCACATCCTTCCTATAATGTGGTGATCAGAACTGTACACAATACTCCAAGTGAGGCTGCACCAGAGTTTTGTATAGCTACAGTATGACCTCATGGCTCCAAAACTCAATGCCTCTACCAATAAAAGCTAACACACCGTATGCCTCCTTAACAATCCTATCAACCTGGGTGGCAACTTTGAGGGATCTATATACATGGACACCGAGATCTCTCTGCTCATCTACATTACCAAGAATCTTATCATTAGCCCAGGAATCTGTATTCCTGTTGCAACTTCCGATGTGAATCACCTCATACTTTTCTGCGTTAAACTCATTTTGCCACCTCTCAGCCCAGCTCTGCAGCTTATCTATGTCCCTCTGTAACCTACAACATCCTTCAGCACTAACCACAACTGTACTGACCTTAGTGTCATCGCAAATTTACTAACCCATCCTTCTATGCCCTCATCCAGGTCATTTATAAAAATGACAAACAGCAGTGGCCCCAAAACAGATCCTTGCGGTGCATTAGTAGTAATTTCAGGATGAACATTTCCCATCGACCACCACCCTCTGTCTAATTTCAGCTAACCAACTTTTGATCCAAACCATTAAATCACCCTCAATCCCATGCCTCCATATTTTGTGCAATAGCCTACCATGGGAAACCTTATCAAATGCTTTACTGAAATCCATATACACAACATCAACCGCTTTACCCTCATCCACCTGTTTAGTCACCTTCTCAAAGAACTCAATAAGGTTTGTGAGGCATGACCTACCCTTCACAAAACCGTGTTGACTATCCCTAATCAACTTATTCCTTTCCTTATACATTCGACCTCTTATAACCTTTTCCAACAGTTTACCCACAACCTGAAGTAAGGCTCTCTGGTCTATAATTATCAGGGTTCTCTCTATTCCTCTTTTTGAACAAGGCGACAACGTTTGCTATCCTCCAGTTTTCTGGCACTATTCCCGTAGACAATGCTGACATAAAGATCAAAGTCAAAGGCTCTGCAATCTCCTCCCTGGCGTCCCAGAGAATCCTAAGATAAATCCCATCTGGCCCAGGGGACTTATCTATTTTCACAGTTTCCAGAATTGCTAACACCTCTTCCTTGTGAATCTCAGTCCCACCTAGTCTAATAGCCTGTATCTCTGTATTCTCCTCAACAACATTGTCTTTTTTCTGTGTGAATACTGATAAAAAATATTCATTTAGCACTTCCCCTAACTCCTCGGGCTCCATGCACAACTTCCTACTACTATCCTTGATTGGCCCTAATCTTTCTCTAGTCATTCTGATATACCTATAGAAAGCTTTAGGGTTTTCCTTGATCCTACCAGCTGACAACTTCTCATGTCCCCTCTTGATTCTTCTTAACTCTCTCTTTAGGTCTTTCCTGGCTAACTTGTAACTCTCAAAACCCTAACTGAGCCTTCATGTTTCATCCTAACATAAGCCGCCTTCTTCCTCTTGATAAGAAATTCAACTTCTTTAGTAAACCGCGGTTCCCTCACTCAACCACTTCCGACCTGCCTGACAGGGACATATTTATCAAGAATACACAGGAGCTGTTCCTCGAATAAGCTCCACATTTCAGTTGTGCTCATCCCTGTGTTTCCTTACCCATTCTATTCATCCTAAATCTTGCCTAATCGCATCAATTGCCTTTCCCCCAGCAATAACTCTTGCCCTGCCTTATATACCTATCCCTTTCCATCGCTAAAGTAAACATAACCTGGTCTTGTGTGATTTTTAACAATTTGGTTATAATCCAACAGGTTTATTTGGAAGCACTAGCTTTCAGAGTGCTGCCCCTTCATCAGGTAGTTGTCTAATGAACCTGATGAAAGAACAGCACTCTGAAAGCTGGTGCTTCCAAATAAACCTGTTGGACTATAACCTGATGTTGTGTGACTTTTAACTTTGTACACCCCAGTCCAAAACTGGCAACTCCAAATTGTAACCGAATTGTGGTCACTATCACCAAAGTGCCCACCTACCTCCAAATCTAACATCTGGCCAGGTTCATTCCCCAGAACCAAATCCAATGTGGCCTTGCCCCTTGTTGGCCTGTCTACATACTGTCGAGGTAAAGACAATGACTGCAGATGCTGGAAACCAGATTCTGGATTAGTGGTGCTGGAAGAGCACAGCAGTTCAGGCAGCATCCAAGTAGCTTCGAAATCTACGTTTCGGGCAAAAGCCCTTCATCAGGAATAAAGGCAGTGAGCCTGAAGCATGGAGAGATAAGCTAGAGGTCACTGCCTTTATTCCTGATGAAGGGCTTTTGCCCGAAACGTCGATTTCGAAGCTACTTGGATGCTGTCTACATACTGTGCCAGGAAACCATCCTGCACACATTGGACAAAAACCGACCCATCTAAAGTACTTGAACAATAATATTTCCAGTCAATATTTGGAAAGTTGAAGGCCCCATAACAACTACCCTGTTACTCTTGCTCCTATCCAGAATTATCATTGCTATCCTTTCCTCTACATCTCTGGAACTATTCAGAGGCCAATGGAAAATCCCCAACAGGGTGACCTCTCCTTTCCTGTTTCTAATCTCAGCCCATACTACCTCTGCAGACGAGTCCTCAAACGTCCTTTCTGCTACTGTAATACTGTCCTTGACTAATAATGCCACACTTTGCCCTCTTTTACCATCTTCTCTGTTCTTATTGAAGCATCTAAATCTGGAACTTGCAACAACCATTCCTGTCCCTGCTCTACCCATGTCTCCCAAATGGCCACAACATTGAAGTTCCCCAGGTACCAACCCATGCTTCCAGTTCACCCACCTTATTCGAGAGGCTCCTGGCATTGAAGTAAACACACTTCAAGCCACCTTCCTTCTTGCCACTGAATTCTTGTGACCTTGAAACCATATTTTTGACCTCTTGGAACTACAATACAGGTTCCCATCCCCTCTGCTGAATTATTTTAAATCCTCCTGAATATTATTAGCAAATTTCTCCCCCCAGGATATTGGTACCCCTCTGGTTCAGGTATAGACCATCCTGTTTGTAGAGATCTCACCTACCCCAGAATGAGCCCCAATTATCTGAAACCCTCCCTCCTGTACCATCCCTGTAGCCACATGTTCAACTCCTCTCTCTCCCTATTCCTCACCCCGCTAGCATGTGGCAAGTGTAACAAATCAGAGGTAACAACTCTGTTTGTTCTAGCTCTAAGCATCCACCCTAGCTCCCTGAATTTCTGCCTTAAATCCCCATCACAAACTCTGGCATCTGGGAGGCAACACACCAACCGTGAATCTCCCATTCCCACAGAACCTTCTATCTGTCCCCCTAACTATGCAGTCTCCAAATGTCAAATGCTCTGCTCCTCTTCCCCCTTCCCTTCTGAGCAACAGGGACAGACTCTGTGCCAGAGACCTGTACCCTATGGCTTACCCCTGGCAACCCCCCCCCCCCCCCCCCACCCCCCCACCCCCCCAAAAAACAGTCTCCAAAATGGTATACTTGTTATTGAGGGGAACGACTACAGGGGTTCCCTGCACTGCTTGCTGGTTCCTTTTCCATCCCTTAACAGTAACCCATCTGCCTTTTTCTTGTACCTGAGGTGTGACTACCATGACTCGGTTTGGCCTCCATGTGACTCCAGACTCCTAGCAATGAATCACGGTTCTGTTGCCGGGCAGACAGAAACCCCTCAGCCCCATTATGTCTGCAGCAACTCTTCCAATTGAGCTTGATGCTTTTGTGCCATTCCCTTGCCTTTTCCCCATACTCTTGCACAATTGTTTCTATCTAAATTATTATCCATTGCCTTCTTAAATGCCTCTATTGAACTTGGCTTCAGCACATTTCCAGGCAGTGCATTCCAGACCCGAACCACTCGTTTGAGAAAAAGGCCTTTTCTCACTTCACATTGGCTTCTTTTGCAAATCACTTTAAGTCCAGGCCCTCTCAATCTTGCTCCTTTTAAGAGCAGGAATAGGTTCTTCCAATCTAAAATATCAAGCATCCACTCATGATTTTGGAAATGTCTATCAGATCTCCTTCCAGTCATCTTTTCTCTCCAGGGCAAGCAAGCTCCTCAGTCTATCCTCAAAACTGAAGTTTCTCATCCCTGGAATCATTCTTGTAAATGTGCAGATCTTAATGAGCCACTGAAATGGACTAAGCAGGTCACTCATTGCAAAGTCAGTTCGGAATGGGTAATTAATGTCAGCCCAGCAAGCAATGTCCATATCATATGAATGAAAACACAAGATTTTTTCACATGTGCCGCATCACATTTAATATTTATCCACCTCCATTGTACAAGAATTAGAGTCACAGTCATTGAGATGTACAGCACAGAAACAGACCCTTCAGTCCAACTCATCCATGCCGATATTGTAAATTAGTTGAGTCCCATTTGCCAGAATTTGGCTGATATCACTCCAAACCCTTCCTGTTCAGATACCCATGCAGATGCCTTTTAAAAATTGTAATTTTACCAGCCTCCACCACTTCCTCTGGCAGCTCATTCCATACACTTACCACCCTCTGTGTGAAAAGGTTGCTCCTTGGGGCCCTTTTAAATCTTTCCCCTCTCACCCTAAACCTATACCCTCGAGATCTGGACTCCCCCATCCCAGGGAAAATACCTTGTCTATTTATCCTATCCGTGCCCCTCATGATTTTACAAACCTCTATCAAGTCACCCCTCAGCCTCCGATACTCGAGGGAAAATAGCCCCAGTCTATTCAGCGTCTCCCTAGAGTTCAAACTCTTCAATCCTGACAACATCCTTGTAAATCCTTTCTGAATTCTTTCAAGTTTCACAACATCCTTCCTACAGCAGGGAGATTAAAATTGCACCAGACATTCCAAAAGTGGCCTAACCAATGTCCTGTACAGCTGCAACATGACCCTCCCAATTCCTGTACTCAATACTCTGACCAATACAGGAAAGCATACCGAACGCCTTCTTCACTATCCTATCTACGTGCGACTCCACTTTCAAGGAGCTATGAACCTGCATTCCAAGGATTTTTTTTATCAGCAACCCTCCCGAGGACCTTACCATTAAGTGTAGAAGCCCTGCTCTGATTTGCTTTTCCAAAATACAGCACTTTGCATTTATCTAAATTCTACCTGCCACTCCTCAGCCTATAGGCCCATCCGATCTAGATCCTGTTGTAATCTAAGGTAACCTTCTTCACTCTCTACTACACCTCCAATTTTGTTATCATCTGCAAACTTACTAACCACACCACTTATATTCACATCCAAATCACTTGTATAAATGAAGAAAAGAAATGGACCCAGCACCGTTCTTTGTGGCACACCATTAGTCACAGGCCTCCAGTTTGAAAAGCAACCCTCCACCACCACCCTCTGCCTTCTACCTTTGAACAAGTTCTGTATCCAATTAGCTCGTTCTCCCTGTATTCCATGTGATCTAACGTTGTTAACCAGTGTCCCACAATGAACCTTGTTGAACGCTTTGCTAAAGTTCATATAGAACATGTCCAATGCTCTGGCCTCATCAATCATCGTTGTTATTACTTCAGAAAACTCAATCAAGTTAGTGAGATCCAATTTCCCATGCACAAAGCCATGTTGATTATTCCTAATCAGTCCTTGCCTTTCCAAATAGGTGTAAATCCTATCCCTCAGGATTTCCTCTACCAACTCAATAACATTAACATTTGGATAAATACATGGATAGAAAAGGATTAAAAGGATGTAGGCCAAGTACCAGGGTTAGCATGGATGGATATTTTGGTCTGCATAGACCAGTTTGGGCCAAAGGGCCTGTCTCTGTGCTGTAGGACTCTATAACTTGCCCACCACTGATGTCAGGCTCACTGATCTATAATTCCCTGGCTTTTCCTTACCACCTTTCTTAAATAATGACACCATGTTAGCCAACCTCCAGTCTTCTGGCACCTCACCTGTGGCTATTAATGAAACAAATATCTCAGCAAGGGACACGGCAATCACTTCCCTAGCTGCTTCTTCATAGAAAATGAAAGTTTGACCATCTTCTGTTTCCGCTAGTTACTCGTAGAAAATAGGAGCAGGAGTAGGCCATTCAACTGGATCATGGCTAATCATTTAACTCAGTATCATGCTCCTGTTTTTTGTCCACTGCCCTTTAATCTCTTTAGCCCCAAGAATTAAGTCTAAATCCTTGAAACATTCAATGTTCTGGCCTCAATGCTTTCTTCAGCAGGGGATTCCTCAGGCTCATAACTCTCTGCCTGAAGAAATGTTTCCTTATCTCCATCATAAATGGCCAACCCCATATCCTAATACTTTGACCCTCATTTCTGGACTCCCCTGTCATCAGGTAAATTTTTCCTGCATTTGTGTTGTCTAGTCCTGCGAAAAATTTGTACTGTTCAATGCAATCCCATCTGATTCTTCTAAATTCCAATGAATATAACCCTAACCAATCTAATCTCTTGTCATATGTCATTCCTGCCATCTCAAGGATCCCTCCATTGCCAGAGCATCCTTTCAAATGTGGTTTCATCGAGGCCTATACAGTAGTAGCAAGACATCCCTACTTTTATACTTGAATCCTCTTGCTATGAAGGTCAACTTACCATTTGTCTTCCTCACTGCCTTTTGCACCTGCACTCTTACTTTCAGTCACTGTATCGTGATTGGAATGGAGTCAGCCAGATGGACCTCATAGAATAGGAGTTCTCCTATTGGGGATGTTAACCTGGTCCAATCAGGGAGCCCTGACTGACAGATATAAACAGGAGTGTCAGAGGTTCAGTTCACTCTGAGAGAACTGGATCAATGTCAACAACTCTTCACGTGGAAATAAAGGGTGAGTTGGTGATGGAGTACTGACCTCTGTGGGGTTACTTCAGGCCTTGTACCTTCCCCTTCCTTAATCTATCATTATTCAGAAAATTTTATATGCCTTCCTGTTTTAGTGTCAAAATGAGTCAACTCATATTTATCCACATCCTCAGTGGAATCTTCCATTCTGCGGTTGAGGTTTGGTGATGGGTATTGAGGTGAGGGTCAATTTGCTCAGGAGTTTCTCTTGTGCAATTATGCACTTCTCCGCTCATTATGTGTGCCGGCAGCGGGAGAAGGGCAAGTGTTGTGGGCAGGCAAGCGACACCCTTTCATTATCTTTGATGACAGGGAGGTGGGGCAAAGGTACTGGTGCCATAGTCAGGGCACCCACACAAGCATTCATCGCAAGCCAGGAGTGTCTCTCAAAATCTCAGAATGGATACTTCCAGCTGAACATACTTCCCCAGTCAGCCTGCCTCAACCTCCGATTACCCTGCCATCCTTATTCAAGGAAGAATGTCAATGCATGAGAGTCAGTCAGAGGAGGTTTACAGATTGATGTCTGGAATGAATGGGCTGACCGATGAGGATAAGATGGACAAGCTGGGCTTGATTCCACTGCAGTTTAGAAGAGTGAGGCATGACCTAATTGAAGTTTATAAGGTTCTGAACAGCCTTGATAAGGTGAATGTGGAACAAGTATTTCCACTCATGTCTAGATTAGAGTGGTGCTGGAAAAGCACAGCAGGTCAGGCAGCATCTGAGGTGCAGGATTTTACTGCTCCTCAGATGCTGCCTGACCTGCTGTGCTTTTCCAGCAGTACTCTAGCCTAGACTCTGATCTCCAGCATCTGCAGTGCTCACTTTCGTCTAGTTGATTTCCTCTCGTGTGTCAGTCCAGGATGAGGGAGCACTGTTTTAAAATTTGGGGTCGCCCTTTTAAGGCAAAGATGAGAATCAATTTGTTCCCTCAGAAGATTGTGCAACTTTGGGACTCAGAAATTGATGGAGGTATGATCATTGAATATTCTTAAGGTGACCTTAGATTCTCATCAGACGATGAAGGGGGGGGGGGCACACAATGGGAATGCAGGATTTGAAACATTGTTGAATTGAATAATTGAATTGTGGAACAGGGCTGAGGGACCAAATGGTCTATTTCTAGTCAAATTCTGTATGATCGTATACTCTGCAGGCAGACTTCCACCCTTGGTTAGCTTCCTTATCTAGTGCCCATTATAACCCTGCCTTCCTCCTCCCCTTAACCACCTTCCATGCCTTGGCAACTTAAATTACAATCTCAAACACTGCCTGATGTAGGTGAACTCTCCCCAGAATAGCGGCAGCTCTTTCTAAGTTCAGGAGGTCCAGTACCTTGGCTGCTGCATGCCACTGGGAATGTGCAGTTTGGAATTGGTGTAGCTTGCTCACTGAGAACTTAATTGGGAAGAATACCTTTTCTTCTGGTGAGCTGGCTTTTTAATGAGCAGTGCACGAGATGCAACTATACGCAAAAAGGATTCTGGATGCTTCCTGTTGGACAGGGCGATGGTCATTCACGAGAGGGGGACCTTTGCGCACCCCACATGCCTATCAGTGGCGCCCAGCACAAAGTCTCCATATCGTGGCATTTCCCCTCAATGACCAACCAATTTACTCTGCGCACCTAGGCCATCCCACTCCTTTCACTACCCTTGACTGGGGCCTGGCAGTCTAACTCCTGATCTTACCTTCCCTCCAGGACTCGCCGCTATCCCAGTGATAGCCACTGTTCCTGATGGCGCCGCTGAGCACCAAAGAACTGCTGGTCTGTTGCTTGGGAGTCAGCTGTCAGAAGCAGGAAATTCTCCCTGATGTGGGCACAAGAGCCAATGATTGGCCATAAATGGCTGCAGGCCCACTGAGCTGGGGTGAGCATCCCCCCAACGTTCACACAAAGGGACAGGCAATTCGTCCCCATGTAAAATTCAGCCCAATGCCTTTGTCTGTCCCAACAGACTCTGCACAATAGGATTTCACATGATTAAAGACTTGGAATGAAAACATATTTCTCCAGAGGTGTAAAGTGCTTAGAGAAAATTGGAAAAAAAAAACAGATTGGGGAATTAATTTTGTATAAGTGATCTCACGTGAGGTGATCTAGGTTTGGATGTGGAGATGATCGAACCTATCATGGTGGTAACTTGTGACACCAAAGGAAGGAAGTTAATTGGGAATTGTTCGAGATAATAAGGGAAAGAAGATGAAATTATGCTGGGAATTATACAAGCAAACACGCAGAGCACATGAGGATGGAAGGTTAGTAATTACGGCTGATCTTAATTACCCAGAAATTACTGAGGGTCTGTAAGAGCGATGAGGCAGATTCACAGAAACCTTCCAGGCTTGCTTTTTGGCAGAACATCTGATGGAAAGTTGATCTGATGTTCATTGTGTTGCAAAATTAGCACGCTGTCAGGCTTCTGAGAGACAATAAAGGTAACATCAACTGAACTCAACCTTGAACACAGGGCTGGGAGTAGGTCAGTGGAATACCTGGAATAGGTTTGAAGGAAGTAATGTGGGAAAACAATATGAAAACCTGAAGCAGAAATTGTGAATGAAATTGAATGTTTTGCCAAGGTGTTTGTGAAACATTGCAAAGGGAACAGGCTTGCTTCTGCACTCAACCCTGAATCATCCTTCTGACCGGGAAGCAAAGCTAATAGGCTTGAATGTTAAACCTACCTGTCATATAAACCAATAGTATAAACATCTTTCTTGTAACGCTAAAAAAGATTTCCTGTCAACTGTTTTCTGATTAATACTGAATTTAAGTCACTGTTCTTGAAGAATTCTTCCTTTTTTCGTTTGGTAAAAGCTTTAATGAAGTAATCAACACCTATCTGCCTCTATCTTAAAATGCAGCTTCTAAAATATGATATTAACGTATATAAATTATACACTAATATCACAACTGCAGGTCAGGCAGCAAATGAAGAGGGAAAAAGCTGTAATCACATTTTCGGTCGGTACAAGTTATTGTTATTGCCTGCTGTTCATTTCTCGAACTTTTTAGTTGGTTAAGGCTTTGCTAAATTCATGAGAAATAAGCCTCAGAGAATTGGACCCAATGAATAGGAATTGCTCATGGAGAACTGGGCAAGGGAATGGGAATTGGCATTGGTGAATAAGACTAGAGAGTGGGAATAGATACTGGACAATTGGACCCAGAAATGAGAATTGACCCTCTTGATCCTATTGAACCAAGGAATGGGAATTTAACCTGCTGTTTTGGAACCAGGCATAGATTCTAGAATTTTGGAACCATGGATGTGAGTTGATACTGTAGAATTGGACTTATGAATGCAATCTTATCCTGGAGAATTCAACAGGGGATTGGGAATAGACTCTGGCAAATTGGACTGAGGAATGAGAATTTACCCTGGGGAATTGGGCCTAGAAATAGGAATTGACTCAGGATTTTTGAAGTGGAGAATATGAATTAATCCTGGGGTTACAAATTAAAATATAAAGCTGGAATGTTAGGAAGTAGAGACTTGTCAGCTCGAAATGTGCAACGAAAGGGTATCAAATTAACAGAAACCATTCAAGTCCATCCAATAATAGTAAATGTAGTAAGTTCAAACAGATTGCTTTATGAAATTTAACTAATGGCTAAGATGTGCTCTTTGAGGTTGTATCTATTATCAATAATGAAAGCTAGATATTAGTGAGAAGTTACTGTTGGTGATTGGGAGCACATCTATTGAATAAATGCCTACATTAAAAGTATGATTTCTAACTCCTGAGAAACATGATTGGGTTTCATGTAGATAGAATAGCTAATGAGAAATTTCACATGACCAACTGTTATGTTGTAGACCTTGCCCTGCTAATTGGCCAAGTCGTAGGAGACAGAGCACTTTATTTTTAATGATTTCAAAAGATTGCTGGTCACCTGGTCTCAATGATAGATCAGAGAGGTCAGTATGAAGCATGGCCTGAGGGACGTTAGGCAAAATACTGCAGATGCTGGAAATCTGAGACAAACAGAGAATGCTGGAGAAACTCAGCAGGTCTGGCTGCATCTGTGGAGAAACAGAGTTAACATTTTGAACCTAGTATGAACAGAGTGAAGTTATAATTCAGGGAAAGTTAGTTTTGTTGTGTGAGGTTTGTGTAGGGGTGTTGCATTGCTGAGTAATGTTTGGTTAGACAAGTTTGTGTTTTTATGCCCATTCTTTATGAATGGAAATACTCTGGAATGTCAATGTTTGACTCCAGTGGCTAAATAAATTGGATCTTGCAGGAGTTAGCTCTTACTATATTTGAAATATCTAGGCACTGGGGAACTGGGCAGATGAATTACAAATTGGATTTATTAATGATCAGTGTGTGATGACTCTCACCATTGCTAATATAGCAAATGTAATTTGCATATCAAAAACAGTGTCATTAAATAAAGCGTACTTAAAAAAAAATTGGTTTGGATGCCCCAGTTGACTGAACATTATGGTACATTGCAGAAATTGTGAAAGCAAATAGAATTATGGGGTTTATGAGTGGATTTAAAGGGCACTATCAAGAATTGTAGCCAATTGAGTACTTTAAACTGATTTGCTGCATTTAACATTCATTCTGCAAGACTGCACCTTTCAACATACAATTGTTGCAATCACCTAGGATCACAATAGTGGTACGGTAATGAACATTCACAGAACGTGTAATGGTGATGGAGTTTAATGGTGCAATGATGATGCCAGTGTCACACACATATGTAGAGAGATCTGAGAGGAGACAGAAACTCTCCCAGAGTCTAAGAAAACATGTGTATCTACTGTGTTGTAAATGAAGAATTATAAAGAAAACACTTTGTGCTGTAGTGGTACTTAGGGAACTAAGGATAGTTAGGAAGCACAATAAAACAGCAAATCAAGCTGAAAAAATTGAAAGCTTGGGGAATTGGTTAGACATTAATTTGAATTACAACAGTTGACTGGAAAGGAATACCGGTGAAATCGAGAAGCTGGATCTTATTGAGTTGGAGGACACAGTCGTAAGTTTTGGAATTGTCTCCATTCCTTCATCCACACTCGAGACCCATGTATCGATTGAGAGAGAAAAGATCACATGGTTGATGAACACAATCTCTACAAAGAGCAAGGTTTGATTATGAGGCCTCGGATTCAATGAGGTGAAGATAAACACGAAGAGTAAGATGATGTCCAATTGCCAAACTAACAAATTCACTGCAAGATTTCTGTAGGAGCCAGAAGAGATTTACAGATATGCAGCAAAGAGAAATCCACACGTTCAGCAGGGGCCCATGTTCCCAAACACCACTACCTTCAATTCCCTGCTTCACAATACAGCCTTTGATGATTATTTGCCTAACCACAGCAAGGCACCATTTTTTTAAAATGCAGTTGAGGTGCAGAAGTAATTCCCAAGTCTGTCTCAACTCGAACAGGAATGGGCTTCATTTGCTCCACACACTAACAAACTTACTAAGTAATTCCCCCCTTCAAACATGAGGTAGAAAAAGTACACAAGTTACTAATTTCCAATGACTTTTGAAAAATGTGTGAATGAGCCTGAGCACCACTTTATGTACAGATCGCAGATAATGTTCCCTTTAAAATGTTGTCACAGTGCACTACTGATGTTTTTCAGTGCGAGGTCTCTTTACGTTTATTTTGTGTGGCTGCTATACCGTTGTGAAAGTGCATAGTACCTGCAGAGCCTGCATCATACCTTCTAGCCTGCTGCACAGCTTAATGGGAACATTGACTGTGTGACTTTGACAGCATGGTTCCTCTAAGATGCCGGTGGTTGAGGTGCATTTGGAAGATAAGCCTGAGCTCTGGATCACTTTGTTGAGTTTGAGTGTGAGTGCGTGTGTGTGTCTCATGTCTGTATCTGAGTGTATGGAATGTGTGCCTGTGTCCATCAGTGCGTGTGTATCTGTGTAATTTCTTCATGATCAGAGAGAAGTAAGTTCATTATGTAGAATCATGAGAGACCCAGCAGGGATGATTATGTTTTGAGGAAGCCTTAGGCTAAGTAGAAAGTAAAGAGTAATTACTTCATATTTCAAGTTGTTACCTTGAGGATTTGTCTGATCAGTGAGTTTTAACTCAGTTGGAACATTAAAAATATAAGTGATCATGTTGATATGATTTGAAAATAAATAGATATGGGCCTGGCAGCAAGTCAAGAATAAGATAATCCAAACATCCTGCAGGCTAGCCTCCTCAAATGTTACCAATTAAACAGTGGGAACCTTAACTGCTTTGTGCTGATAACCTGGTCAGTTTCTGGTAGTTGAACTGCAGAAGAGTCTCTATGTACACTTGGGAGTATCTAAGCCTTGTCTCATGATCTCTGAGAATCTGTAGCAATCCGTGTTGCGACGGGTAAAGAGAAGTTGCACTGTATCAGTCAAATGCAGATTCCACTCTGGTGCATTTTGTCAGTTGTGTTAATTGGAGACTTTTAATTGATGTGATGAAGGGTTTCAATGTGTGTCAGACGCTCAGATATGAAAAAGGAAAGACAAAAACGGTGTGGGGAGTTTCCCCTCTGTGACTGAGTAAACCAAAAGGCTGATGGCAGGCCGCAGGGAATTCTTTGCCTTCTAACTTTCTGGGTATTTACCCAATGGGCAATAGACAGACCTTTCCTCACTTCTGCCTTATAAATCCAAATTGCCCTGTTGTCTTTGAAGCTTCTGAATAATTTGCCACATGAGATATTTTAAAACTCAGCTTTTGAGATCTTAAAGCCCAAGTAGTTGTGAGGACAGATTCAATTTTATCCTCACAAGGTGAATAACAGACAATTAGGAATGTAGACTCATCTCCCAACACACCGCTGATTAAAACAGATTTCTAATACTAGGTTAGACTTCACAGTGGGTTATCAGCACTTACAGAGTGGCTGAGGGAGGGATGGAGATCATTTGGCCCATCACGACTAGACTGGCTGTCTAAGCATCTTAACTTAGTGCCAGTTGTTTCTATATAAATAATTATCAAAAGTTTAACTGAGCAATTTAAACACGCTCCAATACACTTCCAAAGTAGACACACAGGAGGCTGGAAGAACACAGCAAGCCAGGCAGCATCAGGAGGTGGAGAAGTCAACATCTCAGGTGTAACCCTTCTTCAGGACTGGAGGTGGATGTAGGGGGAGCTGCAGATAAAGGGGGTGGAGGGGGCACAGTGGTGAAGTGAGGATAGGTGAAGACAGGCAGAGAGTACGACCTGGTTGGTCAGTGGGGCGGAATGAGTCCTGTTGGTGGCAGGGAAGAGTGGAAGGGAGTTGGGGGTGGGGGGGGGGGGAAGGTGGGAAGGGGGGTTATTTGAAATTGGAGAACTCAATGTTAAATCCTTCGGGCTGTAGGCTGCCCAGGTGGAAGATGAGGTGGTGTTCCTCCAATTTCCGGTTTGGCAATGGAGGAGGCCAAGGATGGTCATGTTGGGAAGAAAGTGGGAAGGGGAATTAAAATGGGTAGTGACTGGAAAGTGTGGTCAGCCCCTGTGGGCCATACACTTCCACACAGTGCATTCTAGGCCCTCACTACTTGCTGTGTGAAATTATTTCCTTAGCTCCTTCTGGAAGACACTTGAAATCTGTGGCCTTCAGTTGTTGATCCTTTAACGAGTGGGAACAATTCTTCCTTTACCCACACCGTCCAGGCCCCTAATGGTTTGGAAGATCTCCCCTCAGCCTCCCTTCTCTAAGGAAAGCAACTTCTCCATTCTGTTCACAAAACTGAAGTTTCTCATCCTTAGAACCATTCTCATCAACCTTTTTTTCCATGCTTTCCAATGCATTCACGCATTCACATCCTTCTTCAAGTGTGACATTTAACAGGAGCAATCTATACCATCTTTCAAACTGGGTTTGGTGGCATGGGGAGCATTTAATTGGGTCGAGTGACAGCAGAGGTCCTACTGCCCTCCTGTCTGCGCCCTGATTAAGGAAGATGTTCCCAGCAATTGAGGTCCTTGTGCAGGCTTTAGTGGCTTCTTTTACTCAAACTGCAAGCACTTAGAGCAGAGCTCCTATGATTATGAATGTATTTATTTATTTGCTATAAATTCTGTGTCCTACGATCTTATGCTTCACAACCACCTGGTGAAGGGGCAGCGCTCCAAATGCTAGTGATTCCAAATAAGCCTGTTGGACTATAACCTGGTGTTGTGTGATTTTTAATGTGATCAGACACAGCTGGGTTGATGGCTCCCTGGGCATGTAGTGTTATTGGTTCTCTTGGAGCCTACAAATTCAGATCTATAGCTTTCTTCATAGGCACTGCTACTCTTGCCAGCATGGTGGCAATGTAATTCTGCTTCCCTTGCTTGGCCATCACTTCCAAATGCTATCTCTGTAAATGAAGTAACACTCTTTGCCGACCCTTTGGAACAGATAGAAATGGCTTGAAGTGACTTGTGGTCACAGTCTGCAATCACTTTGACTCTGCCAAAGAGGTTTTGATTAAAATGCTCACAAGCAAAGACAATAGCGAAGCACTCTTCCTCAGTTTCTGTTCATTCCCTGGATGTAAATGCAATTCATAGGATCCCTACAGTGTGGAAACAGGCCATTCAGCCCATCTGGTCCACAGAAGAGCATCCCACCCTAACTCTGCACTTTCAGCTAACCCACCTCAGCTGCACATCTCTGGACAATTTAGCATGGCCAATCCATCCAGCCTGTACATCTTCGGACTATGGGAGGAAAACCCACACAGACACGAGGAGAATGTGCGAACTCCACACAGACGGTCACCCAGGGGTAGGATTGAACCCAGTCCCTGATGCTGTGAGGCAGCAGTGCTAACGACTGAGCCACTGTACTGCCATGGCGGTCCTTGCCTTGGTTGTCTTTACTGCTTGTGGGTTGCCCAAAGTCCTGTCACACTGATATCACGATATAGGATCACTTCACCATTTTGCGTGGTAGTACTTCAGCACTGGCATCATAATCACTGTTTCTTTTATGCAAGAAAAAGCTGTTTGCTGTTCTAAGTCTTAAATACCAATATGCATCCTCAGCAGTAAACGTGCCCAAAGTTCACACACCAACGACAAATTAGACAAGAACTTTAATATAATTTCACAAATTGTTGCATTCCTACTACAGCTGTCATCAGGATACAGGTAAAATCTTTTACTGTCAATACAAAACCTCTGTATTTGAGTTTAGGCATCTTCAATTACATCTTTTTCTCGTTCAGCTTCAGTTCAAGTTCATCTGGTGAGATCTGTCCTGCAGTTGCACTAAATTCTGATCACGTCTGCAATGGCATCTTCCATTGAATCTCCCCAATCATTGATGAACTGAAAATCAACAATAGCTTTCACTCAAGTTGTCTGCGTTGATATTTTTCCAGAGCAGTGGAAATGCCAAATGGCCCACACACCCATCTGTATCTCCCAAATGGCATCCAGAATCATAGATCATAGAATCCCTACAGTGTGGAAACAGGCCCTTTGGCCCGACAAATCCACACTGACCCTCCAAAGAGTACCCACCCAGACCCGGTCCCCTACATTTAACCCCTGAATAATGCCCCCGACCTACACATCCCAGAGCACTGTGGACAATTTAGTATGGCCAATTCATCTAACCTGCACATCTTTGGATTGTGGGAGGAAACCAGCGCAGCCGAAGGAAACCCACGCAGACACTGGGAGAAGGTAAAAGCTCCACACAGACAGTTAGCCCAGGTTGGGATCGAGCCCAGGTTCCTGGCGCTGTGAGGCAGCAGTGCTAACCACTGAGCCATCATGTGTAGTCATAAAGCTACTGCTTTCATCCAGGTTCATTTGTCATTGTATCAAGAGTAGTAAAGACTTTTTGCATCAACAAGTTGTGGCAACATTTCTTTCATGATAGGATCTCTGATTCCTAAGACATGCCTATCTCTCATGTGGGAGAAAGTGAGGACTGCAGATGCTGGAGACCAGAGTTGAAAAATGTGATGCTGGAAAAAAAACAGCAGGTCAGGCAGCATCCGAGGAGCAGGAGAATCGATGTTTCAGGCATAAGCCCTTCTTCATGTGATCATCTTTCAATTGTCCAAACTCGCAAGATTTAATGAGGTGTCTCAGTCCAGTCATATTCTGGTTGATACTTTCCATCTCCCTCCTTTAGCCCTGATGTTGAACACAGTTAGGGTTCTCGATCACAGTTAGCTAACATAGGCAGTGAGAGCTCATTGAGTGTGTTAAGAAGCAGCAGTTTAGATATGGTACATTATTTCATTAGATCAGGAAAATATACAACTAATGAGATAACTGGGGATATTTCCCTGACACCATTAAATAAACAGAATGTTGACACAAAATGTTTCAGTCTCACTGATATAGTGTTGGCCTGTGCTCTAACTAAATTCTTCTCTAGGTCTTCCTCCTCTCCTTCTTCCATCTGTCTGGTAAGGACTACTCAATAAAGCTGAGGAGCCGATGTTGGACTGGGGTGGAAAAAGTTAAAAATAACACACCTGGTTATAGTCCAACAGGTTTATTTGGAGACACTAGCTTTTGTAGTGCTGCTCCTTCATCAGGTAATGTGAAATGGGATCATAAGACACAGATTTTAGATTAGATTACTTACAGTGTGGAAACAGGCCCTTCGGCCCAACAAGTCCACACTGCCCCGCCGAAGCGTAACCCACCCATACCCCTACCTCTACCCCTTACCTAACACTATGAGCAATTTTAGCAATGGCCAATTCACCTGACCTGCACATCTTTTGGACTGTGGGAGGAAACCGGAGCACCCGGAGTAAACCCGCGCAGACACGGGGAGAACGTGCAAACTCCACACAGTCAGTCGCCTGAGGCGGGAATTGAACCCGGGTCTCTGGCGCTGTGAGGCAGCAGTGCTAACCACTGTGCCACCGTGCCGCCCATATTTTATAGCCTATAATAGGCTATAATTTATAGGCTGTAGATTCTGCGTCTTGTGATTCGGTACCACAGCTACCTGATGAAGGATCAGTGCTCCAAAAGCTAGTGTCTCCAAATAAACCTGTTGGACGATAATCTGGTGTTGTGTTATTTTTAACTCTGCTCAATAAAGGCTGCTCTCTTGGGTCTGCTTGATGAGAGAGTTTCCCTTTGCCCCTTTGTGGTTACTCTAAAGTGGGCATGGCCTACTCTAATCTTGGTCTCTGCACAGATCCTCCAGTGCTGATCTAACCCAGCCCCAGCATGGTTACCTTAGCATAGAATCTGGCTTCTGAACTCTTTTTGGCTCATGCCTGACTTTTCCAGCATGGATTTGGATTCTCTAACTTCCTTGGCTTCAGTGTGGTTACTCCAGTGTGGAATTGGCCCAGTCCTTATGGGCTTACCCCAGTACCTTCTGCTCTGTGTGCTCCCAAGCCTGTCACTTGTTGTTATATTATATTTCTAGGGACAGGCAATTGATGGTGTCAATCCATTGTCTGAGCATTTTTGGCCAATAGTCATGAGACAGTCACTCATCATGTTTTATGATCATTGCCCCCTTGCCCTCCCTCATCAGAGGGTTAATTCACCGTTCTTTCCAAGAGCAAATGCTTATTTTCAAAAGCAATGCACTGATAATCAAATAAGTGAATTGTTGACACCAGTTCAATGTGCATCATGACTTCCATGATTTTCGCAAAACTTCCCTTGTTTTCATATGCTAGAATTTTGGAAAGTTAAGTATTGCACTAACAGCTACTAAAGGAAATCTTACGCTTTACAGTATGTATGAGGAAAATTCAGTTTTTAAAGAGATACATTCCATATATAAATAAAATTAGTAGAAAGTTCAAAATGGCCAATAATATTTCTCCATTTTGGATTTCCTGTTCTTCAAGTTTTTGTCAAGGATATAAAACAATTCGTAGCACTATTTTTCTCACATTGTTAACAGGGTTGCTACTCTTAGTTGTTCGTGTTTTGTCATTGAGTCTTGAAGAAATTCCAATTGTATCTCACATCACTTTTCATCCCCTCAGGACCAGAGAATGGAAAGTTCAGAGCCAGTCTGACTCGCCCCGTAGTGCAGAGTTGAAAACTACAGTTCAATTTATTCCTTACAGTCTCTTACGGTAGCTGACTGTCTTATGGCTCTTAATATCCACATAAATTCAGCTGTTTACTTCAGACTCCATACTATATCAGTAGACTTTAATGAGTTCCTTCACTAATACTGAAAACACTCCAACAGCAGACACACAACAACTCGTAAGTGTACAATGTCCTCACTAATGCATTTCTTCAAGTAGTCATTGCATGGCTGCTCACATTATCCTTGTCATGGGTTGGTGGCTCAGTATGTGCAAAGCCTGACAATCAAACCTGGTCAGGTTTTGCTTTGATGTCTCCCGGGGCCTCCCTCAGGCGAAGCCTCTCAGTATCCGATCGGGGACCCAGCACATGAAAGGGGACAGCAACTGAGTGCCATCCCTTTGACACTGCTATCAACTCTGCTTACCTGAGACCCTTAACCCTTCCCTGACAATTTCCACCCAGTGACCCCACCCTCCCTTCAAACTCATAGAGTCATAGTCATGGAAACAGACCTGTTGGTCCAACCAGTCCATGTCGACCATAATCCCAAGCTAAACTAGACCCACCGGCCAGCACATATCCTGACAAACATTTCTTATTTCTTAAACATTACTTATCCAAATGTCTTTTAAACGTTGCAACTGTACTCACATCCACAGCTTCCTCTGAAAGGTCATTCCAAACACAAACCACTCTCTGTGTAAAAGAATTATTCCTCATTTCTAAAAAATATCTTTCTCCTCTCACCTTAAAAATATGCCTATAGTCTTGAATTCACCCACTCTAGGGAAAAGATCCCTGCCATTCACCCTACCTATACCCCTCATAAACCTTGATAGCGTCACCCCTCAACTTCTTACACTCCAATGGAAATGGTCCGGGCCTCTCCTTATAACTCAAATCCTCCATTCCTGGCAACATCCTGGCAAATCTCATCTCAACTCTCTTCATCTTAATAATATCCCTCCTATTCCAGGGTGGCCAGAAAGTGGACACAGTGCTCCAGAAGATGCCTCACTGACATTTTGTACAACCTCAACATAACACCCCAACTCCTTTACTCAAAGGTCTGAGAATGAAGGCAAGCGGGCTAATCCCCTGCTGCTGGGGCCCCTTGGCAATCTTGGGACTTGTGTGGGTGCGTTGTCTGTGGACGCTTTTGCTGTCACTGGTGAGCAATGCACAGCTGCCAACCTCACATTGGCTGGCAGGTCTTGGGTGACTGCGATTTCTGTTGGCAGGGTTGTTAAATGCTGTCCGGTTTGAAATCTATGGCACAATGTAATATGTGTAGCTCTATAACAAAGTAGCCTGCTTGATTGTTACCCCATCCAACACCTTCAACATTCACTCCCTCCACCACCAATGAACAGTGACGTTAGTCTTCCTCATCTACAAGATGAATAAGAGCAAGGCTCCTTTGACAACATCTTCCAAACTGTGAATTCCATTCCAGCTGGAATGGCAGCAGATACATAGGAACAATGACCCATTGCAAGCTGGTTATCTTTTAGCAGGCCTGGGATTATTATCGACTTGGGGAGATTTACCTGTGTTGCTGGACAGGATTTAAACCAGATTGTCAACCCAATGGGAAATTGATAGAAGAAAGATAAAGTTGGTTTAGAAAATTGAAGGAAGTAAAAATTACAGAGAAGGTGTTAAAAAGGTGAGATAGGTGAATTGAAGGCATGAGTAGAAATGCAGGGACATGTCTGACCAATATTGGATGATGAAGACTGGGAACCGAACACTTGAGTGTTCAACATTTATGAGGAATAGGCAAAAAGGGAAAGGATTTGCAATCATTCAGATAACAAAATAGAAGTGAGAGAGGATTTCTGATTCGAAGAATAAGATATGGAATCTGTCTGAGTGAAGCTAAGAAATAGCAATGGGTAGCAAATGTTCTTAGACGTGGTTATAGGCCTATAATAGTAATGTAGGGATTGGTTTAAAGCACAACATGAGAGGTGCCGAGAGAAGGGGAATGCACAGAGGCCAGTATCCCATCACCATGTCAGCCTTTATTTGTATGTGCACAGTATATGGACTTTGACCAGCCAGCTAAGAGCCAGTCCCTAGAACAAAGAGGCTCTCTGAATCTTCTCTTTACATCTGTGAGTCAGGGTTCCCTGATTGGCCTAGGTTAACTCATCATAGAATCCCTACAGCGTATGAACAGGCCATTCAGCCCACCAAGACCAAACTAACTCTCCAAAGAGAGCATCCTACCCCTCTACCCTTGCGTTTCCCATGGTCAAACCATCTAACCTAAACATCCCAGGACACCACAGGCAATTTACCATGGCCAATCCACCTAACCTGCACATCGGGTAGAAACCAGAGCACCCGGAAGAGAACATGCAAACTCCATGCAGATAGTCTACCTGAAGCTGGAATTGAACCTGAGACCCTGGTGCTGTGAGGCAGCAGTGCTAACCACTAAGCTACCATGCCACTCTTGTCAATGAGAGCCACCTGATCCTCACTCCAATCACTACTGCAGTATTCAAGGGTGCCTTGGAGATTGAGAAAATCTAATGAGCACCAGTGCTGTGGTGGAGGAATTCCTGGAGGTGTTTGCAATAGTTTTCTTGAATAATCTATTGAGGAGCCAAGCTCAGGCACTGGCTATTTTAGATCAATTAATAAATAATGAGAAAAGGGTAGTTAATAATCTTGATGTAAAGTAACATTTTGGGATTCGCTTTTAAAGAGTTAGTGCTTGTTTTTCAAAAAAATCATCTTTCCTTGAAGACAAAAAAAAACTGGAAAAGCAAAAGAGCTGAGGTTATAAGGGAAGTTAGTTATTAGATCAAAGGAGAAGGCTTGTAAAGTTGTCAAAAATATTGTTAAGCCTGAAGACTAGCAGAATGTGAGAAGTCAGCCAAGGAATTGGTAAAGAAGAAGTGAATATAATGTTAATGTAAAATAGCAAGAAACTTCAAAATTGTTGTAAAGGCTTATTCACCAACGTATGTGAAAATGAAAAGATTAGTAAAGACTAATGTGGAACCATTAAACAGGAGAATTTAAAGCCAGGAATGGAGAAATGTCAGAGAAGCTAAAACACATACCCAGGACGACATCCTGAAATAATTAAGATCCAAGGGTGTAGCGAGAGTGTGGAATTAAAAGAAACTTGTACTTCTTAAAAATATATACAGGAGACTCGTGGATGTATCTTCTCCATATCCACCCATCCAGGCCTCTCAGTATTCTGTAAGTTTCAATGAGATTCCATCCTCATTCTTTAAACTCTGAATACAGGTACAGAATCCTCAACTGCTCCTCATATGACAAACTCTTCATCTCCAGGATTATCCTTGTGAACCTTCTCTGGACCCTGTCCACGGCCAGCACATCTTTCTTTAGATATGGGCACTAAAACTGCTCACAATATTCCATATGCAGTCTGACCAGAGCATTGTGCAGCCTCTGTAGTACGTATATGCTCTTGTGTTCTCACCCTCTTGAAATGAATGTGTACATAATATTTGCCTTCCTAACTGCCAACTGAACCTGTATGTTAACCTTAAAAGAACCCTAAACTAGGACTCTGAAGTCCCTTTATGCTTCAGATTTCCAAAGTCTTTTCTCATTTAGCAAATGGCCTGCACCTCTAATCTTCCCACCAAAGTGCATAACCTCCCACATTTTCCCACATTGTATTCCATCTGCCACTTTTTGGCCCACTCTCCTAACCCATCCAAGTCCTTCTGCAGCCTTCCTGTTTCCTCAACACTACCTGTCCCTCCATCTATTTTTGTGTCATCTGCAAACTTAACAACAATACCCTCAGTTCCTTTGTCCAGATTGTTAATGTATAACGTGAATAGTTGTGGTCCTAACGTGGACCCTTGCAAAACTCCACCATTCAATAACATTTTCAAGTCTGCAGATGACGCAAAGTTTGGTGGGAATATGAATTGCGAGAAGGATGCAAAGAGATTTAGACTTGGGAAATGGGCAGATAAACATAGTGTAAATGAATGTGGTGTTGAACACTTTGGCAGATGGAATGAATGTGCAGAGTAAATCTTAAATGGTGAGAAATTGGAAAATGTTGATGCCTAAAGGGAGTTTGGTGTCCTTGTTTGCAGACCTCTCAAAGGTAGCATGCAGATACAGCAAGAAAGTCAAAAGGTAAACAGCATGTTAGACATTACCACAATAGGATTTGTGTACAGGAGCAAAGAGGTCTTCCTTCATTTGTACAGAATACTGGTGAAACAGCACCTGGAGTATTGTATGCAGTTCTGGTCCCCTTAACTTAGGAAAAATATACTTGCCATAGAGGGACTGCAGTGGTTGTTCACCAGACTGATTCCTGGGATGATAAGACTGTCCTATGAGGAACGATTAGGCCCCTGTATTTCCTTGTGAAAGAATGGGAGTCAATCTCATAGAAACTTATAAAAC
Organism: Chiloscyllium punctatum; assembly: GCF_047496795.1. Lineage (NCBI taxonomy): Eukaryota > Metazoa > Chordata > Chondrichthyes > Orectolobiformes > Hemiscylliidae > Chiloscyllium > Chiloscyllium punctatum. The sequence continues at coordinate 19,006,389 of NC_092763.1, read as the reverse complement.
TTTTAAAGGGATAGACATGTAGATGCAGAAAGGATGTTTCCCTTGGCTATGGGGTCTAGAACTATGGAAAACAGTCTTAGTGTAAAAGGTAAGCCATTTAGGACTGTGGAAATTCTTCACTAAGAGAGTGGTGGATATTTGGAATTCCGCACTCAAGAGACCTGTGAAACTTTTTAATTGAACAAGTTCAAAACAGAGCTTGATAGATTTCCAGTCACTAATGACTTTAAGGAACATGGCTTTCTGTGAGAAGATAGCATTGAGAAAGATGATCAGCCATGATCTACAATGATGGTGCAGGCTTGAGGAGTTGAATAACTTATTGTTGCTCCGATGTTTCTATGCTCCTTAGCCGTGCACCGTCCTGGCTTGGAAAAACTTCACTGTTCTTTCCGTGTCACTGGGTCAAAATCCTGGAACTCCCTCCCTAAATCATTATGGGTCTAATTACAGATAGCAAATGTTCAAGAGGACAGCTCACTACCTAACTTTCTCAACGGGGCACCTAAATACTGTCCCAGACAGTGACATCTACAAACCTTGAATGAATTTTTAAAAATTATGCAAGTAGGAAAATGGATGCTGCCAAGACTATCAGAAATTGGATATTTCATTCAAGATCAGCAGTTTTTAAAAAAAAACTCTGCTTACAGAATTTACAAAAATATTTAACTTTACTTTTGCTTGCTCCAGTCAGTTTTTATACTCTTTGTCTGCAAGCTGGTGACTGATACCTCAAATAGTGACATATCCCAGCAACAACGTACCTAGTTAGGCTGTCTTTTTGTGTACATACACACCACTACAATTTTACAATGACAGGGCAAAACAAATTTAAAAATGAGCTTCCTCGTCAAATTAGAAACAGCAGCTCAAAGTTAGGTCATTCTCACAGCGAAAAGTGTCCAATCTCATATTTTCTTTTGTGACGCTTTAGAAGCCAATTGACTCCTCTTTGACAGATTCTTCATGTGATACCCTTAACCCATTCAAATTGTTTTAAATTTCGTATCTGTCAAATTAAAATAATACAGAACTTATAAGCAAAATTGACATTCCATTCTAAGTTAGTGAAGGCTCCCTTCTGGGCATCTTTGTATTTACGTTGTATTTTAATTGTTCATTCTGTTGGTAGAGGCCTATGTATTGCTGCTTTCAGCTCAAACAGAAGCAACCTGCGTTATTGATTTAAATGGGTGGCTAGGGTTATTAATGCTCAGGTGCTAATTTATTTACACCGATTACTTGAAGGCCCCTGATGTAAACCAATTAGTATCCAGCACTTAATGAAGTCATTAGCTGTCAGATTAGCTTTTGAAATGCTTGTCACAGCTCCAGAAATGTGCATCAACACGCTGGTAATAACACTAGCAGAATTAATGGAGTGAGCAGCATAGATAATGAATTAACGTGGAACATATAGAGAGAAGACTAAGACGATAACATCCGAAAATAAAGATGTCATTGCATTACAGTTATGTTGCGCCTCCATCAGCCTCCCCTTGAGTGAATCCCCAATATTGGTCATAACTATTCAAATCATTCAGCCAACTTCTGTTGTTGGGGCGAATGTTATTTTTTTTCCTGCAGTTTTTTTATTCTTTGTGGACATGTTTTACTCATAAATAAATTAACCAAAGAACGCGGTAGCCTTGGTTGTGTACATGTGAGTGATAGTTTATCTTTGAGTTGGCTTTTTTGCTGCTCCGGAAGAAAGCTGAGGGATTCACGTCCAAATCTGGACCACAGCACATTATTACAGGCAGATGCATCAGTCAAGTATTGAGGAAGTGCTGCTCACTCAGAGAAATGGAGGCAATGATGCAATATTGGAATGGGAGCGCCCACAATTTGGGCACTATGAACATTCTTTGGTGTCCAAGATGGCATCTGCAGTGCTTGCGCAAATGTCTGGGGTGGGTTATAGAGTCACACAGTACTGAATCAAGCCGTTCGGTCCATGCCATCCATAATCCCAAACTAAACTAGTCGCACCTGCCTGCACTTGGCCCATTTCCCTCCAAAATGTCTTTATCCATGTACTTATCTTTTAAAGGTTGTAACTATACCTACATCTATCACTTCCTCTGGTAGTTCATTCCACACAAGCCACTGTCTATGTAAAAAAAAAGTCTCTCATGTCTTTTTTAAAATCTTTCTCCTTTCATCTTAAAAATATGTCCCCCCATCTTGAAATCTCTCACCCTATCCATACTGTCCCCATAACTCAAACTTTCCATTCCTGGAAACATCCTAGTAAATCTCTTCTGAAGCTTCTCCAGCTTAATAATATCCTTCCTATATCAGAACTGGATACAGTGCTCCAGAAGAGGCCTCACCAATGTCATGTACAACCTGAACATCGTGTCCCAACTCCTCTCCTCAAAGCTCTGAGCAATGAAGGCAAGCGTGCGAAATACCTTCTTAATCATCCTGTCTATATGTGACGCAAACTTCAAAGAATTACCTACCAGAACTCTTAGGTCTCTCTGTTCTACAACATTACCCAAGGCTCTACTTTTAATTGTATAAGTCCCGCCCTTGTTTGTATGACCAAAATTGAATACCTCGCATTTATCCAAATTAAATTCTGTTTGCCACTCTTCAGCCCATTGACTCAATTGAGTTATACTGGCTGCCACTTGAAGGCAATAGCGTGGCCACAGAGGATTTCTGCAGGAGATATGCACAACAAGCAAAGAATAAGATCAATTAAATTTGCAGTGCTGGTTTAATATCAGTGGTTTTGTTTTGAAGCTCAACATCCCAGCTCTTGTTCTCTTCCTACCTTCCTTCCAGCAGCTGGAATATCCAGTGTGATTTAAAGGAATCATCATCTACTTTAAGGTTAGTTGTTGTTTTCTGGCTGTTGCTTCGATTCCACAGCTGTTCAGTAATTTCCAACGAATAAAGTCTAAAGAGGAATTGTTGTGGAAAAGGAATATTAGTTCACCTCAGCATGGGGCATGGTTAATCTGTGACCTGAGTACAGGACAAGCTGCTGAAAGAATGAGGAGAAGGAGGAGAGGGAGAAGGGCGTTCAGTAGGAAGCTGTATCTACCCAGGGTGACCAAGGAACAGCTCTCTGACCCGGACCTGAACAAGGGACAGCAACTGTGCTTCAAAAGAATGTGTCCTCAATGAAACCTGCCCCTTGCTGTAGCCACAACCATAACTTCAATATTGGGGCAGGGATGTCATTGTTGGTGTAAGTGACAGTGGTTGGTGGTGATAAACTGATATCAATACAGCTCCTTCCCGGCTGGAACTGGAGATATTTGCAACATACTGTACTTGCTGTCCAGTCTTGAATGAGGAGAGTCACTGTTGCTGTTTATTATTTAAGAACTAAGTACATTTCATCCTCGAATCCCAAGCAGAGTGAGCGTGCAGCAGAGGTTAAGCATCCTCTTCGTGCAGGATACATTCACACATCACATTGTATTGTCACATGTGACTTGACCACTTAATCACATCCATAAAAGAATCTAACAGTGTGTAACCATACACTGAGAACTCTACACGTCAATGCCAGATTTCTTGGTAACTGCTTAATTCCTTCATGCCAGAGCTGTCATGAAGAAAGCTTCCTATAACCATATGTTTCATGACTGTGTCCTGCAGCCAATGCACATATGTGCAACGTGCCAACAATGAAAGCCATTTTGCTTAATGAACTATGTTAGAGCAGAGCACTGGCAGGCTAGCTCAATGCCTCTGCTGCTTGGATCATTCTGGAGGAGTCCGACAATATGTGACAGATCGTGCAACCCAAGCTCAGCAGCTTCAGGGACAGCCCCTGTCATCATTGCACAACTGAGCAACAAGAACATGGGGACATGGATGAGAAAAGGTGATCTAATTGCTATTAAGACCAGGGTATCTGAGAGGGATTGATTCAAACCCAATAAGCACAACTCTAATTTCCAACTCACCAATAGTCCCATCCCTACTTTTCCTCACTCACTAATCCATCATAGTATCTGCTTGACCAGAATGCTATATACAAGCCAACACAAAATAAACATCAAATTTATAAATGAGAGCATTCCAAATTCTGTATGTAAGTCAGATTATTGTTCTTACACATTTGCTTTTTCCTGTATTAAATGTGGCTTTCCTTACCATACCACTCACACACGCCTCCCCATTCTCCAGCAGTGCAAGCTGACTTTGGGATGTTGAAACCCTTCATCGGAGGATGCTTTAGGTGACTTTGAACTGCTTTGTTACTAGCTAGCCTGTCTGCACCCTGCACCATCTCAGCACAGATGATAGCCATTTGCAATAGGCAGATAAGAGTGAGATGTTCAACGTTGTGTAGAGCCCAACATGTTCTTGTGCTGTGGAGACACTGCCACTCCTGGATGGCACACAGCTTAGCAGTCTGAGTGATGAGTTAGAGGACAGAGTTGGAAACCCATTGGGATCCACAGCTTCGCTGGTCGTGGCCTCAACTTGCCCAGTAGGATCTGCTTGTGCTGCAATAGAAGCTGATATATCAGTAATCAAATGCTGCCTCATTGTTGAAGACTCATTCACTGACTTTGACCACTTGTGTGAGGTCATTGAGCTTCCTGTGGCATTGTATCCAGGACTTGGGACTTGATTTGTGGATTGACCTTTATGGCTATCGAGTTCCCCTGTTTCGTGAGCATTTGTCAAGCCTTCTGTTCCCTCATCGATACATCTGCTCCTTTCCATCTCCTTCCCTAAGGGATCCAATTCAGTACATAAAGCACTGGAGACTGCATTCTCCAAAGTTGTGACATTTTTCACTCATTTCCAGCTCAGATTAACTTCTGGCATAATTGCCAGCATTGCTCCTGCTTCATTGCATCTCTAGCTTTAAAAAGTACAGGCTAACTTTAAGTGGTCCCATTGCTACCAACAAGTCATGCTAAGCAGACTCTATAATCATGATCATGAACAGGTCTCATGCAATGTGTTCTGCCTGCATTAAATTGAATGAGCGTGAGTTACCCATCTCAACGCCCAAAGTCTTTCTCAGGACCATCTAATCCCTAATGATTGGTGTCTGCAGAATATTTAATTTTTCTGAAGGCAAATTCTGCACATTGAAAGAAATTCTCATTTTTCGTTTGCCTCAGGATTTGTAGCTCTTGAAGTTAGTCTTAATGCATGGGGACATAAAAAATAGCGGCCTGCCATGCTATTCAACATCATTGTGGCCGATCATATCCAACCCTATTCCTGCTTTTGTTCCATACCCTTTGATCCCTTTAGTCCTAAGAATGATATCTAACTTTTTCTTTAAATATTCAGTGTTTTGGCCTTCACGCCGTCTGTGGCAGAGAATTCCACGGGCTCAAAACTCTCTCTGGGTAAAGAAATTTCTCTTCATCTAAGTCCTAAATGGATCTGTATCCTTAGACAATGATCCCTGGTTCGGGACACCTGGACATCGGGAACATCATTCCCCCATTTGCCCTGTGTAATCCTGTTGGAATTTTGGATTTCTGTGAGATCACCCCACATTCTTGAATATAGTCCTAACTGATCCAGTCTCTTTTCCTGCCATCCTAGGTATCAGTCTGGTAAACATTCATTATATTCCCTCCATGGTCAGAGCATCCTTCCTCAGATAAGGAGACCAAAACAGCACACTAGCCTCAAATGCACTTTCTCAATTCTTTGACACTGATTTTCTTGCCATTTGCTCTTTATAATGTGGCCTGTTTAGGACATATACTGGAAGAAAATAGTTGGGAGTAGAGAAGCCTTTCAGTAAGTTCCTGCTGGACACATCCCTTTAAGATGTTTGTTATTTGAGCCTCTGTATTGTTGCATTCCTTCCAGACATCCATTGCTAGAATTTGAAGGATTTTCTGAAATCCAATGTAAGATTTTTTTTCTCTGACCAGTTGTAGCGCTCCTTAAAACAAAACCATGTATATCTACGAGACACAGCTAGTGACTCTTATTATTAAACCGGCCCTTAATGCAATCAGTATTAGCTGCTACATCAATAAGCCTTCCGCCATGCCAAGACCAAGGCTGAGTCTTCCACCATGTTCAATCCTAGATAATGAAGCAAACCTGTATCGGCTGAGGGCAGGACTTGGACAGCATCCAACCTGTGTCTTACAAATGTTAAGTGCCATTTTTGCTGCATGACTGGCTGGTAATGACCACCTCAAACCTCAAGACAAAGCTTAACACCCTCCCACTGAATTTCCACATCATCTCTTACCATCAACATCTTGGGAAGCTGACTGAACATTTAACTGTCCCAGTTACATTGATGCAGAAGTCTTGAGTAGGAAGAATCTGGGCACTCAACACCAGACTCCACTTGCTTTTGGTCCAACCCAAGTATTAAATGTACTCCTTGCTGGAGGTGATAAAAGATGTAGCACATAACTGACCCATTGAGGCTTTCACTGCTTCTCAATGGCTACCAAAGAGCTTGAGGGGGTGAGAGGAAATGGTAGCATAATGTTAATGCTATTAGCTTGGTAATACAGACCTTTGGGGTGATGAGTTCAAATCCCACCAATGGCAGCTTCTGGAATTTATTCAATCAGTAGTATCCAGAACTGAGGGCTCGTCTAAAACCATGCAACTATTGTTAAAAAAAAACAATTCTTATCTGATTCACTAGTTTTCTATATGATCGAAATCTGCCATTTTTACTTGGTTTTACTCCACAGTAATGTAGTTGACTTTTAACCAAGCTCTGAAATGGCCGAGTAAGCCATTCAGCTCCATCGTAATTAAGGATGGACAAAAAAATGTTGTCATTGCCTCATCCCATCAAAGAATTTTAAAAAAGGACATTTTCTAGAAAAGGAAGAGCAATGAAAATAATATATTGATATTCTAAATAGGCAAATGTAAGATAAAGTACACAAACAAATCTAACATGGCAGAATGGCTTGAATTTATTCTGTAATGATGCTGTAAAGAATTAGTGTCATGACTTCAAAGAGAACCCTGAGTTCAATTTGAAACATTTCTGCTTTGTACTTCAAGACTAACAAATGCATAATTACTGAAACAGGTGCCAAAGCATTTCATCTTATACTCATCAGGACAAATGCAAGAATGCCAAATTTCAAACATTCACAACATTTTATACAACAGAAACATTGATCTGATTAGTTGGCATGTCAGCTCTGATTGGCTTGTGTGTAGCTTGGAGAAAACAATAGGAATCTATAGGCTCCCCAGGCTCCATTGAAATTCAAAAATGGTATAAGGCTTGAACATATTCTTTTAGTTTACAATATTTTTCAGTAGAAGTATCTTTTCTAGCAATGGTAAATCATGTAAAACATGGTAACTATTATGGAAACAGTGGGAGCAGCATCACCACCACTTTCCAAAGGGTGATTAGGAAAGAACAATAAATGCCAACCTTATGAGTGACCCACGTCTCAAGAATGAATATAACAAGTGATTGTGCAGAAACAGTGAACTGGATTTTTACCAGCCTTCTGGGGCAGACTGGGACACCGGAAGGATGTAGAAAGCTGGCAGATAGCTTGGCTTGCATCTGCCTAATGCCTTATTATCAGTGGGGGAGGTGACGTATGCCCCTTTTTCCCAATGAAGCCACTTAAGTAGCCAATTACATATGTGCATTTTACCAATGGTAAGTGGGGCCATAACATAAGAGGGGACTGTCAGGTGAACCCTGATGGTTTCTGGCAGGGACTCTTTGGTCCATGGAAGGACATCCTGTGGCAATAATCTTGCATCGCCTTGTCAAATCCCTTATCATGAGGATCTGTCTGATTGGCACTCGTGGACCTCACTTACCTGTTTTTGAGGGACACATCCATTGGTGTGTTCCCTTCCTCGAGATGCAGGCCCAGTGTGGCTACCAATCCCAGTGGTGTCACTGACACTGCTGAGCTGCTGACCCACCAATTGACTGGCAGCTCTTAGCACAGGGTTGCCATCTTTCTTTTGGAGGCTGCCCCGATGAAAGCCAATTCTTTCTGTCTGTGGTCTCTTATCTAACTGCCTATTGGAAATTAAATCCTGGTATTCCCTAGTTGTTGCAAAAGTTAACATTTTGATCAACATATCCAAAATTCTCTAATACTCCTGTCAGCTCAGACCCAGGTTAACAGACAACAAGTACTGGGTACTTAACAAGGATTACTATTTATTAGAAACAAATTAATTCTAGTTACTGGTGAACAACTACGAATCATTTACATATAACTCTACTGGTTAAAGTTCTAACTCTTTAACAGTTGCACCCTCCACAACACTCCCACCCAACCCCACTACAGATGCATACAGACAAAAAGAAATTGGTGTTATCATGGAGGGAAAGACTGGGAAGGCAGTTCAATGGTCCTTGTCCACATGGTTTGCTAAGATTATCCTTTTTTAAATTCATTTGTAGGATGAACAAGAGTTCACGTGCGGGGATGTGAGAAGGCAGGTGTGCTGCAGTTATCAAATAGTTCTGGCTGCACAGATAACTCCCCTGCATTCATGGCCTACCATGGAAGCATCAAAAGGCTTTGGATTGATAATGATATGCCTTATGATACATCTCCAATAGCCATCACATCCTGAGGTGGGACTTGAACCTGATTACTAGAATCCTGTAGCCAGTACCAAATCTAATTGGCACCCTAACCTTTGGAGTTTTCATTTTCAACTCTTGTTTGGGAAATCAGCTAATTCCCTAGGGGAATGGGGGGATTTGACATTCTCCTTTGCAACACTGGGACAGGGTTGGGTGGGAGTATTCTTGTCGCCCACCCAATGTGTCAAGAAGACTGTTGGAATTCCCAGACAGTCTCATTGCAAATGGTCACATTCAGATAAAGTTCATTAAGTGTATATCACATGTCACTTCTGTCTTGTTACACCCGTGGGTCAGCTATAAAATGTGATTGAGCCATGAGTTTACCTTTTAATGTTGGAGCAGATTTGAAGGCCTGGCATTCAAGGTATTGCTGAACGTCCTAAAGTCTGTATATTGTATTGACTGATGGCAGCTCGGTGGCTCAGTAGGGGCGGTATGGTGGTTCAGTGGGTTAGCACTGCTGTCTCACAGCACCAGGTTCAATTCTGGCCTCAGGCGACCGTCTGTGTGGAGTTTGCACATTCTTCCCATTTCTGTGTGGGTTTCCTCCAGATGCTCCAGCTTTCTCCCACAACCCAAAAATGATGTGCACGCTAGGTGAATTGCCCAGTATGTGCAGGGATGTGTACATTAGGTGCATTAGTCAGGAGTAAATGTTGGGGAATAGTCTGGGTGGGATATACTAGGGAAGGTCGGTGTGGATGTGTTGAGCCTAATGGCCTGTTTCCACACTGGAGGGATTCTATGATTGTATGATGATCTGTGATAGCATCCCATGGTTGACATAAAGTCAAATTCTCCTCAGAAGGAAATCCATTGTCACCATATGTAAGGTTTTAATCTACTTAGAATGCCATGGAATGTAAGGTTGCAATAGAACAGTGGGGGTTGGAGAAGGACTTACTGTCAGAAAATATGCATTAGAAATTAGAATTTTAATGAGAAGATGCCAGCTGGCATATTTTATGTTAGTTGGCTGCTGTCCAAGTGTTCTATAATTGTAGCAATTACTTTCTGGTGTTCACATTATATCTGCACCCTGTTCTTGAAGTAAGATTCACTTTTAACTGCAAAGTACCATTTACTTTGTTGAACGGAATTGTATAAATCCTCGCAATGGTTTAAATTTCTCTGGAGACCTGCCCCACTGTAAAAGATGACGTTTGTGCAACAAAAAAAGTTAACCGTTGGCAAATATGAGCTTGAAGTGATGACCTACCCTAATCAATACGAAACAATTAACTGGTGGCGATGATGGAGGTAATGCAAGACTGTTTGGAAGTACAGGTGAAGGAAAAGAAGTACTTCCCAGAAACACAAACCGAGACACAGAATGTGATTTGAAAACAATAATTAGAAAGCTGTATTAAAAGGAATTTCCAGTCAACTGGTGGCATTGACATTGGATTGAGACTGTTATTTTTTCTGATGTTTTGTTCTTAAGTTGTGAGCTTTTACGAACAGGTAAACTCTTTCATTAAATAATAGGCAGAGGCAGTAGTGTGAAGGTAATTCCGCTGTGCAGTACTTTAAGGCCCAGACTAATGGGGACATAGGTTCAGATTGCATCACACCAGCTGATGACAGTTGAACAAATGTAGGATACTGGAGGCGAAGGTGGGGGAGAAAGAAGCTCCACTTGTGATGGATAGTTGTTTCAATTTTATAAGAAAAAACAACTCACTAACGCTCTTCAGGGAAGGAAATCTGCCATCCTTCCTTGGTTGAACCCACATGTGCCTCCAGAACCACAACAATGGGATTCACTTTTAACTAGCGAACCATTCCATTCAAGGCAACAAGTGTCCCCCATAGCAAAAAAGAAGTTAAACTCCAAAATTGCCAAACTGAACATTAGCTTGATTCCTCTTAATTTCTCATCAAAAGCCAACTTACTTCTAGGAAAGAATTGAATATCATAGTGGCTTGTGACCTGTCTTCTATCAGGCCAGACAGGTTTCAACATTATTTGCAATGTGGAGTGCATATTACTACAGAATGAATGAAATCACCACTTCATTTCTTACAATAATGCTGCCTTAGGCTTTTTGCATGAAAGTATGCAAATTATTTAATAGATAAGTTTAACTGATTAAATACATGATTGTAGATACAATAACATACATTGGAAATTTTGGAAATTGGCTTTAGCGGTGAATCCAAGAACTTTTGTAATTTGGTCCTGAGTTAGATAAGGGGAAAGGTTGCCTCAGTTTCCTCTGGAACAATATTGCCAACATCCTGAAGTTATCAGAATGCTGGACCTGTATCCAGGGAAGATGCATCCTTGTGGCAAATTATATTGCAACATTTTCTCTTGCTCAGTGACTTAGCTGTACAATGAGTTCAATCACCACTGGCGTGATGAGCAATTTTATTTGGCATATGGGTAGTGTCTGACAATGAACTGCAGTTCATAAGCAAACCAATTTACAATGCATCTGATAAGAGGGTTATGGTCCATTCACATCATCATCATCCTACTATCCTCTATCAGAAGACATGGCACATTCAAGATCTTAAATGTTGGATGGCAATGCATTACATTGTTACATTTTCATGCAACATCAATAGAAAAGGGACTATCATCCCAAGCACAACATGCCAGGAAGGTGAGTGTGAATGGAATTCCCTACATTCTTCTTGAACGACAGAGGGGCACAAATGAGATACATGATGAAAGAGCAGGTAGAGAACTTTCAAAACTGCCCTCTGGACAGAGGTTGTGAGTTAGAAATACATATACAGATATTCGGCTATCAGTTAATATTTTTAACTTATGTACCTATCCAGTGTTAGAAAGGAAAAGCATGATCAATTAAGTAAAGTGAGGCTGCAGTGAAGTTGACATACTGAATGACGTGAATATGGGGAAGCCATCCAGCTCTCTGAGTTTGATTTGCCATTCTGTTAACTGTTGGCTGATTCATATGTTGCCATTACTTATTTGCCTTGTTCCCATCTCTCTTGATACATTTACCTCACATAAATATATTGATTTCCATCATGAAATGTTAACTGACCCAACAAACACAATATTTTGGGGGCGAGAGTTGCAGATGCTGTTCCAAATGAGTGTGGCAAAAGTTCAAGTGTAGAACTGAATTAGTGGGTTTCTACATGTAGGTCTCCTCCTGTTTCAGAGGGGCGTAATAACAGCTTGAAAAAAGTTGGACAAAGTTAAAAAACACACACAACACCAGGTTATAGTCCATCAGGTTTAATTGGAAGCACTAGCTTTCGGAGCATTGCTCCTTCATCAGGTGGTTGTGGAGTACTCTGTTGAACTATAACCTGGTGTTGTGTGGTTTTTAACTTTATACACCTCAGTCCAACACTGGCATCTCCAAATCATGAAAAAGTTTGATTAGAGATAAACTAAAGACAGAAGGTGTGGTGATTTCTTGTTGTGTTCAAGGAAAACGTGTACCTACAAGTTGTTCCTCAAGTGTTCCTGGATTCTTAATACCTCATTAGAATTGTTTATGTTTTCAGCGCATCTGTGGGCTAGACTCATGGGCAGTATGCAACCTTTTAACATTTCTGCTGTGACGTATTCTGAAGGATTTGCATGTTTAATTTCATTTGGTATAAATATGGGTTTCTGGATCTGAGTCAGCAATTGGTCGGTTTTTCCATGTATCTGAAATTGAGGGGTAACTTGTAACTATTTCTGTACCTATAACAATTGCTTCTAACAACAAGTTTTGAGGGCTCATTATAAAGTGAATAGGTATTGTGCCATTACAGAATGTTGTTTATTTGGATTACTTTATGATGTGCTATGGCAAATAATGATACCTCAAAGATTTTTTGGAGGGCTTTAGAATTTGAAACAGAGAGAGAATTTTGGTTTCACTTCTATCGTTGGGTGGGTTATTCCTATTAAATCTACGGGACAGAGTGATTGCATTGAGCAGTGCACCTGAAAAAGGAATGATAAACATAGTGAATTAGATTACCTTGGAGTGAAGAATATGTGTTAGACCCAGACTAGAAGTGTCAGGATTAAAAAAAAACTCTGAAAAGGTTACTTAAAGCTGAGGATGTCAAAACTCAGGTGTGTAATTGCTCCAGGAAGTCGAACATTTGAAGTCATAAGTTACTGAAACCTATCACGGTATTAAATATAGGCACTCTGGTGTGAATATTCCATCAATGATGTTTTGGGAACTCCACCAGGTGTGAGTTTTGTGTACTGTACAAAAGCTGTTTTGCTTCTTTTCAATTCATGCATGTTTTGGGATTAATAGGATTATATCTTCACTGCTTGTTGAACCTATCTTGCCATTCAATACAGTCATAGCTTGATGAGACATTTCAATGCCTTTTATCCATCCTATCCCCATAACCCTCCACTTCACTGTTAATCAGAAATTTATCAATCTCCGCCTCAAACATACTTAAAGACTGAGCTTCTGCAATCCTCTCTGGTAAAGAATTCTCAAGTTCACAACCCTCTAAGTAAAAAAGACACTCATCTCAGAACTAAATTGCATCCCTTTATTGTTAAACACTGTTCAATTCTCCAACCAGGGGAATCATCATACTGACATCTACCCTGTCTATTAATTTAAGTCATTTGTAGGTTTGAATCAGATCACCTTTTATTCTTTGAAACTCTAGAGAAGCCACACTCACTTTGCTCAATCTCTTTTCATAAGACAGCTCGGCCAGTCTGGAAGCAAGTGTGATGAATTTATATTGTATGTCGATAGTTTGGATTATTTCATTTCATTTTAGTTTCTTTTGCAATAAACTACTGTTTTGTAAAAGTAAAATCTGCATACTCCTGTCACATTAAGAGACAATTTTGTTAAAACCAAAAAAAAAATGCAATCTGTCAAGTCGGGTTTCTGACTGGGATCTGACCAGTCTGGTCCTAATATCAAATAGGTTCACAACATCTGAAAGTTTTTTTTTCTCTGGAAGACTGAGCTTTGTCTCCATTATCCTGAGACCAAATTACTGAGTTCAGCAACAGTCTTTGCAATCACTATCTAAACATGACCTCTGAAGGTAATTTAATAAAAACACTTGGAGATCAATTTTACATTACAAACATTATTAAGTCATATTTTGGTAACCCAGATGTGTGAGAGCACTGCATCCATTGTACAGAATACAAACAGGCACTGGCACAATCTAGGCAGGAAATGGATCAGCTACCATACTGGTGTACACATACACATCCAAGTTTCATGAGCTTTAGGTTTCTTTGGGTTGGTGACATCATTTCCTGTGGTGATGTAATTTCCTATAGTGATGTCTTTTCCTGTTTTTTCTCTCTCAGAGGGTGGTAAATAGGGTCCAGGTCAATGTGTTTGTTGACAGAGTTCCGGTTGGAATGCCATGTTTAAGAAAGCCAAGTTTACAAGCAGCGTAACCAATGATCCTTCAGAGGATTTCTCCAAACTAATATGAAACAGGTCAGTTCTGTTTCTTAAACAAAACACATTTCCCTGTCTGTGGAGTTTAATGCAGCAACCAGTGCAAAACAAATTTCAACACTGCTGTATTCCACAAAGGTATTTGTAATAGGACAGGTACACTAATATTTAGGATTGAAAAGTAAATCCTTTATCTTCAGCCCTGAGCTTTGAAGTGAAACCATTCCCAAAATTTTTGGTTTATGTCACCAGATCAGCCCTGCATGTAAGTGCAGAGCTGAATATGTGGATGTCCATGTAAATTAATAATTTTAAAAAAAGCTAACAGACAGGAGACACACTGATAATGTTCTCTACATCAGAGCTGAACTGATATGGTCTGAAGGTAGTCCAACAGAGTTTCCTGATTTTTATGACACCACTGGAATTATTTATGACCTCAGTCCAGCTCAGAGGCTGCTCCCTGATCTATACAAAAAAAGCAAATACAGTGGATGTTTGAGATCTGAAATAAAGCCACCAAGTTATAATATTTGTTGCACCAAACATGTGTTATTTCAGACATTAAAAGACAAAATGCTGGAGAATGACAACATGTCTGTAGAAGAATTTAGACAGGTTAGGAGAGTGGGCAAAGAAGTGGCAGATGGAGTACAACATGGGAAAGTGTGAGGTCATGCACAGACTATTTTTTTAAATGGGGAGAAAATTCAGAAATCTGAAGTGGAAGGTGACTTGGGAGTCCGAATTCAGGATTCTCTTAAGGTAAACTTGCAGATTGAGTCCGTAATTAGGAAGGCAAATATAATGTTGTCATTCATCTCAAGAGGACGAGAATATAAAAGCAGGAATGTACTTCTGAGGTTTATAAGGCTCTGGTCAGACCACATTTAGAATATTGTGAGTAATTTTGGGTCCTATATCTCAGGAAAGACGTATTGGTCCTCAAAAGAGTGTCCAGAGGAGGTTCACAAGAATGATCCCAGGAATGAAAGGCTTAACTTAAGAGGAATGTTTGAGGTCTCTGAGTCTAAGCTCCATGGAGATTAGAAGGATGAGGGGAGATCTAATTGAAACTTACAGACTACTGAATGGCCTGGACAGAGTGGATGTTGGGAAAACCTGAGGGCACAGCCTTAAAGTAAAGGGAAGACCCTTTAGAACAGAGATTAGGAGATACTTCATCAGCCAGAGAGTGGTGAATCTGTGGAACTCATTGCCACAGAAGGCTGTGGAGGCCAGGCCACTGAGTATATTTAAAACAGAGACAAATCAATTCTTGATTGCCAAGGGGATCAAAAGTTACAGGGAGAAAGTGGGAAAATGGGGTTGAAAAACCTATTAGCCATGATTGAATGGCAGGAGACATAAAAACTGCAGATGCTGGGATCCAAAGTAGACAGGCAGGAGCCTGGAAGAACCAAGCAAACCAGGCAGCATCAGGAGGTGCAGAAGTTGATGTTTCATGTGTAACCCTTCTTCAGGACTAAGGGTGGGTGTAGGAGGACCTGTAGATAAAGGGGGAGGCAGGGGCAGGATGGTGAAGTGGGAATAGGCAAAGACAGGTATGGGCAGAATGGCCTAAGTTCTGCTCCTCTGTCTTATGGTCCTGCAGCATCTGTGGGGTGAGAGAGAGTCAATGTTTCAACTCTAATGCAACTCTGCTTCATTATGATGCTTCAAGTGCTCATCTATGTACTTTTTAGAGATTATGAGGTTAGCTACATCCACTACCCTCCAGGCAGTGAATTCTGTGCCCCCACTACCCTCTGTGTAAAAACAAAATTCCCCAAAGTCTCTTTAATCTTCTTGCCTTTCACTTTAAATGTGTGCTGGTTTGTTTTGTCCCTTTGACTAAGGGGAACAGTTCTATCCATGCCCTTCATAATCTTAAACACTTCTATCAGGTCCCCCCTCAACATTCTCCATTGCAAAGAAAACAATCCAAGCTTATCCAGCCCCTCTTCAAAGTGAAAATGCTCCATCCAAGGCAACTTGCTGGTTAATCTCCCCACAATGGTAACAATAGTATATCTTTATCTTTTGGAGTATTAAACTCAGCAACTATTTGAGTTGAATCTTGTGAGAAATAGCCCTTCTGATTGGGTATAGTTGTGCAATCAGGGAGAGCATGTTCTTTCTCATATTCCTGTCATGATTTCCAAACCAACTATACATAATGTATAATTGGCGTGTGAAATGTTATGAAGTCGTAGACTTGTACTGTACCTTTAAGAGAGCTGAAATTTCTGTCTGGCACAAAGTGTGCTGAAAGAATTTAAACTGTAACATTTGACTGTGAAACCAATAGTGCAACTGTGTTGCCATGATGCAGAAACAAACTAGAATTTGGCCAATCAGTTTAAATTATGCATCCCTTATGGTAACACGGTGGCAATGGTCAGCACTGCAGCCTCACAGTGCCAGGGACCCAAGCTCAATTCCAGCCTCAGGTGACTGTGTGGAGTTTGCACATTCTCCCCATGTCTACATGGGTTTCCTCCAGGTGCTCCGGTTTCCTCCCACAATCCAAAGATGTGCAAGTCGGGTGGATTTCCCATGCTAAATTGCCCGTAGTATTAGTTGCATTAGTCAGAGGGAAATAGGTCAGGGTGGTTTAATCTTCAGAGGGTTGGTGTGGAATTGTTGGGCCAAATGACCTGTTTCCACACTTCAGGGAATCAAATCTAAAAAAAAATACCAAAACCCAATCAAATTTGAATTTAGTATTTTGACAACATAAAACCAATGAAATGATTCGATGTTTTGGGGTATAAAACTGGTCATTTTGAACAGTTAAGGGGAGAACTGCCAAGAAAATCAACAAGTATAGATTGCTAGCCAAAGAGCTCTCTGAAGGGTACCTGTTCATATGAAAGACCTGTGAAGCAGAATACTGAAGAAATGACGACAGAGGAAGATACAAAGAGAAGATTTGACAGCTTGCTGGTTTTGAAATTTAAAATTTTGTTTGTGATTCTTGATTGGGGTTTTTATCAGACCATTATTGTAGAGTAGGGAGGTAAAAGATAGGTTTTAGAGAAAGGAATTGTAAATAGTTATTAAGAAATAAAATTGTTAGTTTTTACTTTAAATAGTGACCTCTGGAATAGCTCTTTGCCTCTCAAAATTTAACAGATTATAGAACGAGGTGAGCTTCTCTGTGTGTCGGGTTTAAATTAGCAGAAGGGTTTACCCCACGTCATAACAGAAATAACCCCACAGAGGCTGGTATCCTAGTATCAAGTCACCCTTTAGTTGCACATGCATAGTACTTGACACTGATCCCGCTTCCTCAGAGCCAGTTCTCAGAATGAACAGAGTGTCTGAGACTCTGTTTCTATCTGTCAGCCAGGGCTCCCTTATTGGATCAAGTTAACAGCCCCAATCAGGGAACTCATATTCTATAAAGTTCACTTTGCTGACCTTGCTGCAATCATGACAGACCGGAAGTATTGATTTGGTCCACTTCATTGTTCGTACATTGGGGTATGAATTCCTGCCGAGGTCTAATACAGAACAGGTTGTGGTGGATCAGATGTCAGTCATCTATTGTGTAATCAGAATAGTTTAAATTTTCAATGACTTCACACAGGCAGACTTGAAGGTGGATTGCCAGCTTGTCATCTTGTGTTTTGTACCTCATCCATAGACATGTTTCTAACCCAATGACGTTACCAGTTAATGTGCATTGAAGAACTTACATCTGCTCGTCATTCAATACATTCTGAAGATGTGGAAAATGATGGCAATGTGGTCTAGAACAGAACAACCAAAGTAGCAGTAGCTCACAACGGATTCATTCGAAGCAGACTGTGAAGTTAATCTTCAAAAAGGCTGCGAATTACAACCGAATGATATTTCTGTTTAGTAATAAGTTCCAGTTGTGCATGTGATTTGGTGCAACAATAAACTCATGGAATTGTGATTTCTGATTGAAGTCTTTAACAATACACACCTGAATGAATAATTAACAAATCAGAACACTTCCACTGCAAGATAGGTATGCTCGTGGCATTCCTCAAATATTCTGTCTTAGCGATTGCACTGAAATTCCTTCAGGAAAACATTACACTGGAAAGATCAGTGGGAAGGGAGGGAGTGCTTTGCAGTGTTTTGTGGACATGCCAATAAGCATTGACATGCAACATTCTATTTTCAGAACTCTCAGCTTGATTGTAGTCAATTTAAACGTAATTAATTTAATAGTTTTTGACCTTTGTAAGAAATTGCGACGTGAAAATTAACAGTCAGTGAGTTCTCACTAAGGATTACCTATCTGACAGTGCATTGGCATTTCGGGAGGACTGGGAATGTGTACGTCGATAAACATCACAATTGACAACTTGTACATTGTGTAACTCACTGATTTCTTTCCACCCTCTCCTTGCATTTGTTTTTGATTATCTGGAAGTTGTGCCCACATTGGATTAATGTAATTTGTGTAATTAACATATAATCTCGCCATTAATTAGTCTCCAAGGCCTATTATTATCACGTTTAATGGAAATAATGGATTTACAAAAAGAATTGTAATCCCAGCTCCATCGCAGCACAACAGGAGATGTGACAATGCTGAGCTGTTTTCTTGCAAATATTTTGAAATTCAGACCTTGGTGTCTGGCGGGAGACTAAAACTGATGCTGTCACCTTGTCTACACAGATGATATCCCTTCTGAATTTTAAGGAGAGGGAGTAGACTGAAGCAGCGTTTTTAGATTTTAATGAGGTAACTGTAATTAGTATCGGAGGAATCTCAAAGGAATAGCAGAGAACATAGCCACATAAATTCAAAATGATTAAACTGCTGAACTGCATAAGACCACAGTTCGGCTGGTGAGAAAAGTTCAGCAGAAAAACAGCTTTGGCAAAAATGCTAGTCGGCAAAACAAAAAATCTGCCTTGCTGCATTGATGAGTCCTGGGCAAGAGGAATGATGGATTGTCTCATCCTCACTATTGTCCTCTTCTTCCAGCCACAACAGGGGTGGTTTTCACCTTTTCCCCTCTGTTTTCTCCTGCCTTTTAAAAGTAGGCAGTGATGTGTTTCCACAAACCTTGTCTATAATGTCCAGTTAAAAATGACCCACAGTAAATTATTTGGGATGAAGACAAAATCGGGCTTATTCCTGCCTTTAATATCCAGGTGGATGGTTTGTGACTCACATCTTTCAATGTGTATGGTCCAAATATTCACTTGGAACTGTGACAAGAATGGTGGTGATGGTGAGGAGGATTTTTGGATGGTAAAACTGGATGTGCAGATTTTCCTGGATAACTTGCTGTATTTAACGCTAAAACATCTTTGTTTTTTTCTTCGGTAGGTTTCTTGCACAACAGTCAGCCTGCATGATAGATTACTAGCTGCCTGTCAGATAGGATAGTAGTCAAGGGGCAAGATTGAAGTGCAAGTTACACACCAGAGATTTGAATACTTGCACTTGTTGTCATCTGGCGTTAAATATAATTGTTTAAAGTTACGTTTATATTACAGGAAGTGATGCAGTATGAGGTGACTCCGTTCTCTTGCTCGGTCAGTGTAACCTGAAGCAGCGGCGAACCTCTGTTGAAGCTCCATCCTCAATCTCTCTGCCTGCACTTCAAGTTCATTGGTATTAATCAGGAAAGAGATAATACGGCATTGTGGCAGTGGTAGTGAGTTGACAGCATTCATCAGCAGCTGACATTGACAATTCAAGTCAGACACCTGACCTGAACTGTTTTGAGATCAGGACAGCATATCAGGAGACCCAACAGTATGAGTAGGGGTTGAATGCAGCTTGATTCCTGGATCCTAGCTTTCCCCCAAACTGGCAAGATGCAACATTAATGGAAGTTCCATCTACAGAGGCTGGTTTTGTGATGTGAGTTACATTTACTGTTGCTGAACTTGCATGCAAATTAGCCAACCAGAAGCCCATGTTGTAGAAATCAGCTCCTGCTCAGCTCTATGAACACCGCAGTTTGCTTAGGGAGTAGCAGCCAGGTTTTCAGTGATGGACTGGAAAGCACCGGCTGTCTCACATGAATTCAGACTGTTCAGACAGGTGATTAAAAAATGCTTCCTAGACCTAGAGGTTGTAGATGCAGAGAAGCAAGCTTTAATTATTAGGAAATGAAGGTCTGTGCCAATAAGGAACTTTAGTTAAGGTAGTACTGACAAGGAGGATCTCTCAAAGCTATGGACAACTTTAGAACATTTGTCCAGAACTGAAGCCAATTTCAGAGGAAACTGCCTTGAACCCATGTGGTATGGGTAGAAAATTGATGAAGGTCTTTTGCCTGAAACGCCGATTTTCCTGCTCCTTGGATGCTGCCTGAACTGCTGTGCTTTTCCAGCACCACTCTAATCCAGAATCTGGTTTCCAGCATCTGCAGTCATTGTTTTTACGAAGGGTGGAAAACTGACAAAAGCTTGTATGACTTGCTCAGCCAATACTGTGTTAAATGCTATACTCAATCTCTGTGCATCTGTTTAGCTTCATTTGTATTAATCTGGAAAAGGATACTACAATGATACCCCCAGTGCAGCAGTTAGTGAAGGCTGCAATGTCAGTTGCTGTCTTTTGGATGAAACTGAGGCTTTCAGATAGCTGGAAGAACAAAATCCTATTATCCAATGGAGAAATGGAATGTTTCCTCTAGTATCCTGGCTGATATTTATCCCTTAACCAACTGCTAGAATGAAATAATTTTGAGCCCATCACACGGGGCCTTTCTGTGTGAAAGTTGGCTGTTGTATATTCTCACAAAAACAATGACTACAATTCTTTGGCTGTGAAGTGTTTTAAACATCCTGAAGTTGTGGAAGGCACCAGAGTTTGAAACTAAAACTCCAAATGGCTATTCAATTTTTGAACAACGTTCTCTACAGGTTCACTGATTGACTAGACAAGTGGATGTCAGGCTGGAGAACGTACATTTCTTTTTGCTGTTTAAAAGTCAATTCAAACTTGCAGCAGGGTGAGGCACTCCTGTAGGTGGGATCCGAAAAAAAAAGAACAGGGAAGTGCTGGAGGAAAGCTCTCTCAGTGCGGAGAGAAACGGAGGTAATATTTTGGGTTGATGAGATTTCTTGAGATAAATGTTTAGGTTTCATTCCTCACTGCCTCAGTCCTGGCAGTGAGTGGGACAGGGAACGGAATATGAATAATCACTATTCCACTGTCTCAAAGTTGCTGTTCACTAGTGAAACAATGTTGGCCTTGTCTCAGCACAGTGGGCCCTTCCCTACTGGAAGGTTGGAGTCAATGCTTCTATCACGTAAATGGTCTGGAAGGCGTCTAGGAACCTGAATCAATTTAAAACACAAAGGTTTGGGTTGCCAGTTCACATTGGGTGGATTCCTGGAGATTTCATCACATGACCTCCTGCCTCTAAACATCCCTCCTCCGCCAGCCACTGCATTTTTGCCATCCTCCAGCCACACTGCTCTCTCAGATCCAATCAGGATGAGGTTTTCTAAACCTGATTGGATTAAGCAAGCTTGTTACAGAAACAAGCTTCCTTTTTGCAACTCCAACTTTATCATAGTTAAGAAATAAAGATGTTGAAAATATTTCTATTTTGTCATTTTTCCCACTTATGGTTGTGGATTCGAGATTAATCTTCAGCTCCTGGTGATTCCTGTACAATCCCTGAGATTTTGTTTGTAGTTGTCAATGCCTTTTCTGAGTGCCCGAGGGGGAATCTGATGGGGGGATTTGCAGCTTTCCTCGAGTGTAGTCCTTCCACACCATTGTGACCCCATTTCAAAGTGCTCAAAAACTGGCATGACCCCACAGCGAGCAGTGGTGTGCTGGGGGTGAGGAGGAGGGACTGATTGATTGATTGAATTATTCTTGTCACACGTAACGAGATTTAGTGAAAATTCTTGTTTTGAGTGATATACAGGCAGATCATACCCATACAAAGTGTATCTGCTACAAAGGGTAGCAGAACAGAGTGCAGAATATAATGTTACAGCTGCAGAGAAGGTGCAGAGAGAGAGATCAAAGTTAACATTTGAGAAGTCAATTCAAAAGTCTGATAACAACGCGGAAGAATGAATTTGTACGTGTACTCAAACCTTTATATCTTCTGCCTGATGACAGAGGGTGGAAGAGAATATAACTTGGTTGGGAAGGATCTTTGATTATGTTGGTTGCTTTCCCAAGGCAATGGATGGAAGGCTGGTATGTGTGATGGACTGTGCTGTGTTCACCACTCTCTGTAGTTCCTTGCAGTCTTGGGAAAAATAGTTGCCTTGATGCATCTAGATAGGATGCTTTCTATGATACACCTATAAAAATTGGTAAGAGTCTTTGTGGACATGCTAAATTTCCTTAGCATCCTGGGAAAGTAGAGGCATTGTTGAGAGCAGGGGAAGGGCGAGGAGAAGACTTGTACAAGCAGGAGAAGAGGGGGCAGGGGTGGGGGTCATCAGTCATTGAAGCCCTGAAGGTTGCGACCCCAACATTTAAGTTCATGACCTCCCGTGTTCTCAACCCCCACCTTACAAAGTGCATTTCTGAAGGGCCATCAACAAGAGGGCTTTTCAGGGTTTGCAACAGGCTCCAACCTCAGCATACACCCTCCCCAGCTGTGCAGTGAAGGTTGGGGAAGGAGGTGATCAACTTTGGCAGTTGCAAACTTTCAGAAAAAGAGGTAGGAGAACCGTTCCATCCATGGCCCAAATTGCATTCCACTCCCCCCCCCCCCCCCCCCCAACTGCCACCCCCAACCACGCCCCCATCTGCATCCACTAATGGAATCATTGCATGGGGCCCCTGCGAGGCAAGCATTGCTCCTACCTGCAGAGTTTGGGATTGGAATAAGTTTGAGTACAAGCAGCAACAATTAACACAGCTAACAGCTGAACTAAACACCAGAGCTTGGAAATTACATGGTGTCAGCTCATTTAAAGTTAATCACTTGATGTCTCTGCTCGCGTAATTTCAAACCAAAGTGTTAACTGTTCCGCCGCTAGTTTTGTGTGAAACGATGTTTGTGCCAAGCTGTTATTGTGTCACTTCTCTCTGAGTGAGGTGATTTGTGAATTGTGTGAACGGTGGGGGTGATGTCTGGTGAACGGTGGAGAGGAATTATTGATGTGCATCTCTGATTCCTGGCCCTGGAAAATAAGACTCAAAAACTCAGAGTGAAGCTTTGATTTGTGCGTTTGGACTGAAGTGGAGACTGACACAAAAGAACTTGAGTAAATTCCTGCCATTGGGAAGGTACACAAACTCAAGGGATGAACTAATACTTGGACTTTGTGAGCACGATGAAGGTGAGGATTAAATGATGAGACTCAATACAAACAACAGGAGAACACTAGTGGAATGACATAGAGGGAGAGGGAGGTTCAAGAAAGCATAGGGTTTCAATGGATCTGACAGTAGCTAGATAAGAAGGCTACCCTAATAGAGTCTAACCTGGGGTCAGGCACTGTGGAGTACAGCAGAGGTGTTGCTCCTGAGCGATTCAAATTCACCAGAAATAGTTAATCCACTGGCAAGAGCCACAAAGGTAACCTGCTGCCTTTAACTGTTTCAGTGCATGAATCGTCTGCGTCTTCATTCAGGCCACCTCATCAGTCAGTCAGTATGAAGCATGCTACTCCATCGTGAAGTTCCTGTACAAGACCGTTGTTGGACCTCAACAAACGAAACAAAAAAAAAATCCCCAAGAACTGCTGGAAGCCAGAAACAAAAACCGAGTTTGCTGGAGAAGCTCCGCAGGGCTGGCTGCATCTGTGGAGAGAAAGCAGAGTTGATGTTTCAGGTCCAGTGACCCTTCTTCAGAGCTGATGGTAGATAGGAAAAAGTTGGTATACATGCTGAACATGGGGTGGGGGACAGGGAAACAGAGTAAATGATAGGTGGAAATGGAGCCCAGAGAGAAATAGAGAGAGAGAGAGAGAGAGAGAGAGAGAGAGAAATAATGGTTGGGCAGACAAAGGTCAGCCAGGAAGAATCAATACCTGCTAATGGGGACCATTGGTATCTGACAAAGGCTTGTTTGTTAGACCTTAGCCGGAGTATTGTGCACAGTTCTCAGCACCACATTATAGGAAAGATATAAATACCTTAGAGCGTGTGCAAAAGCGATTAGCAAGACTGATTCCAGGAATGAGAAACTTCAGTGATGAGGACAGAGTGAAGAAGTTGGGACCATTCTCGTTGGACAGAAGAAGGCTGAGAGGAGATTTGATAGTGCTTTTCAAAATCATGAGTGGGCTAGACAGAGTGGATAGGGAAAAACTGTTCCCACATGTAAAAGGAACATGAACGAGAGGATATACGTGTAGAATGATGTGCCAATGAAGTAAGGGTGATGTGAGAAAAACACTTTTCACACATTGCGTAGTGAGGGTAGGGAATTGCTTGGAAATATGGCGGAGGCAGGTTCAACTGAAGCATTTAAGAAGGTGTTGGATGGTGCCTTGAGTAGAAATGGTGTGCAGGATGTGGGGGAAAAAGCACTCGGTCATAGAACCTGCACATCTTTGGACTGTGGGAGGAAACCGGAGCAGCCAGAGGAAACCCACACAGACACGGGGAGAATGTGCAAACTCCACACAGACAGTTGCCCATGGCAGGAATTGAACCCAGGTCTCTGGTGCTGTGAGGCAGCAGTGCTAACCGCCGTGCCACCCCAAAATTCTCTTGTCACTATTCATCCCATTATAGAAGAAAGCTACGGGGGGAACAGCACTTCCTTCCAAACAGCCAAGGTGTATAATTGACGGCACAAATGTAGCCATTCCTTTGGCTTACACTTACCTCAATACACACAGTTTTAAGCAGGAAGGACATTGCATCAGATTTCTGCACTGTTTTATGGCATAAAAGGCTCTGTCGAACTGATTCTGTATTCTGTCGCTGGTTGTGTGCTCTGCGATAATTGCATCAGGAGAGTGGGGAGCTGACCTTTTTTCTGGATTCAGTGAGGTCAACTCATTTAAATAATTACCTCTGCACATTTTCCATCACTGCAGGGACCATTCGAGGCTGTGAGTAGGCAGTGCGGAGGGAGGACAGCTCTTTTCAGAGCAGAACTGCTCATTTTCAGCCCGAAACAATGCTGCAATCTTGCCAAGGGCCGGGAGACAGACTACCCCCTTCCACAAGGAGAGCTTGGAGTCAAAAAGTGTGGTGCTGGAAAAGCACAACTGGTCATGCAGCATCTGAGGAGCAGGAGAGTTGACGTTTCAGGAATGATAAAGAACTTAATCTCGAAATGTCGACTCTCCTGCTCCTCGGATGCTGCCTGACCTTCTGTGCTTTTCCAGCGCCACACTCTTCAACTCTGATCTCCAGCATCTACGGTCTCACTCTCTCCTAAAAGTGAGATGGAGGGAGGATAGGAGCAGAACCTGGGGGCAGAAAATAGGGAAAAGGAGGCATTCTCCCAAACAGACTGAGACATCAGCGTTGCTACATATTCTGGCTCAGGTCGTAAAACTCGAGCCTCATGGTTTCAACGTTGAACCTCAAGTTGCACCTCAGACCTTGAGCCCACACATCAGGGCCATGAGTGGCAGACTCTGCGCTCTGCAAATTGCAAGAGAGATGGTGCAAAGCTTCAGTACTTGGGTGAGTTGACCCTGGAGTTATGCTCGCACTCTCCCCTAACCCCTTCCTGCCATCTCACCAACTCATTGCTGGGCTAGAAGGTCTACAGGGGACTTTCCCAACTCACAACTAATTCAGACTCTTAGGCGGCCAACTAATGGTCACATTCCCAAATACCTGCCTTCCCTACAGGCAAGCAAAATGGCTAGTTTCCTGTCTAGGAAACCAAAGCCATCTGCCCGCTGTATAGGGAGGGCAATTTCCATTTGCCCCAAACTGGGGTCAATCAGAAGCATGGATTGGGGGAAAGAGCATGGCCTCTGAAAGCCATCTCCATTGTCCTTGCCTCCAACCCAGAGTCCCTTTCCCTGTGATCCCCATCCCACAAGAATAAAATGAAAACTACTTTCCTTCTTGCTGGTGGATCTCCTGAAGACTAGAATGTAACTGATGGTCATCAAGGCCCAGAAACTGCCGGTCGCTGCTTAGCATGTTATCCATTAAGCTTTGTCATGCTAGGTGCTGAAGACTGTGAGTCAATCACAGTCCATGCCCACACACCGAATGAAAACCATAGAATTGTAGTGTGGATATTCTGTTGCATTACTGGGGGGAATAGTGCAGTAACAGAAGAGTTGTCTTTTGGATGAACCAAGATCCCATCGGCTTGCTTGGATGAGAAAGTGATTTTTCCCTGCTATTCTAGCAAATACTCATCCGAAATTTAGCATCACTGTTGTTTATGTTTAATGGGCACATATTCGATATATGATTCCTACATTGCAACTGTGACTACACATATAACATTATTTTGTTAAATGTAAAGTGCTTTGAGAAACTCAGTGGTTGTGACTGGCGTTATGTAAATGTAAGTCTTTGTTCTATTCAAGTGAGAAGTAAATTATCTTGCATGAGGAAGAGTCTTAAGATACTGTTGTTTATTGGTTAACCAGTTAAATTGAAACTTTTGTTCATTCTATGTTTGCCACAAACCCCATGCTGTCCATACAGTAATGGAGTTGGTATAACTTTCACTTCAGATGAAATTTTGTAACTTGTATAAAAAAGGATTACTAACATTACATTTCACTGTTTTGCAGGTTGTTATCAAATCAATATGCCGTATTTTAATCCTTGTATGATTTTCCGGCGTTCCTTGACTAAGGTGGGATATAGTATACTTATTTGAGATGGGGATAGCCACAGAAGTCTCCTGAACTACCTGCCTCCCTCTCCTACCTTACCTGGAGGTAACCTGACTGTATCTATAGGCTGGTAATCTCTGTGTGAGCTCCCTTTCATGTTGATACCCTCTCTATCCAATCCGCCCTTGGTAAAGAAAGGGCAGATGGTGATTTAGTGGTAATATCAATATGTCAGTAATCACAAACCCCAGGCCAATGTTGTGGGAACATTGAATTTGAATCACACTGTGGCAGACAGGTGAAATTTGCTTCAATAAAAGCCTGGAATAAAAAGATGCTGTCTTGGTGATGTAACCACTGTCAGTTATCGTAAGCAGCCATCTGTTTCACTGAGGCTTTTTGGGGAAGGAAAATCTGCTGTCCTCACTTGGTCTGACCTACATGTTACTTCAGACCCACAGCAATGTAGTTGACCCTTAACTGCCCTCTAGGCAATTAGAGATGGGCAATCAATCCAGGCCATTACCTACATCCTATGAACAAATACAAGAAATGGAATAACATGATCCATTTGTGGTCAGAAGTCCTTACTGCAGAGTAGCAGGTGAACGGTTACACTTTCCATTCTCTTAACCTTCAGACAGAGCCCATTGTCGAACACCAGGCACTGCACGGGGTCTGACCCAGTGCATGGACTAAAGATTAAGCTTGTACACACCAATCAGCAGCCAGCAACATTGATTGATTTCAACTGAAAATTCTGTCAGTCGATTGTAGATTGTTGCCTTTTGTTCGTCCTATCTCTCTGTGCTCTGCAGATTGACCACACTGGTCTTTCTATTATTAGATTTCCCTTCCACGGCTCAAAAGATTCTTCACTTGGATAATACTTGCCACAATTTCTGTATGGGGGAGGATTTGCAGTGTGCCCATTCTTGTTGGAGATAGGTTGGATAAGATTTGAGTACCCGCTGCATTTTGCTGCATTTTGTGCAGCTCCAATCAGTTCACAGCCAGTCCTGCCAGTATCCTCTGTACACTCCAGGGAACCAGGTAGTGTTGTGAGGAAAGCACATGTTCCAGTCAGTATTCCCTTTTAATAGGTGCAGACCCTGGAAAGATGGATTTGAAGTAATGCACTGAGCCTGCTGGATAACATAATTTTTTAAAACAATTTAAGGGGAAGGAGAATGGCATTCCCAAGAATAGTAGGGACATCCCTCTTTAGTGACACTGCTCTCCCCCTGGATACACTACATACAATACCAGGAAGTCAATGGGGAGCAGGAAGCCTTTGTGATAGAACATCCATAGGAAATAGGTATATTTGGCAATGATGGTCAATATCCATATTGTGGCTTCCAGAGTATGGTAACAGTAGACACAAAGACACAATTCAATGAATTATTGGAAGAGATATCACAGAGTCAGTGGCACATGGTGCTGTTATGGCCTTTGAGAATGTTGACAAGTTGTTGCCTTTTGCACCATCTCCACTTATTCCTCATGCTCCTCATGAAAAATGTCAAGAAATACAAAGTGCTGAGGGAACACTCAGAGAGGTCCTACTTTCCTCCTGACTGGTCCCACCCCCCCATCTCTGAAAAACCATTGGCTGCTCAATCCCTGAGGCCTCAGGTGTTAGGGTGACAGGATCAACAGCTCACTGGGAAAGAAAGACCATCACTTCTTACTGTCTGCCACAGCTCCGATACTGTCAGTGTATGAATGCTTGAGTCCGGATGTGAATATGGTGAGTCACTGGGCATGAGTACACTGCAATTATGCACAATCCCATGCCCCCAATCTCTATGAGGATGAGTTTGCAGACCAGTTTTTGTTTTGCAGGGCACCTCAGAAGTGAAACAGAAATATGTGATGCTGATACAAACTGAGAGTTTGGTGCTTTGGCAGACCAGTCAGATCTGCTACAGATAGGCTAGGAGCATTGAACAGTCTGCTCCCACTGTGATACAGGACAACATGAGGAGCTTAGGGCTCAGGAAGGTGGAAGATCCACTTTGAAACATTAACTCTGTTTCTCTGTCTCCACAGACGCTGCCCGAGTTTCTCTAGCTGATTCCCTTTTTATTTCATTTTCCAGCATTGGCAGTTTTCTGTTTTGAGTGTTTCAGCTGTGGCTTGGATGGTAGCCTTCTTACCTCTGCACCACAAAGTCCAGGGTTTGAGCTCTACTCCAGGCCTTAAATGTATTCACAACGAAAACCTAAAACAAACAATCTAATGCACTACTGAAGGAATACTGCAATATTGGAGTTGTGGGCTAATTTCTAATTTAAAAATCTATGCTTTGCAGACCAGAACAGAGAAACAAGGACTTTAACAGGAAAACTGTTCAGAGGAATGAGAATGGAGAAAGAAATATGGCTAAATTAATCATGGCTCCAATTTATATCATATTTGCTACTATTATTATTAATAGTGGTACACTGTTAATTCCCCAAAATCGGGCATGGTGGTGGGTGCTAGAAGTGGAAAGTTGGACAGTCTAATTGACACATTAGAATCCTGTTGCTTCTGCCATTTACTGGACTCAGGGAAGCCCCCTCATTGAAAATATGGATATATTTCAAAGCACCATTGTGCAATGGAGCCTTATATACCTAGACTGTTGGCTGTGATCACTTAGATTCATGCACTGCTCTGACTGAGCATAAGCTGGTGGTTGGTACATAACTTTTGTGACTCATAGCTATGTAAACAGGGTGACTTTGAGTTCCCTTTCATCTCCCATGTTGTCAATTACTTACAAGGAAATATGTAGACAGGGTCCAGGCAGGTGGAATGGAAGTTTTATTGCACTATTGTTCAGCAAGTGAGAAAAGACTCACTGTTCATGTGGTGTCAGAAATAGTCAATATTGATCACTAGACCATTAAATGGGTTTTTTCCGTCCGTGACCTTTGAAATCAGCCCATGTGAGAGTGGGGGCAGGGGTGGGAATAGTGTAGAATGATGGGGAACAGGGGAATTAGGGAAAGCACTTTCATTGAGGTGCCTTGCAACTGTAAATGTACTTTCACAACAAAGATGTGCTCTAAAACTAATCCACAGTAGATTTGCTTGTAAACAATGCTAATTCCTCTGTTACAATTTGATTTCTCAATGTTTTTGACACCCCATACCCATGGTCCCCAGTAGATTTCCACCTCCTCGTGCTGGAACTCAGTGGGACATTTTGTGAACTTACAATTTCACTGAGAAACTCAGCAACGTGGAAACTGTTTTAAGTTAAGGACCGCGCATTCCGTTTATTGTTCAGGAGCAGGACAGACCTTAAGTTTTGCACTTGAGCGAAACATGCTGTTAGTTCTTGCTTCAGCTGGATTTATACAGTACCTAATTTATAATTAGTTGGCAGAGGTACAGCCTGTCCTAACATTATATACCCATCTATTGACGAAGCTTGGACAATATGAGTAGTTTTGTACTTTTAACAGTAAGCCAATCAATAGTGTTTGAGAATTATTGATCACTTTGGTCATGCTACTGCCAAGGTCATGTCATGCTTTTTTAAGTTCATGGAAGTGATATTTTCACCAGGAATGAGAAAAAGAATGTAAAATGCACCCCAACCCTTAGCCTAGAACTGTTATACACCCACCTGAAGAACACAATGGACCTTAAAGATCGAATCCCACAGGACAGTCACATGATGCTCCATTCCTGAATGAATAAAATAAGACAAAACCTTGTGTAAAGGATAGAAGAATAGGTAACTGCGTTTCCAAACGATTTTGGAGTCTTAGCATGGATATTGATTTAAGACATGCCATTTCCAACTGTGGAGAACCACCTGGATCCCCAGTCTTTCAAGATCAATCAGGCTGACATAAGTCATAATCTGCTTCAAGTGCATGGATGTGTACATTTGCAAGGCATCTGCATAAAATGCACCCTCACAGTCAATTTGCAAAGTTTCCATTCCATAAAATCTGTAGCAAAAAATAAACAATAATCTAAGGCCAAAGGAAGAAGAGTGGAGAATGATAGAAATTGTAAGTGCTCAAGTGATAGACCGACGGCATGTGCTGAAAATGGATCTGCACTCGAGGATATTTAAGGAGATATCTAACACAAGCTGCTTGTTCCATTCAGCGTATGACTATCTGTGAGGATTTGGCAGAGTGCTAAAATTAATTGCTGCTACATTATTCCACAAACAAAGCTACATTTTCTCATTGATTCCCAGGCATGAGTTTGCAAGAAAAATATGGAAATGTTTGGAAAATGCACTAATTCTTTTCTGAATAGAGAGGAATATCAGCCAAGGTTAACATCATAATGGTAGTTAAACGATAACCTAACCTCATCCCTGGAACATTCTCAATGACAAGCACACCGGCATCAGACTCCTATTTGTTGACTTTAGCTCTGCCTTCCACACCATAATTCAAACAAAACCTATCTCCAAATTCAGACAGGACTCTGCTCCTTGCTCCCCTGCCCACCCCCGCCCCCCTGCAACTGGATCCTTAACATGCTGACCTGCAAACCGCAATTAGCAAGGATAGGTGACAAGACCTCCTCCCCCTCTCTGTATCAATGGTGCTGATCTGGAGGCAGGGTCGGGAGCTTCAAGTTCCAAGGAGTAAATGTCACCTACAAAGTACCCTGGTCCATCCATGTCAATCTTCAGTCAAGAAAACACACTAACATACCTACTTGCTCAGAAGGCTAAGGAAATTCAGCAATTTCTATAGATGCACCATAGATAGAATCCTATCTGGATGCATCACAGCTTAGTAGGGCAACTGCTCTGCCCAAGACTGCAAGAAATTACAGGCCCAGTCCATCACAAAAAACCAGCCTTCCATCCATTGACTCCATCTGCACTTACCACTCTCTCAGGAAAGCAGCCAACATAGTCAATGACCCCTCCCACCCTGGTTATATGCTCTTCCACCCTCTTCCATTGGGCAGAAGATACAAAAGTTTGAAACATGTCCCGACAGATTTAAGAACGCCTTTATCCCTGCTGTTAGCAGATTTACGAATAGATCTCTCATATATTAGAGTTGATCTTTCTCTGCACCTTCTCTGTAACTGTAACACTGTATTCTGCATTCTGTTCTATTACCCTGATGTACTTACGCAAAGTAGGATTTGCCTGGTTAGCACACAATACAGTATCTTTCACTGTATCTCAGTACTGTGGCAATAATAAATCAAACAAAATCAAATTAAAATCAAAGATGTGGCAATACAGAAAAATCTGGGATTCTTGTATGTGAGCCACAAAATGTTTGCACGTGGGCACACCAAGTAATTAGGAAGCGCAATGGAATGTTGATTATTTCAATAGCAACAATATACAAGGCTCCGAGAGTGTTTGGATGGTCTCATCTCTGCTTCCAGTGAGTGAGGTCTATCAGCACAAAAGTATTCACCAGAAGTCTACAATGAGGGCTGATGTTAGAAATGGCAAAGTGCAGATGGAGTTGGGGAAGCTGATCTCAACTTGAGACCAACCGCATTGTTGGAACTTTGCTTTAAAAAAATGGACACACCATTGGCATGTATTTTCCAGTTGTAATGACAAAGAGCTGTTAGTGTTCATTTTCACTACTGCTCTGAAACTGACAGTAACCTCTGGGTCTGCATTTGTGCTGTCATTCAATGCATCCCCAAAGGCTGTGTGTTTAGGTGAGGTGCCCAGACCCCCAACCACTCCATCCCCGTCCCAGTCTGCAATCAATGAGAAACAGGTGAAATTTTCCACTTTGATTCTCTTAATAACACAGTAAAGAAATCTTGCAGATCCAACCCTGATTTTGTAATTAAACCTGCCATTAAGGGTGGTGCTATTAGTGTCTGGTGGGCTGACCTCTACATTACAGAGATGAGAGACAGCTGTCAGAAGCCTAAGATTATGACTCCATCTCCCTAAGATTATGACTCCATCATAAAACATCAAGTCATTGTGTCCACTACGGTCACTAACCTCAATTTATCTCGTGATCTCTCCCTCCACACCCAACTCAACTGCTTCCAACCTCGTAGTCCCCTAAATCCACACAGCTCGTTTCTACCTCCTTCCCAGAATCCACAAACAGGACTGCTGAGCTCATCTCCTCCTACTTTGACACGATTTCTCTCTCCCCTTGTCCAGTATCTGTTCACTTACATCCTTGATTCCTCTGACACTTGATGCCAGTTTCTGAATTTCCAGTTTGCAGGTTCCAGCTACCTCCCCTGTTCCATGGACGTGCAATCCCTGTACACGTCCGCCCCCAGGATGGTCTCAGGGCTCTCCTCTTCTTCCTGGATCAAAGGCCTGAACCATCCCCCCCCCCCCCCCCCCCCCAAACTCCCCAACCACCTTCCTCCATCTGACCCAGCACGTCCTCACCCTAAACAACTTCTCTTTTAACTTCTCTCAATTTCTTCAGGTCAGAGGGGTGGCCATGGGTAGCCACATAGGCCCTAGTTATGCCTGTCTCTTTGTGGGCTACAGTCCTATTCCATCCCTGCCAACAACTGTTTCTCTGGTACCACTGATGCTGCTACCCTCTCTTATCCAGAATTGGAAATGTTTATTGGTTTTGCTTCCAATCTGCACCATGCTCTCACTTTCACCTGGTCCATCTCTGACCCCTCCCTTCCTTTCCTCAATATTCCTGTTTCGAGTTCTGGAGATAGACCAGCCACCCACAATATCCACTACAAACCTGCTGACTTCCACAGTTACCTTGACTATGCATCTTCACACTCTGCTTCCTGTGAAACTCTACTCCATTCTTCCAGTTCCTCCATCTCCATTGCATCTGTTCTGCTGATGTCAATCTCGGCAGAAATAGCCACTTTCTTCTTCAACTCAGGATTCCTCAGCACTGTAATTGACAGGGCCCTCAGCTGGGTCTGACCCAACTCCTGCACTTCAGCCCTCACCCCCTCTTCTCTTCCGTCCCACAATAGCAATAGAGTCCCCCTTGTGCTCACCTACCATCCCACCAGCATCCACACCCAGAAGATCATAAGCTGCCATTTCTGCAACCTCCAATAGGATGCCACCACCAGACACCTATTCCCCTCCCCTGCCTTGCCAGCCTTCCACAAGGACTGTTCCCTTATCCTGATGACTGCACTGTTGTTGGACAGCTAGAGATCCCTTTAACTTTCCACTATATTCGAACTGCCATTTGGAAAAAAGAAAGTCCACGCCGCAGTGATCACTAAATCCTTTTTGGCAGCTGTCTTTGATGTTGATGACAAATGGCTTAGGTGCTGACAAAGAAACTTGGCCCAGTATTTATTCCTGACATGCAATGCTTGGCTCTTTCTCTGCCTTCACAGATAGCTATCGGCAGCTATCAGGAGTCTTGATTCTACTCTGTCGCATTTATCTTGAACTAATTCTCTCTTGACTGGAAGTGTTCACCATAGCTGCAGCAGCACCTAATTTCAGCAGTGCCTCACGCAGACATTGACCATTTTCCATTGATACAGAACCTTTCTTAGTTAAGGATGTCCAGTCTGTTTTGCAACCACTGTTATGATGTAGTAAACAAAGCAGCCAATTACTGCACATCAAGGTCACAAAAACAGCCACAAACAGGTAATTTGTTGACTGAAGTCAGCAGGCGATAGGAAAGGCAAAAATCGAATGCTCACCTTTATTTCAAAGGGAGTGGAATATACAAATAAGGTTAGGCACTAGCAGATCACAGCTGGAATATTGTGAACAATTTTGGACTCCTTATCTACAAAATGTTATCGGGGCGTTGGAGGTAGCCGAGAGAAGGTTCATGGAGGAACTGTCTTATGAAGTGGAATTGAGTAGCTTGGGCCTGTAACCATTGGAGTTTAGAAGAATGAGAGGCAGCCTTATTGAAACGTATGAGCTTCTTCGGGGACTTGTCAGCACAGATGCAGAGAGGTTGTTTTCCCTTGTGTGAGAGGCTAGGGCCAGAGGGGATAATCCCAGAATAAGGTGTCACATATTTAAGACAGAGATGAGGAGCAATTTTTTTCTCTCGGAGGGTAGTGAATCTGTGGAACTCTTTTCTACAGAGGGCTGTCAAGCCTAGGTTGTGAAGTATATTCGAGGCTCAGTAAGGGCATCAAGGGGTATGGGGAAGAGGTAGGAAGATGGAGTTGGAGATTATCAATCCGCCATGATCTCATTGAATGGCAGAGCAGAGTATTGCTGAACGGCCTACTTCTGTTCTGACATCCTACGATCTTAAATTGTCCAGGACACTGGGGAAGAACTCCCTTGCTCTTCATCAAATCTTTCATGTCAGTCTGAGATGATCTAGATTTAACCTCTCATTAAAGGTACAATGCTGCTGTCAGTTCAACATAACAGGATTCTGCAGAGCATGTTTCTGAAAAATAGAGAGACTAGCATTTATATTGCCCTTTTTACAATCACTGGAAATCTAAAAGCAATTTACAGCCAATGTAGCACTGAAGTGTATCATTGTAATGGAGGAGATAAAATCCCATGTGACTTGAACTCCAAGGAGGAACATTTCCCTTAGCTCACAATC
This sequence comes from Chiloscyllium punctatum, assembly GCF_047496795.1. Taxonomy (NCBI): domain Eukaryota; kingdom Metazoa; phylum Chordata; class Chondrichthyes; order Orectolobiformes; family Hemiscylliidae; genus Chiloscyllium; species Chiloscyllium punctatum. Next base: position 18,971,206 of record NC_092763.1, on the reverse strand, counting down.
TTTGGGGGTACAATGATGATTTGGGACAATGGGCCAGCCTCCCACTGTGGGGGAAATTGTGACTGAGCTGCAACTTCCCATGAATTTGGGACCAAAGGATCACTTGTGTTCAAATGAATGACGATAGGCATGCTCTCGGGGCTAATGGCCAATAGGAGCACTGCCATCTTGGATAGATGCATTTCAAGTAGGAAAGAGAAAGGGTACCTCTATTTCTCTAGATTGGTAACATTTTAAATGTCAAACTGCCCTCAGTATCTCCTCCACCCTTCTGGAGAGGGAACCTACCTCTCTGCTGTGGACTCCCACGCCCCCATTCTGTTCAAGGGCAAATTACAGGGACAGGGTATTGGCTCATTGGTGGTTTAGCCATTTGTGTGGATTTCTGCATCTACACACCTCTGGTGAATATTTTCAGGTGGAGCTAGAAATCTTGCCCCACAACTCCCTGGCTTCTAAATGAGTGTGCTGCCCATCCATATGTTGGGAAGGACTGAACCAGAATATGGAGCAGTGCAGTTTGTAGATGCAAGACATTTTTTCTGCTGTTCTTGTGCACAGTGGTCACATACCTCTCTCTCCAGAGGAATTTCAAACACTTTATGTATTCTCCACACCCTCGTCTGTGAGGGAGCATCTGTGGATTTTGGAGAAGAAAGGGATTTGGCAGAATAGAATCAAATTTTTTCCACTTGAGCTTTATATTCACAATAAAATTTTAATTCACGAACTTTGGTTGCTTATGGTTCTCCTTTCACCTCCTCCTCCAGCCAAAACAAAACCCTGAACAGTTTCATGTAATCATCTTTCCTTTGCTGGCTTGGATCAAGTTAACTATGATCCCTTGAAGGCCTTAAAAAGCGGCCTGTTGGCCTGAGTAGATGCAAGATTCTCAGTGTTGGAAAGGGCAGGCCCAAGGCGTATCAGATACTGTGTTTCAGGTTTCAATCACATCAACACAGCCACTTGAGGTGCCTGCTTAGTTTCAGGCCACTGCACCATTTGTGGTACTGTCGTGATTGAAATGAAGTCAGCAAGGTGGACCTCATCGAATATGAGGTCTTGATTGGGGCTGTTAATCTAGTCCAATCAGGGAGCCTTGGCTGACAGATAGAAACAATAGTGTCAGAGATTCTGCTCACTCTAGAGCTGGCTCTGAGGGAGCTAGATTAGGGTCAAGGACTCTCCACATGGAAATAAACAGTGACTTGCTGATGGAACACCAACCTCTGTGGAGTTATTTCAAATACCCTTAATTAGGCCTGGGAAGGGAGAGGATTATTGCAAGGGGGTTAAATGATTACAAGAATAGAATGGTTGTTGGGGATGAGGCAGCAACTCTGAGGAGGGATGCAATGATTGGTTGTGACAGCAGCCTATGGTTTTCACCTCCATCAAGAAAAAAGCTCCTGCACATACCAACTCTGCCTTTAGTTACTTTGTTGGTATCGATCTCTTGCGATCATTGTTAAGCTAATTGGAGGTCTAGTTATGGAGTTATACAGAAACAGACCTTTCAGTCCAACTTGTCCATGTCACTCAGATATCCTGAATTAATCTAGTCCCATTCGGGGTGGTATGGTGGCTAAGTGATTAGCACTGCTGCCTCACAGTGCCAGGGACCTGGCTTCAATTCCAGCCTCAGGCAGCTCTCTCTGTGGAGTTTGCACATTCTCCCTCTCTCTGCATAGATTTCCTCCCATAATCCAAAGATGTGCAGGTTAGGTGTATTGGCCATGCTTAATTGCCCAAAGTGTTCAGGGATGTATAGGTTAGGTGCATTAGTCGGGGTAAATATAAAATAGTAGTGGAATAGGTCTGGGTGGGACATTCTTCGGAGGGTTGGCATGGATTTCCTGGGCCGATGGGCCTGCTTCCGTATGGTAGGGATTCTACATCTTCCATTTGCCAACATTCGGCCCATATCCTTCTCTTCATCGTACATGTTCTAGCATCAGTTCCACTCAGGCACAGTTGGTTGAATGAAGCCGGGATAAAACAGGCTGTAGGCCTTTTATTTTCATTTTTTTTAAAAAGCCTAATGTATTTCTAGTCTGATCTTAGTGTCACTTTTGATGCCTATTCCAATTGTTAGGTTCTATGTTTCCAGTTGAGAATATGCACAACACTGCCATAATGGATGCTCTTTGCTCCCGTTTATTTACTCCTATTCAATGGGACCAGCATTATCACGGTTCTAGACCAGGATTTGTTAACATTTTGTCGAATTATGATCAGCCAATTTTAGCTGTTTAGGGAATGTCTTAGCTTTCCTTGATGAATGCAGGCATTACGATAAAATGGCTTGATGTTTTGTTTTCTATACAGCAGCTGTGTGTTTTTTTTATTGTGATCTATTCTCACCCATAAATGCTGCTTATTATGCTTCTAAGAGGGATTTTAATAAAACAAACAGAGTTCAGTTAACAAATCAACTCCTGTTGTTGAAATCCCATTGGTACAAGAACCCTACGGCAAAACTGAAGTCAATCAAATCTTTCTAATCTTGCCAGATGTCAAATTGAAGAAAACAAAAACGTTTCCAGGGAATAATTCACATAAAACTTATCTGGGCTATAAATTTAAATGATTACTAACCAAGTGTGAGGTTATTAGAGAGAAGTTAATGTAATGGGCCTAAAATTGCTTAAAGCTTCACTAACTAATGTTCTGTGCACATTCTCCCAGCACCTCGCTTTTCCACTGTTGCCACTTCACAGTGGCAATAGGCAAGTGATTTTGTGGTGACCCGTGAAAAATACTTTAAAGCCTCTTAATGGTGACTCTGAATCATAGTGAAAAATAAATATCCCATAAGTGGGAACAACCCTGTTCAGAACATTAAAGTCTGGCAAGAGGTGATTCTTCAAGGGTGCCTGTAGTATGCACCCCAGCACAATGCTGATGCTGATTGTAAACAGTGTCTTAACCAGTGTCTCTCTGGACCTGGGTAAGCTAGGATCCACTTTTCAATCCATGAACATGCATTCCCTTCGTAAATAGATCTAATCAGTCAGCAGAGACTTTATTGCAAAATTGTAGAGCCTGTTTTGAATATATATTTCAGATTCAAAGCATGGATGATGAGTTTTGAAGTCCTCATTACAAGTAAGACATATTTCATTTGATAGGTAATAAGGTACTGAGGCAGTCCCAGGCACGATCTGGAATAAGTGGTTTGAACCAAGATTCTCAGAGGCGTCCATTCACGGACCTTTACCCTGGCTCCTGATGAGTAGGCAGATCACTTGATCCTAAATCTTCACCAGCTCTGGTCTGCGATAGATTAGCAGAATATGTTTCAGAGCAGCCATAGAGTCATACAGTAGGGAAACAGACCCATTTACCCAACCAGTCCATGCTGACCATAATCCCAAACTAAACTAGTCCCACCTACCTGTGCTTGACCTACATCCTTTCAAACATTTCTTATTCATGTACTTTACTAAATGCTTTTAAATGTTGTAACTATACCCACATCCACCACTTCCTCTGGAAGTTCATTCCACACATGAACCACTCTGTGTAAAAAGTTTGCCCCTCATGTCTTTTTAAAAACTTTTACCTCTCATCTGAAAAATATGCCCCCTAGTCTTGAAATCTCCTACCCTGGGAAAAAGACACTAGCCATTCTCCTTATCTATACCCCTCATGATTCTATAAACCTCTATAAGGTCACCCCTTCCTACGCTTCAGTGAAAGATGTCCCAGCCTATCCAGCCTCTCCTTATAACTCAAACTTTCCATCTCAGTAACATCCTGGTAAATCTCTTCTGAAACTTTAATGAAATCCTTCCTATAACAGCATGACAAGAACTGGACACAGTACTCCTGAAGAGGCCTCACCAATGTCCTGTACAACCCCAACATAATGTCCCAACTCTTACACTCATAGGTCAGAACAATGGGCAGCACGGTGGCACAGTGGTTAGCACTGCTGCCTCACAGTGCCAGAGACCCGGGTTCAATTCCCGCCTCAGGCGACTGACTGTGTGGAGTTTGCATACTCTCCCCGTGTCTGCGTGGGTTTCCTCCCACAATCCAAAGATGTGCAGGTTAGGTGAATTGACCATGGTAAGTTTCCATGGTAAAGTGTCAGGTGAAGGAGTAAACATAGAGGAATGGGTCTGGGTGGGTTGCTCTTCGGAGGGTTGGTGTGAACTTGTTGGGCTGAAGGGCTGCTTCCGCACTGTAAGTAATCTAATCAATGAAGGCAAGCATGCTAAACACCTTTTTAACCACCCCGTCTGTATGTGGAGTCTCTTCCATTCTTTACCTCCCACTCTTGTACTTTTTTCTTCTTTTCATCCAGTTATCTAACTCTGAAGATGACTGTTGTCCCCGGAGAAAGCTGGGAGCTAATTTGATAGAGCGTTAGTATTAAAAATTGTAAGGAGTCTGTACAGAGTGAATAAGGAAAAGCTACCTATGCTGCCCCTGCAGTTTTTAAAGCAGTTCTTTTCTCATTTCAGTCCACAATTTTAAAAACATAAAAATGAAAAGGCACAATCTTTACGCAGATGTAAGCAGTCTAGTTATATACTGCCATTTATTACCCGATTCAATAGCTGATATTCCTCTTATCAAATACTGAGAGTTTGACCAATGCCCACACTCCAGTGAATAGCTTTGTATATTTATGTTTATGGAGAAATGTGTGGAATCCCAGCTTCATCAATTTTATAATGGTCAGTGCTAATGATATGGTCGTGCTTTTCTCAACAATGCAAAAGATCCCATGACCCTACTTCGAAAGGAAGGAGGAGAGTTCTCCATGGTGACTTGTCCTTATCCCTAGATAAACATTACTCCAACACTAGCTGTTGGATCTTATATGGAAAATGGCTGCTGTATTTCCTATATTGTTAAAAATGACAACCACTTTATTGGGTTTAAGGTTTGGGGACTATCTGAGATAATAAAGGATGCCACATAAATACTAGGTGCTGTCATACACTTGACAACATGTTACAGAAATTGGCAATATATTCTTCCTAAGGTGTGGTTGTCAATCTGGTGTGATCTAATTAGAGCTTTGACTAGCCAACATTTAATTAGTTTTTAGGAAAACAATTTATCTGTAGTTGTTCACAACATTTTAATGATACACCTGGACTCCCAAGTCTCTATGAACCTTCACTGTTCCTAACTTCTCCCATTACATTTTAGGTTCAAAGCGAATGCTTTAATACTTGTACATATTGAAATCAACTTGCCAATTCACCTAACCTATTTATATCTGTTTATAATTTTATCCAACCAATGACATTGCTTGCAATGTCATGTTTTCATTTGTCATCAGCAGCTTAGAAATATGGCTGCCTGCCCCATCATCAAAGTCATTAATGGAAATGAATGCAGTTAAGGCCCCAGCAAATATCTTTATGGGACTGGACCTGTAGCATCCTGCCAATTAGAGTACCTGCTCATTATTCCAAATCTCTGTCTCCTGACACTCAACCGATTTTACAACCAGGTCAATAATGAGACCTCATTCCATTAGTTCCCAAATTGAGTTAGCAACCTTTCAATGAATTCATTGAATGCCTTCTGGAAGTCCATATGAATAACATTTATAGATATTTCCTTTTAATAATGTCTTCAATCAGATTTCCTACACATTAAAAATCCACCTTGTGGTGCAGTGATGGTGTCCCTACCTCTGAGCCTGAAGCCCTGGGTTCAAGTTCCATCTGCTGCAGAAGTGGGTCATAGCATGTCTAAAATGATTGCCTATAAATGTCTAAAATCCATACACTCTGATCAGCTGAAAGTGTTCAGTCAGTTACTCCATTCTCAATTGTTGATTCTATTGATTTCCTGACAGCGAATATTAGTTCCTTGGTCCTAAACCCTGATACCCCTCATTACCATGTATGATGAGTGGAAGGACACATGCAATTTCCTAATCCAAATCCAAGTGGTTTCTGAACTGAGTGAACCTTGAAAGATTATACCGAGGGCGTAGGGCTGTCCTGTGGTGCAGTGGTAGTGTCCTAATTCCTAGACCAAGAGGCCTGTTTTCAAGTCCCACACTCCAGTGGTGTGCAATAATAGGTGGATTACCAAAATAGGTTACTTTTTTTTAAAATTATAGCTAGGGCATTGGTAATGTTTCACCTAATTTATTTAAGTTTCCTGGATTAAACACCTCCAGGTCTAGGGATTTCTCATTCTTTAGTGCTGCTATTTAGATTTCATTAATTTTGGTAAGTCCATGTCCCCGATTTGAATTGCTCTCTTGAAATTTACAAGAAATAATCATCTTCTATGTAAGTGCTGATGATAAATATTTAACAACTCTGTAGTTCCTTATTTTCATTTATGATACCCCATTGTCAGTTCTTGAAAGGACACCGAACACTTCTTTGTATTGATTTCTATTTGTTTCATTATTTTTATGCCTCCCATTCAGCAGGATCTAAACTTACTTTGTTACACCCTTGCATACTGTTCCCTTTAGCTTTATATTGTCCCCTGGCTCCCTAGTCATCTGTGGCTGCTTCAGTGGAGAAGAGCTATTCATTGGAGGGTGGCTTCAGTAGGTTCTGACTGAGAAGACCATACCAGGTTGGGTGTGGATGGCAGAAGTCTGGGCTGGCTGGCTGACAGGAAAAAGAAGAGGCACTGATGGAATGATAGTGGCAGAAGCATTATTGCTGTTGTTCAGAGAGCAGATTTGTGTTGCATGGGGCCACTGCCAGTCTCCAACATCTCAACAACCCCGGCAAAAGCCAGGGTGCAGATTGATTGGACTTCCATGACAGCAGAAGCCCCTTTGAAAGTTAGCATCAAGGGATGTGATGGCAACAATCTGAGCTTCCAGGCATTAAGAAGCTGGTGTATTGTTCTCATAGAAGTTGAGAGACCTGGGAGTGCAGGTCTGTAGTTCCTTGAAAGTGGAGTCACAAGCAGGCAGGATAGTGAGGAAGGCGTTTGATATGCTTGCCTTTATTGGTCTGTGCATTGCGCATAAGAGTTGGAAATTCATATTGCAATTGTACAGGACATTGGTTAGGCCACTTTTGAAATACAGCATTCAGTTCTGGTCTCCTTGCTAAAGGAAAGATTTTGTTAAATTTGAAAGGGTTCAGAAAAGATTTAAAAGGATGTTGCCAGGGTTGGAGGGTGTGAGCTACAGGGAAAGGTTGAATAGAGGCTGTTCTCCCTGGAGCATCGGAGGCTGAGGGTGAACTTACAGAAGTTTATAAAATCATGAGGGGTGTGGGCAGGGTGAATAGTCAAGGTCTTTCCCCCAGAGTAGGGGAGTCCAAAACTAGAGGGCATAGGTTTAAGGTGAGAGGGGAAAGATTTAAAATGAATCTAAGGGGCAGCTTTTTCATGCAGATGTAGTGCATGTATGGACTGAGCTGCCAGAGGAAGTGGTAGAGTTTGGTACAATTACAACACTTAAAATGTATCTGGATGGGTTTATGAATAGGAAGAGTTTAGAGGAATATGGGCCAAATGTTGGCAAATGGGACTAGATTAATTTAAGATATCTGGTCGGCATGGACGAGTTGGACCAAATGGTCTGTTTCTGTGCTGTATCACTCTATGACTCTAAATAAGCCAACAAACGTTGAATTTTGGTTGGTTCTAACGTGCTGATGAGAGTTGACAAATCTTTCCACACTGGGAGTGATGGGCTCCAAATTTTACTCAAAATCTGGCAGCAAATCTGTGTCAAACTCCCCTTAGCTCCTAGATGCTGAATGCAGGCTTCCTGGCAGTTGCCAAGTGCTCAAATATATGTTATATGTACACTCAACAGCCTTCACTATCACCTCATCTGAATCTTCCACAGATTTGTGTGTGACACGATCCTCCATTGAGTTAACACCTGCCTTGATCTTACTCTTTGTCCTCACTGCAGTGCACTTGCGCCCAGTATCTCGTTGTGTGTGAAGCCTACTTCCTTGTTACCCTGTGAATACATTTGGCCTCATATTTGAGCTGGAGGCTGTGTGTGTGTGTGTGTGTGTGTGTGTGTGATCATATGATGATACATCTTCATCTTCACTGATTTCCAGCTATTCACTCCTGTCTAGTAATGTTCAAGTCCTTGAGTACCTGAAATGGAAAATAGACTATACTGTGTGAGGGTAAATGGAGAGAAATATACAATTCACATGTGTTTCTTTTATTTGCTTTCAAATCAGCAAAGGCTGAGTGATGAAGGGCAAGGGGTTATGAGAAGGAGCGTTAGGTGTGAAGATACTTCCACCTTTAATTGATTCAGTGCAGCTGGTTCTTAAGGACCAGACCAAAGCCCTTCAAAATATATTAAGAAGATAGCCTACACTTTAACTTTTTCTTAGGCATGTGCTCGGCGTTGTGTTTCAGATGAAATTTGATTGGTCAAATTACCAGTCTTGAAGCAAAACACACTTTATTCACAAACCAGAGTTAAAGTACAACAGAAGAAAGAAGAAATTAGAATAACTTAACTTTATTCAAAAACTTAACAGAATAATAAAGTGTTTAACTTCTAAACAGTAACTGTTCCAATACAATAACATCACACCCTTGGCAAAGGCAAATCCAGTAAAATAGATTGTCTCACATTTAATTCTCCAGTCCAGGAAGAAGAACATCAAGAGAAAACTCAGAGGAAGGGAACAAAGCAGGGAAAGATGTACTACAGCTTCCAAACCCAGCTATAAGACCCAGCAACTGCCATTGAGAAACTCAAACTGAAAATGCTGGCTCATTCGAGCTGCTTCTATTGTTCCAACTTAAAAAAAAAACCCAAGCTGTTCACTTTTTTGGATTCAAATAGATAGCTCAGCGCCCCTGTCTTAAAGCATCTCTTCATAAAGAAACCAGGACAAAATGCACTTCTTAATGCCATACATTTGTCAAATAAGAGACCAGCAATGACCATTCCCATGATAGTTAGTGCTGTCTTCTCACTGAGGCTTAGGATATGTTGATGTACCTTACCCACCTCAACTACTTCTTGTTACCTTTGGGTGTATGTCAAACTCTCCTCTGAAAGGGAATACAGGAGCAAAGTCAGAGGGTCAGTGAAAGTCATGTAACATACATGGCTGATGCGGCTGTCATTTTTAAATAGCTGCCAGTGTGTGCAGTACAAGAAAGTCTGACAAAGCAAAGCTCTTGCAAACAGCAGCAGTACATGCATTGCTTTGGTGATTGGGATGAGGACAACCTAACATGCAAGGATATGGGGAGAAAGCAGGTGATTGGTGCTTGGTAATGTTTTCGTTTGAAGAGCTAATGCAGGCATGATGGGCTGAGTGGGCTTTTTCTGCACTGTTGCATTTCTCTGATTCTGTGAAAAACCGAAGTATTTGAAGGATCATTTGAATGAATCAGTAAACAGCAAACTCACTGCATTTTGGATGCATGTTAAAATTTACCAAAAAAAAAGCATGATCTTGTAAGGCAGAGCATTAGGTAGTAAAATTCATTTACTGAATAAATATTATCCATCTAGTTTTAAAGTCAAAACTTCTTTATATGTAGACTAATGAAATTATTGACCATTCTTAAATATCCTTGAAAAGGTCTTCTTTTTGAATCACTGAAGTGTGTCTGGCAAAAGTATTCCTACAGGTCTATTAGATTGGATGTTCCACATTTTTGACACAATAACAATAAAGGAACAATGTTGTAGTTCCAAACTGGAAAATTGTATGACTTGAAGAGGGGAACTGGAGGTAGCGCTGTTCCCATGCATTTGCTGCCTTTGTTCTTCTAGAAATCAAGAGGTTGCAGATTTGGATGGTGGTGCCCGAGAAACTTTAGTGAGTTGGTTTATATAGAGGATCACTGCAGCAGTGTGGTGCTTTTACTGCAGAGGGTGGATATCTAGTTTAGAGATTCATGCCAACTGAAGGAACACCATTCAGAGTTGTACAAAGGGAATTTCCATTAAATTTGAGGGAGTGATTAAATGTAAAAGGAAAGCCATGAAGATAGATACTTTGGCCATAATAATTTCAACTTATTTTGTGAAAGAGGCTGGTGATTGGTTGGAATCAACATTTTAGTTTATCACCCATCATGACAGAGGTTCCGCGTGATTGGAGCCAGAAAGTATATCCCAGTTCTTAAGGAAGTACAAAGAATAATTTTCATTGAATTATTGACTAGTATCTTTAACATCTGTCAAATGTAAATGCTTCAAACATGTAACATTGATTGACACATTGTAAAGGATCATTAACAATAAATCCTTGTTCATTACTGATATGTTCCCATTAAGGGCACTCATGTAAGGCCCAACTGGTCTTGGTTGTATCACAAGTTAATGAGATAGTTTGTGGGAAATTACAGGTGGATCTTTTAATGTTGGTTATTTTATATCTCCTTATTTGCTTTGAAATCCCCATGACCTCACCATATCCTATCTTTGTAAATCCTCCAGCTCTACAATCCCTCAAGCACTCCGCTATCCTCCAATGCTGGTCTCTCGTAGATTTGTGGTACCCTTCACTCCAGCTTTGTTGTTGTACTTTCAGCTATTCATGGCCTAAACTTTGGAGGCCCCTTTCTAGATGCTTCTTCCGAAGCAAGTGATTCAGGCTAACTGAAGGAGCACCATTCATGGTTCTACAAAGAGAATTTCCATTAAATTTGAGGGAGTGATTAAATGTAAAAAGAAAGCTATAAAGGTAGATACTGGAGTTATTTTTTATCTTATTTTGTGAAAGAGGCCAATGACTCTGGGTGGCACAATGACTCAGTGGTTAGCACTGCTGCCTCACAATGCCAGGGACCCGGATTCGATTCCAGCCTCGGGTGACTGTCTGTGTGGAGTTTGCGCATTCTCCCATGTCTGTGTGGGTTTCCTCCCACAATCCAAAGATGTGCAGGTTAGGTGAATTGGCCATGCTAAATTGCCCATAGTTTTAAGTGCATTAGTCAGGGGTAAATGTAGGGGAATGGGTCTTGGTTGGGTTACTCTTCAGTGTGGACTTGTGGGTCAAATGGTCTGTTTCCACACTGTAGGGAATTTAATTTAATCTTAATCTAATCGTCTTCAACTGTCTCTTTTATGGTACTCTTTAAAACTTGCTTCTTAATGCTAGCACACATAAAAGTTATTTCTGTGATGTTGAAAATACAGCTGTCAAACATGACGTTTTACAGTGTTTACTGCACTATATTATCTGGTGTTAATATATCAGATTTATTCAAAGTGATATTGTTTGTGCATTAGTAAATAATGACTTTGGAGTTATGCCATTGGACAATGCAGATCTGGTTTCACTACTTTAGTGGGGACATAAGCCCATTCAAATTGAGTGAAATTGCATGGCAGAATGTATTAAATTTGTCTGCTCTTGGAATATAATTTCAGTGCTGATACTAATAATATTGGGAGTACCAATTAATGTTTATAAAAGCTTTGCTGGACAACGGTGATTGTGGCACCACTGGAGATATATAAATTACATATCTTATCCAGGTTAACACCTCTGTAAAAACTGAGAGCCATTTGCCACAATTAATTGTGCAACGTAATTTCTAACCTCAGAAATTATACAAGTCATTATTATTTACATTTAAATGATATTGCAGGTCAAAATGACCTCCACAATCAAATTTGTTGCTTGGTAATGATCCCTATTTATGTTGAAAGTAATGCAAACTTATATGATGTTGTTGCTTTATGCATTGATATGAGCACCATGTTAATAGACAACTGGAACTACAACATTGTTCCTTTATTGTTGTTGTGTCAAAAATGACATAAAACAAACATACCCAAATCTACTTCATAACCGGTAAATAGGACTAATCTGGAGACTGTAAAATGTTATGCATATCCACTACAGGATTCATGCTGGAAGATCCATTTAATTGTTGTAATCCATCTTTGTTCACAAAAATAACACACCCCTTTTACTTGCACTGTAGTCACAAAGAATTGAGTGATTCCTTGAGGGATGCAGCTAATCATTGCAAACATGCTGTGTGGTTATCACAAATGTGTTGCCTGATTGAGAAAAGTATCAGTTTAGAAAACATGTGTTTATATATTGCTGGGACAGACCGGCATTGTCCCTTTTAAGTTAATGATTCAAACATACGATGACTTGGAATATGAACATCAAGGAATAAATGTCAGCAACCATGTTTGTACTTGCTCACAAACGTGTTATGGGCTTTTACCCTGGTAGTTTGAAAACTTTAATCAATGTCCTTTGTTAGGAATCTGGGATCTGTACAAACAGGACACATAACTATTTCTCCTTAGCTAATTGGAGTGAAAATATCCTTGGTCAGTTGAATATGGAAATGTAGCAAAGCTAATAATTTAGAGTCATAGAGGCATAGCGATGTACAGCATGGGAACAGACTCTTCGGTCCAACCCATCCGTGCTGACCAGATACCCCAACCCAATCTAGTCCCACCTGCCAGCACCCAGCCCATATCCCTCCAAACCCTTCCTATTCATCTACCCACCCAAATGCCTCTTAAATGTTGCAATTGTACTAGCCTCCACCACATCCTCTGGCAGCTCATTCCATACATGTACCACCTTCTGCTTGAAAAGGTTGCCCCTTAGGTCTCTTTTATATCTTTCCCCTCTCACCCTAAACCTATGCCCTCTAGTTCTGGATTCCCCCACCCCAGGGAAAAGACTTTGCCTATTTACCCTATCCATGCCCCTGATAAGTTTGTAAACCTCTATAAGGTCGCCCCTCAGCCTCCGACACTCCAGAGAAAACAGCCCCAGCCTGTTCAGCGTCTCCCTATAGCTCAAATCCTCCAACCCTGACAACATCCTTGTAAACCTTTCAAGTTTCACAACAACTTTCTGATAGGAAGGAGACCAGAATTGCACGCAATATTCCAACAGTGGCCTAACCAATGTCCTTTACAGCTGCAACATGACCTCCCAGCTCCTGTACTCAATACTCTGACCAATAAAGGAAAGCATACCAACGCCTTCTTCACCATCCTATCTACCTGCGACTCCACTTTCAAGGAGCTATGAACATGCACTCCAAGGTTTCTTTGTTCAGCAACACTCCCTAGGATCTTATCATTAAGTGTATAAGTCCTGCTAAGATTTGCTTTCCCAAAATGCAGCACCTAACATTTATCTGAATTAAACTCCATCTGCCACTTCTCAGCCCATTGACCCATCTGATCAAAATCCCATTATAATCTGAGGTAACCTTCTTTGCTGTCCACTACACCTCCAATTTTGGTGTCATCTGCAAACTTACTAACTGTACCTCTTATGCTCGCACCCAAATCATTTATGTAAATGATAAAAGGTAGAGGGCCCAGCACCGATCCTTGTAGCACTCCACTGGTAACAGGCCTCCAGTCTGAAAAACAACCCTCCACCACCACCCTCTGTCTTCTACCTTTGAGCCAGTTCAGTATCCAAATGGCTAGTTCTCCCTGTATTCCATGAAATCTAACCTTGTTAATCAGTCCCCCATGGGGAACCTTGTCGAACACATCATTGAAGTCCATATAGGTCATATTATCTTGCACGCACTTAAGATATTCCTCTCCATCTAAACCTTTAACACTATGGCAGTCCCAGTCTATGTTTGGAAAGTTAAAATCCCCTACCATAACCACCCTATTATTCTTACAGATAGCTGAGATCTCCTTACAAGTTTGTTTCTTAATTTCCCTCTGACTATTAGGGGGTCTATAATACAATTCCAATAAGGTGATCATCCCTTTCTTATTTCTCAGTTCCACCCAAATAACTTCCCTGGATGTATTTCCAGGAATATCCTCCCTCAGCACAGCTGTAATGCTATCCCTTATCAAAAATGCCCCTCCCCCTCCTCTCTTGCCTCCCTTTCTATCCCTCCTGTAGCATTTGTATCCTGGAACACTAAGCTGCCAGTCTTGCCCATCCCTGAGCCATTTTCTGTAATTGCTATGATATCCCAGTCCCATGTTCCGAACCATGCCCTGAGTTCATCTGCCTTCCCTATTAGGCCCCTTGCATTGAAATAAATGCAGTTTAATTTATTAGTCCTAACTTGTCCCTGCCTGCCCTGGCTGTTTGCCAAATCATAGCTTAAAAATGGGTTGCTGGAAAAGCGCAGCAGGTCAGGCAGCATCAAAGGAGAAGGAGAATCGATGTTTCAGGCATAAGCCCTTCTTCAGGAATGAGGAGGGTGTGCCAAGCAGGCTAAGATAAAAGGTAGGGAGGAGGGACTTGGGGGAGGGGCGTTGGGAATACATAGGTGGAAGGAGGTTAAGGTGAGGGTGGAGAGGGGGTGGGGGTGGAGAGGTCGGGTAGAAGATTGCTGAGTCTGAGGGTTGGGACTGAGAAAAGGTTGGGGGAGGGGAAATGAGAAAGCTGGAGAAATCTGCATTCATCCCTTGTTTTGGAGGGTTCCTAGGCGGAAGATGAGGCGCTCCTCCTCCAGGCGTCGTATTGCCATGGTCTGGCAATGGAGGAGGCCAAGGACCTGCATGTCCTTGGTGGAGTGGGAGGGGGGATTAAAGTGCTCAGCCACGGGGCGGTTAGGTTGGTTGGTGCGGGTGTCCCAGAGATGTTCTCTGAAACGTTCCGCAAGTAGGCGGCCTGTCTCCCCAATGTATAGGAGGCCACATCGGGTGCAGTGGATGCAGTAAGTGATGTGTGTGGAGGTGTAGGTGAATTTCCGATGGATATTGAAGGATCCCTTAGGGCCTTGGAGGGAACTGAGGGGGGAGGTGTGGGCACAAGTTTTGCATTTTTTGCGGTTGCAGGGGAAGGTGCTGGGAGTGGAGGTTGGGTTGGTGGGGGGTGTGGATCTGACAAGGGAGTCACGGAGGGAGTGGTCTTTCCGGAACGCTGAGAGGGGTGGGGAGGGAAATATATCCTTGGTGGTGGGGTCCGTTTGGAGGTGGTGGAAATGACGAAGGATGATCCGATGTATCTGGAGGTTGGTGGGGTGGTAGGTGAGGACTAGTGGGGTTCTGTCCTGGTGGCGATTGGAGGGGCAGGCTTCAAGGGCGGAGGAGCGGGAAGTGGAGGAGATGCGGTGGAGGGCATCATCGCTCACGTCTGAGGGGAAATTTGAAGAAGGAGGCCATCTGGGTTGTTCGGTTTTGGAATTGGTCTCCTGGGAGCAGATGCGGTGAAGGTGAAGGAATTGGGAATATGGGATAGTGTTTTTACAGGGGGCAGGGTGGGGGGAGATGTAATCTAGGGAGCTGTGGGAGTCAGTCAGTTTATAGTATACATCCGTGTTGAGTCGGTCGTCCAAGATAGAGATGGAGAGGTCTAGGAAGGGGAGGAAGGAGTCTGAGATGGTCCAGGTAAATTTGAGGTTGGGGGTGGAAGGTGTTATCATGTATAGAAAATGAAATAAAGTGCAGAGGTGCAAGGTGGGATTAAGAGAGGAACCAATTACAAAAAAAAGACAGAAAATGTATAAAAAGCAATTTTATTTGTCATGTTAATTTTCAGTACCAGAGAGGTGTTAGAGTAATAGTTAAGACTCATCACACCATTAAAAATTCTCTTTCATAGAGTCATAGAGTCATGGAGATGTACAGCACGGAAACAGACACTTTGGTCCAACTCACCCATGTCAACCAGATATCCCAGCCTAATCTAGCCCCATTTGCCAGCACTTAACCACTCAGATGCATTTTAAATAATGCAATTGTGCCAGCGTCCACCACTTCCTCTGGCAGCTCATTCCATACATGTACCACCCTCTGCGTGAAAAAATTGCTCCTTAGATCCCTTTTATATCTTTCCCCTCTCACCCTAAACCTATGCCCTCAATTCTGGACTCCCCAACCCAGGGAAAAGACTTTGTCTATTTATCCTATAATGCCCTTCGTGATTTTAAAAAACTCTACGTCGTCACCCCTCAGCCTCCGATGCCCCAGGGAAAACAGCCCCAGCCTGTTCAGCCTCTTGCTATAGCTCAAATCCTCCAACCCTGGCAACATCCTTGTAAATCCTTTCTGAACCCTTTCAAGTTTCACACATCCTTCCAATAGGAAGGAGACCAGAATTGCACGCAATATTCCAAAAGTGGCCTAACCAGCGTCATGTACAGCTGCAACATGAACTCCCAACTCCTGTACCAATAAAGGAAAGCATACGAAACGTCTTCTTCACTATCCTATCTACCTGTAACTCTTCTTTCAAGGAATATGAACCTGCACTCCAAGGTCTCTTTGTCCAGCAATGCTCCCTAGGACCTTACCATTAAGTGTATAAGTCCTACTAAGATTTGCTTTCCCAAAATACAGCACCTCGCATTTATCTGAATTAAACTCCATCTGCCACTCCTCAGCCCATTGGCCCATCTGATCAAGATCCCGTTGTACTCTGAGGTAACCTTCTTCGCCGTCCACTACACTTCCAATTTTGGTGTCATCTGCAAACTATATCTCCTATGTCCAAATCATTTATATAAATGATAAAAAATAGTGGACCCAGCATTGATCCTTGTGGCACTTCACTGGTAACAGGCCTCCAGCCTGAAAAACAATCCTCCACCATCACCCTCTGTCTTCTACCTTTGAGCCTGTTCTGTATCCAAATAGATATTTCTCCCTGTACTCCATGAGATCTAACCTTGCTAACCAGTCTCCCATGGGGAACCTTGTCAAGAATGGAAATGTCCCTTTTTTGCCTCTGGCATATTTAATAGGTATATGTCATGTTAGTCCTGCAACTTCCCACCAGGTGTTCATTCCCATACCATTCCCTCCACAGGATCATAATCCAGCAAAGCTTCTGGAGCAGAGGTTTCTCAGACAATAGTGCTCTAAGTTTTGTTTATTGCACATGTGCAGTCACTGAAAATATCTGCCCAATTTGTGATTTATGAATGGTAAATGCTGATCCCACACTATTACTCATACAGTAACATTCGGGTCTAATTACCACTACAACATGCACAGTTGTCTACTACAGCTTAGTATACTTGTTTACTAGTGAAAGCCTAAACTAAGCTTGAGTGCAATGCCACTTTGTTTCCTTTCAATGACAATTACAATCCATGGTGTTTGAGGTAGAACTAATAACAGAAGTAATTAAAAACAAGTTTCTGTTCATTATCTTGGACATGCTGGAAGTAGAAATCAATGCCATTAAAAACAACTTTAAAGGACATAAGGTATTCAGAACGTGGAAACAGAAGGTGACTCTTATTGCGACTTCATTTTTTTCTCATTTTTGGTTTGGAACCTTGAGTTGAAGTTAAGAATTGAACTTTGAACAGGAGCGTGTTCTGGAAAGGAGGAGAGAGCAAACAAACTAACGTTTGTTAATGGGAACTGGCCTGGAAAGATAATTGCAGGCTAAATATTGTCCTAAGCACATTTCGGACTTTCGACACCAAGATGTACTAGGAGTAGGACTGCCAACTGGTCGGATATTGATTGGTCAGTCAGTGAACCAATTCTGAATGAGATTTTGAAGCCCATGAGTGTGTTTGAAAATGCCTTGGGTGCGGCTGTACTTTGCTCTCCCCATCTTTGGCTTTCACTGCAATTGTCAACTTTCTGTGTGTTCTGATAAGAACATATCCCTCTGCTGGAAGTCGGTGAATAATCCTGGAAGCTACCGTCTTTGTTTGCAAGACTCAATGATTCTGGAACTCAAGCATGTCCTACAATTTACTTGAACAAACCCATTACCAAAGATTTCTGAAGGTCTGGTACCTATCATAGAAGTGTTGAACTGGCAAATTAATGTTATTTTTTTCTTTAAATTTATCTTTTAACTGTGCCTGACTGTCATTTTGTGTATGAGTGAGGATTCTGAGATCATAGAATGAAGTTAATTGCCTTGTTGCTTATCTATATTCTGCCAAAGTTCCATTAATAATAGTAAATTGTTAATTTCTGTTTCAGTTATAAACTTGGTGTCTGATAGCTGCTATTCTGAAAGTCTGCTAGGAACAACTGGGCAAGTTTGAGGGTCATCAAATGCTTTAATTTCACTGCATTGCAAATCCACTGATTTAGTGGGACTTGCAGTCCTTGTGTCATAGCTCTAATGAGGAAGATGTTAAAGAAATATAAAACTGCAACATATAGTGTTAATCAATAGCTTACTGGTTTGCTCAGATAGTAGATGGAGGAATGAAATGTCAACAGCTTAAGTATTCATGTGCAAATGCCAACAGGTTAAGTATTTGTGTGCTACAAAGTCATTCACAGTACGTGGGCATTGCTGGCCAGGCCAGCATTTATTGCTCATTCAGAATTACCCAGAGAGCAATTCCGAATCATTCATGTTGCTGTGGGTCTGGAGTCACATGTAGGCCAGGTTGTGTAAGGACAGCTGTTTCATTCCCTCAAGGAGTATCGTGAATCTGATGGATTTTCTTTTTCTTGACAATTGCTCATCATTAGTCTATTATTCCAGATTCTTATTGAATTCACATTCCACTATCTGCCGTGGTAAGAGTTAAACCCATAATAACGGAACATTACCTCTGTCCCTGGATTAACAGTTTAGTGTTAATACCACTGGGCTATCGCATCCCCTTAAATTTCTACAGTAAAATGTAGGAAAATGTGGTTAATCATGTCTTCTGTTTGAAACAGTCAAGACTAATATGTCCACCTTTCAATTTACTCAATCTACTCAATTAAACAAGTAATCATAGTTTAAAAAATATAAAATGTATAAAACTCTGGTGAAATATGAAAGAACTTGTTATTAATCTAATATTCACAACTGTATCATGCAGTGTGAAAACAGGCCATTTGGCCCAACAAGTCCACACCAACCCTCCAAAGAGTAACCCATCCCCCTACGTTTACCCCTGACTAATGCACCTTACCTACATATCCCTGAACACTATGGGCAATTTAGCATGGCCAATTCACCTGATCTGTACATCTTTGGATTGAGGGAGGAAACTGGAGCACCCGGAGGGAACCTGTGCAGACATAGGGAGAATTTGCAACTCCACACAGATAGTCACCTGAGGAAGGAATTAAACCCAGCTCCCTGGGATTGTGAGACAGCAGTGCTAATCACTAAGTCACCCCTGCAGTTAACATTGCCAGCAACCCAAAAGGATTAGAGCAAGAGCATTGTGTAACGTATTTGATAAGGTCCACACTTCTCCTTGCAGGCAAGGTTATGGATTTACAATTTTCACTATAAATGGAGTCAGATCTCCAATTATACAGAAAGAATGGAACTTGACTTGTTGGAAATAGTAAGGACTGCAGATGCTTGAAGTAAGAGTTGATAAGATGTAGAGTTCAAAGAGCAGTTGTTGATGAACAGTTAGTGTTGATGAAGGGCTCTGACCTGAAATGATGACTTTCCTGCTCCTCCAATGCTGTCTAACCTGCTGTGCTTTTCCAGCTCCACGTTTGATCGAACTTGACTTGTTCTCTTAATGTAAACTCTCTCCCTCACTTCAATCTGTTTGTAACCCTATACCCTATGAGTTGTTAATAGAGAATGGATTTTCAGGAACTAATGCCACAAATTAATATTTCTTTCTTTTATAAATGACCAATCTTTCTCTTAAGTCTGAATTCCACCCTGACATAAAAATACTCTGCCATACATACTCAATAGATTCCAATAAAGAAAACATAACTTTGCACTTAGACAGGCTGAGCAAATTATATAATTTGTACACTTGTAGCAATTTGGTATTTGGAAAATTAGGTGCATTAAAAGTATCAAATTCTATTAGCATTTGCTTTGAAGTATACGTGTAAGATATATTAAATGAGTAACTTGGTGTCAATTTATTTTCTTTCACCTGCTTGTTTGACTGATTTGATTCTAAGTTTTGTATACTTTTTTTTCCAAATTTACATTTAGTGCTCATCATTGACCTGTGTGATCATTATTTGAAATGATCTGTCTCTCATTTCTCTCAACCAACAAAAAAAAACATTCAACTGTTGCGCAGGCCAAATGCATTCTCCTGCCACTAACCTATAAAACTTGGAAGAGTCCAAAAGGAAATCATATAAATGGAGCTGAGTTGAGGGTGAAAGTCTCTCTCGAAATAATCAAAATAGCCTGCACTAGTCATCTTGCAGGCTACAATGGACTGTTTTACAGTGCAAGATGGACTCTCCACAAGAAACATAGAATCATACAGCACAGCAGAGACTCTTTGACTTATTGAGTTTGCCCCGAAATGTAAATCTACACTTAACCCTTCTTTCCAGCACTTGGCTTAAAGCCCTGAATGGTATGATCGTTCAAGTGCTCATCCAAGAACTTTTTAGAAGTTGTCAGATTTCTAGCCTCAATGACCCTCCCTGGCAATGTATTCCAGATTCTCACCAGTCTCTGGGTGAGGTTGCAATAAACAGTATTTCCCATCAGAAGAGGTGGTTGGACTGGAGGTGAGAGGTTGTAGGTCCAGAGAAGATGTCCAATCAGAGACCAACCTCTTTTTCTTCATGAAACATTAGCTGGGCCAAGTCTGATAAAGAAGGTGAGAATTATATCACTATCTTTGAACTGCAATTCAGTATGAACTGCAGCGAAGGATGAACACAGAGAAATGCCATTTACTGGTCATCTACTATGCTTTGAAACTACCTGTGGGTCTTGGATTCTCCTCACCTTTAAGGTCATGCAAAAGTAGTCGAGAGAGTGGGGTCAGCAGCATGTACCTGTCCCCCTCAGAATTTTACTTCTTAGTTATATCTTGTGGTTCGGGTGCCACTAACAAGGCCAGCATTTGTTTCTGCAAGTTAGGTAGCCTCTGTGGAGAAGAAAAGTTAACATTTCACAACAGTGTGAGCTTTCATCAGCTTTGTAATGGATTCCAACTCTGTGCATCGGCAAAATTGTACTGCAGTCCTAATTAGCAAACTCATCTTGGCTTTCCATAATCTTCTACCTGATAGATATCACCACCTCAGCAGTGACAGGACTGCCTATTTGCACAGATCCCAGTATAATTACAATTCATAAGATTCAAACCACACCCACTGTGGTGGAACAGACCCCTTGTGACATAACTGAATCAATCAAAGATCTCAAAAGGACTGTACCCAATCAGATGGTACAATTTTAAGGGTGATGCACTATTGATAACATAAGGATGATAAAACCCCACTTATTGATCCACCAAGGAAGTGTAGCATGCATGTTCAGGAGAAACGTTTGGTGGAAACCTAAGTGTATACGTATATCCAATTTGCCTCAACTTTTCCTTTAAGGGATGAGGTGGAGATGGTCAAGAGTGTCAAGTTCTGGCGATTGCCAACAACTTGTCCTGGTCCAGGAAAAAGTGAGGACTGCAGATGCTGGAGATCAGAGCTTAAAAATGTGTTGCTGGAAAAGCGCAGCAGGTCAGGCAGCATCAAAGGAAGCATCAAGCATCAAACCTTTCATTTAAGGGATGTCCATATAAAATATTGCAACTGGAAGAATTAAATTATAAAATTACTGCTAAACCAGATATGAAGCATGGAGGCTGGTCTGTCGAATGATCAGATCTCAAGAGCTCCTGCCATTTGAATGGCGCTGTTTCCAATGATTACCATTTGTGCTGGCAGTTATCCAAGACCTATTCTAGCAGGACATAGATAGGATCATTGAAAATGGGTCTGCCTGTGTTTGCAAAGCACAAAGTATCACAGTCATGGGTAAGACATAGATAGAGCATGACCATAACATTTTTTGATGGCAATAGTGTGACAATAAAGAGTAATGTTTCACAGCACAAAATCCTCTTTGAGGCCATTTACTCCACTTTCAGAATCATTTTTCATGCTGTTAAAATTGACAATGTTTACCAAGAGCTGGTTGGTTGGGCCGCCATTGGCGTGGAAATGTAGCAAATCGGTTTACTGTCAATTTTAGTTCTCAAACCAAAAAGGTATGCTCTAGTAATGATGTTATCATGGGAATGCAGTAGAGATTGAGTGTTTCGATGACCCCTCTTTTTTCATGAAAACAATGCCATTTATACATGAATTTTATTTTGCTTCCATCAGCCAGGGTCCTCTACATGTAGCTTTCAGCACATCACACTGAGAACCTGACCAGTGATCGAAAAATTTGGTTTCTTGGTGTAATTCTTAGCACAGCCTGGATTATTTGTACTGAGGTACAGTGAAAAGTGCTGTCTTATGTGCTTTACAGCTAGATGGTACTGTACAAGTGCATCAGAGTAACAGAACACAGTGTGAGATATAATGTTACAGCTGCCGAGAAGGTGCAGAGAGAGAGAGAGAGAGAGATCAACACTAACATTAAAGAGGTGCATTCAAAAGTCTGATGACAGTGGGAAGAAGCTGTTCTTGAATCTGCTCGTACATGTATTCAAACTTTTATATCTTCTACCCGATGGAAGAGGGTAGAAGAGAATATAAATGGGGGAGGGGTCTTTGATTATATTGGCTGCTGCCTTGATGCAACGGGAAGCGCAGATGAATTCAAAAGATGGTAGGCTAGTTTGTGTGATGGACTGGGCTCTCTGTAATTTCTTTTGGTTTTGAGAAGAGCAGCTGCCATACCACATGGTGATACATCCAGATAGGATGCTTTCTATGCATCTATAAAAATTAGTGAGAGTCTTTATGGACATGCTGAATTTCCTTAGTCTCCTTTTATAATTTAAGTCTTTCAATCGTGATATTTTATACGGACATCCCTTAAATGAAAGGTTGAGGCACATTGGACATGCGCATACATTTAGGTTGCAACTCAACGTTTCTCCTGAATGTGCATGCTACATTTCCTTGGTAGATCAATAAATGGGGTTTTATCATCCCTATGGATAATAAAAGTAGGGGTGTTGCTGTGCTTTGTTGATTGTAGTGTCAACATGAATGGACCAGGACAGATTTTAAAAATGTGTTGCTGGAAGAGCGCAGCAGGTCAGGTAGCATCAAAGGAGCTGGAGGATCAATGTTTCGGGAAATATATCCTTGGTGGTGGGGTCTGTTTGGAGGTGGCGGAAATGACGAAGGATGATACAATGTATGTGGAGGTTGGTGGGGTGGTAGGTGAGGACCAGTGGGGTTCTGTTCTGATGGTGATTGGAGGGGCGAGGTTCAAGGGCAATGGAGCGGGAAGTGGAGGAGATGCGGTGGAGAGCATCGTCAACCAAGTCTGAGGAGAAATTTCGGTCTTTGAAGAAGGAGGCCAACTGGGTTGTTCAGTATTGGAATTTGTCCTCCTGGGAGCAGATGAGGCGAAGGCGAAGGAATTGGGGATATGGGATGGCGTTTTTACAGGGGCAGGGTGGGAGGAGGCATAATGTAGGTAGCTGTGGGAGTCAGTCGGTTTATAGTAAACGTCCGTGTTGAGTCGGTTGTCCGAGATAGAAATGGAGAGGTCTAGGAAGGGGAGGGAGGAGTCTATGTCTTACTCATGTCTGTGATATTTTGTGCTTTGCAAACACAGGCAGGCCCATTTTCAATGATCCTATCTATGTCCTGCTAGAATAGGCCTTGGATAACTGCCAGCCCAAATGGTAATCATTGGAAACAGTGCCATTCAAATGGCAGGAGCTCTTGAGATCTGATCATTGGACAGACCAGCCTCCATGCTTTATATCTGGTTTAGCAGTAATTTTATAATTTAATTCTTCCAGTTACAATATTTTATATGGACATCCCTTAAATGAAAGGTTTGATGCTTGATGTTTGATGCTTCCTTTGATGCTGCCTGACCTCTAGCAACACATTTTTAAGCTCTGATCTCCAGCATCTGCAGTCCTCACTTTTTCCTGGACCAGGACAAATTGTTGGCAATCGCCAGAACTTGACACTCTTGACCATCTCCACCTCAGCACC
The DNA here is from genome assembly GCF_047496795.1 of Chiloscyllium punctatum. Taxonomy (NCBI): domain Eukaryota; kingdom Metazoa; phylum Chordata; class Chondrichthyes; order Orectolobiformes; family Hemiscylliidae; genus Chiloscyllium; species Chiloscyllium punctatum. Next base: position 18,947,487 of record NC_092763.1, on the reverse strand, counting down.
ATTGATGCAGTGCCCTCCACTCCACTTCCTGAAGTCAATGACCAGCTCTTTCACTTTTCTGACTTTGAGGGAGTGATTGTTGTCTTCACACCATACCTGTCCTGCAGCTCAAAACCACAATTGGCCTGCGTCCCACTGTGAATGGTCAGTGGGATTTGTTGTTTGAAATGGTCTATGAGCTATTGGGATGCCTGATACACATATCTGGCATCACACCAGCATGAGGACTCACCCTATCGCATTATACATTTGTGTCATAGGCAAAGTGACTTTTTAGCTTGATGGTAACATCCTCTTCATGGAGAAAACCACTTGTGGTTTTATTGCAGAGTGAAGCTAACGTCTTAATAGTCCCAGAGGATCACAGACTGCTCTCTCATTAGAGAGAGATGATTAGTGGTGATTTAAATTCAGGGTCACCACGCCTCAGGCTGGGGTGAGTCAAAGAGTCATACTGCATGGAAACAGACCTTCAGTCCAAATAATCCACACCAAACATGTTTCCAAAATAAACTAAAACCTGCCTGATTTTCCATATCCATTCAAACATGTCCTATTCACGGACTTATCCAAATGTCTTTTAAACATTGTAGCTGTATTTTCATCCACCAATTCCTCTGGAGGTTTATTCCACACACTAACCACCCTCTGCAAAAAAAGTTGCCCCTCATGTCCTTCCCAAAACTTTCTCTTCTCACCTTAAAAATATACTCCCTAGTTTGAACATCGCCACCTTAGGGCATTCACCTTGAAGTCCCCTCATGATTTTATAAACTTCTGTAAGGCCACCTCTCAACCTTATATGCTCCAGTGAAAGAAGTCCCATCCTATCCAGCCTAGTTTTATAATTCAAACTCTCCATTCCTAGCAACATCTTGGTAAATCTTTTCTGAACCCTTCCCAGCTTAAAAATATCCTTCCTCTAACAGGGCAACCAGAACTGGACACAGTACTCCAGAAGAGGCTTCACCAATGTCCTGTACAGTCTCACAAGATATTCCAACTCCTATGCAGATCATTCAGGTAATGCACATGTTTTGTCAACCCGAATTAACTATAATGCAGTTGAAGAATTGTGGACACTGTTTGGATAGTGCAAACTTTCTACTGAATGGATTCAGTGATTTTCTACAGTGTGATTTTCTATGGCAGTTTTCTCTAGTGTGATTTTCTTTAGCGCAAGGTTGTGGAGGAACACAATTGTTGCATTATACCAGAACATGCTATACTCAAAGGTCTGACCAATGAAGGCAACCATGTTAAATGCCTTCTTAACCATCCCACCTAGCTGTGATGCAAATTCCAAAGAATTATGTACCTGAATCCCTAGATCTGTCTATTCTACAGCACTATCCAGGGCCTTACCACTAATTGTATAAGTCCTGTCCTTGTTTGTTTTACCAAAATGCAATACCTCCTCAGCCCCTTGATCCCTTTGTAATCTTAGATAACCTTCTTCACTGTGCACTATGCCACCAATTTTGGAGTCATCTGCAAACTTACTATGACTCTTATATTCTCAATCAAATCATTGAGATAAATGACAAACAAAAGTGAACCCAGTAAAGTACTGATCCCTGTGGAACACCACTTGTCACAGACCTCCAGTCTGAAAAACAGCTCTCCACCACCACCTTCTGTCTCCTATTGTAAAGCCAAGTTTGTATTCGATTAGCAAGCTCACCCTGAATTCCATGGGGTCTAACCTTACTAATTAATCTACCACGTGGAACCTCATCAAAGGCTTTACTAAATTCCAAGTTATCAATGTCTACCATTCTGCCATCATCAATCTTTTTGGTTACTTCATCAAAAAACCCAATTAAGTTTGTGAGACATGATTTCCCTTGCTCAAAACCATGCTGACTATCCCTAATAATTTATTGCCTCTCCAAATGCAAATAAAACCTATCTTTTGGAAACATCTCCAAAAACTTACCCACCATTGATGTCAGACGCACAGGTCTACAGATCCCAAGTTTCTCCTTATAGCCTTTCTTTAATAAAAGCACAACATTAGCCACCTTCCAGTCCTCTGGGCACCTAATCTGTGTTATAGATGATAAAAATATTTCTGCTAATGGCCCTGCAATTTCCTCCCTAACTTCCGACAATGTCCTAGAATACACTTATAGAGTCATAGAGATGTACAGCATGGAAACAGACCCTTCGGTCCAATTCGTCCATGCCGACCAGGTATCCCAACCCAATCTCAGGATTCATCCACCTTTATGTTTTCTCAGACGTCTAGCACTTCGTCTTCCATATTGTGAACTTTTTCAAAACATCAATATTTATTTCTGAGTTCACTTGCCTCCGTCTTTTTCTTCCACAATAAAAATGGACATAAAATATTCATTTAATATCTCTCCCAGCTCCTGAGGTTCAATACAAAGCCAACCAATTGATCTTTAAGGGATCCTGCTCTCTCTCTAGTTACTCTTTTGTTCTTAATGTACTTGTAGAATCTTTTTGGATTATCCTTAACCTTATCTGTCAAGGCTATCCTGAGTTTGCCTTCCTAATGTCTCTCTTACGAATGCCTCTACACTATTTATACTCTTCAAGAGATTCATTTGATCCCACTTGTCTAAATCTAAAAAATGATTCTTTTTTATTCTTGACTAGAACCTTGCTATCTTTATTCATTCATCGTTCCCTAACCTTACCAGCATTACATTTCACTCTAACAGGAACATAATGCCTCTCATTACTGCATGTTTGAAAGCCTCCCCTTTGTCAGTCGTCCCTTTACCTGCAAGCAGACTACCCCAAACAAATTTTGAAAGTTCTTGTCTCATACCATTACAATTTGTCTTACTCTAATTAAGAACTTTACTTGTATGGAAGACTAATCATTTTCCATAACTGTTTTAAAACTAATAGAATTATGATCACTAGACTCAAAGTGTTTCTCTACTAATACTTCAGTCAGTTGCCTTGCCTTATTCCCCAAGAGAAGATCAAGTTTTGCTCCTTCTCTAGTCAGAACATTTACATATTGATAAAGAAAAAAAAATTTGACACATTTAACAGATTCCTCACCATCCAAATCTTTAACACTGTGGCAGTCCCAGTGAATGTTTGGAAAATTAAAACCCCCTAATATTACAATCCTATCATTCTTACATATATCTGGCATCTCTCCACATATTTGCTCCTCAGTTTCTCTTTGACTATTGGGGGGCCTATAGTACAACACCATCAAGGTGACCATCTCTTTCTTGTTTCTAATTTCAGCCCATATGTTTTCACTGGACGATCCCTCAGATTATCTCTAATTACAGTAGGAATGTTTTCCTTAATCAAAAATGCCTCCCTTTTGATCCTTCCTATAGCATCTAAAACTGGGAACATTGAGAGGCCAGACCTGTGCTTCCATCTGCCAAAATTCTATAATAGCTATGATGTACCAGTCCCATGTTCTGACACATGTGCTGAGTTTATCAGCCTTACTTGTAAGAGCCCTCGCATTGGAATAAATGCAGTTTAATCCTTCAGAGTTACCTCATTTTCGGACTTGTTCTTGTCTAGTTAACTTGCTCTTTTCTGAATCAAAACAATCCTCATCTGTCTTTCTACTTTCACTGCTACTTAGGAAAAACCACACTCCAATCTAATAGTTTATCGGCTCCCAAGATAAAACTAACAAATCTCCCCACCCCGATATTGGTCCCTTTTGAGTTCAGGTGAAACCCATCCCTTTTAAACAGATCTTGTCAACCCCAGAGTAATCCCAGTGATCCAAGAATCTGAAGTCCTGCACATTGCACCACCTCTACAGCCAGTATTTATCTGCCCTATCCTTTTACTCCTTCCTTCATTAGAAATTGGGACCAGGAATAAACCAGAGATTACTACTTTATATGTTCTGTTTTTTAATTTTCCACCTAACCTCATATATTCACTCTGCAAAGCCTTAACCCTTTCCCTAACTATGCCATTCCTACCCTTATGTGTACAACAACTTCCAGCTTCTCACTCTCCCCTTTGACAAAATGCTTCAAGCGTTTGAGATTCCTCAACCCTGGCGCCAGGAAAGCAACATACTATCCTAGATTCAAGCTCATTGCTGCAGAATCTCCAGTCCATGACTCTGACAGGCTGATCTTTTATAACAATTATTCTTTCAAATCTTAACAAACCCTATTTAACATCAGGTTCATTCTCAATGCTCACAATCTGGCTGCCTCATGTATTCTCCCCTGAGAGACTATCCCTTTTAACAGTACCCAAAACAGAATATTTGTTTGGGAGAGGAATAGCCGCAAGGGACTCCTGAACTACCTTTTACCTTTCCAGACAGTCACCCATTTATCAGACTGATCCTGTTGTGTAATCATTTCTCTAAATCTACTAGTCATCGCACTGTTTATCTCTTGAATGCCCTCAATGACACTAAGCCTAAAAAGTAGCTTTCAATAGCACCTTATATGTAAAAATAAACTACCCTGCCTTACCCACAGATTTTGATCTTAATCATGCAAAAGTGTTTAAAATTTTAAATAAAGTACAAGCACTTAGCTGAAACAATTGAGGAAACACCTCCTCCCCAAACAATCCTCCAGCTGTCAGCTGTCAATCTCTGGATATGAAAAAAACTCCCTCCAGAACCATCCGAATGTAGGCCTCACTACAAGCGCTGGATGTAAAACAATCTCTCCTTCCTCGCATATTTCTTTTTGTGTATATTATTTGAAGTGTAAAAATTTTGAAACAGAAAGAAAAGTCACTCTCCAGATTGATAAACATGTGGAGATCTCTCCCACACAAACTCTGTTTGAAAAGAAAATCTCACCTTCTTCTCACTTTTTCTCATTGCGTGCTGTTCCAAAATAAAAGTTCCAAAAAATAATTCAAAATCAAAAAAAATCACTTGTTTCTGTTTTCTATTAACTATAAAAAAATCTACAAGAAAGTCTGCAAATCAGGAGCAGTTACAAGATCCTCACTACTCTCAGTCAACCATTTCTTGTTGTTGTGGGGTTGAAAAGGTGACCTCATAGTGACCTCAGCCAGTACAGGAATTGAATCCATATTGCTGGCATCACTCTGCATTGCAAACCAACTGCCAATCAATTTATAAAGGCAATAATTTCTTATGGGTGCCCGAATTGGACACAACTATTTCACGTGGGCAGCCATCCTCGGTCAACACGGAGTTGCAAAGGAAAATTTGAGATCCTAACAAACTCAATTGACCCTTAATTACTTTAATACAATGGCTACAAGAGTAGATCAGAGGACAGAAATACTACAGAGTAACTCAACTCCTGACTCCGCAACTCTTGTCCATCATCTATAAGGCACAAGTCAGGAGTGTGATGGAATACTTGCCACTTACCTGGGTGGGTACAGTTCCAACAACACTCAGGAAGCTTCACAACATTTAGGACAAAGCAGCAGATTTGATTGACATCTACACCCACGAGCAAGCACACCCTCCAACACTGACGCGGAGTAGCAGCAATGTGTGCTATATACAAGATGCACTGCAGAAATTCGCCAAAGATCCTCAGACAGCACCTTCCAAACCCATGACCACTTCCATCTAGACGGACAGGGGCAGCAGATACATGGGAACACCATCACCTGCAAGTTCCCCTCCAAGCCACTCACCATCCTAACTTAGACGTATATCGATGTTCCCTCACTTTCGCTGGGTCAAAATCCTGGAATTCACTCCCTAATGGCATTGTGGGTCAACTCACAGCAGGTGGACTGCAGCGGTTAAAAAGACAGCTCACAGTCACCTTCTCATGGACAACTAGAGATGGGCAATTAATGCTGGCCAGCTAACAATGCCCACATTCCACAAAATGAATATTTTTTAAAAATTACATAATGTAGGTGCATTAGGGGGGTGAACTTCCCTATTTTATGTGTCCCTTCACCTCATACAATTTCAGCAGGGGCATGTAATATCCAGACCACGGCCAGAGAGGGTTGTATAGAGTTAGATCACAGATCAGGCATGAACCCACTGAGTGGTAGAACAAGCTTGAGAGACTAAACAGCTTAGTCCTTTTCCCATACTCCTAAATGGGCAGGTACATGACAGGAGTTATCTGAATGCAGGTAAGAGTGAATTGATACATTTTAGTTGGAAAACTGAAATGACACTAAGTACACAAACCTTTAAAGGTGGCAGAATAATCTGATAGAACTGCTAAGCAAAATATTTGGTTTGTTTGGCTACATAGTGTAAATGTAAAGTACATAGAATATAAAAGCAAGGGGACCATTTCTCAAAGCACTGGTTATACCTCAGCTGGAATAGAACTTCAACGTAAATAAGACTAGTGTAACCAATGGCTATCAAGTTGAGCTGTTTAAAATAGTTGGGAAGATTTGGTGGGATTTGTAGTTAATGTTTGGTCAAATGGTTCGCAGTTCCCCACACAACTAGGCACTTGGTTTCCTTTCTTAGGGATCGGTGGCTGGAGAGGCAGACATATCTGCCATTGTCTTCACAATCTCACTTTATTCAAGGTTGTATTTAAGGTCTACTGGAAACTAGAACTTAGCCCTGACTCTGACCATTATCATTAACAACATGGCCCAGAAGAAGGCAAAGTGGTATACATGATCTATATGGACTCCATTAAGGTGTTCAACAAGGTTCCCCATGAGAGACTGGTTAGCAAGGTTAGGTCTCATGGAATACAGGGAGATCTAGCCATTTGGTTACAGAACTGGCTCAAAAGTAGAAGGCAGAGGGTGCTGGTGGAGGTTTTTTTTCAGACTGAGGTCTGTGACTAGTGGAGTGCCAAAAGGATTGATGACGGGTCCACTGTTTTTTGTCATTTATATAAATGATTTGGATGTGAGCATAAGAGGTATAGTTAGTAAGTTTGCAAATGACGTCAAAATTGGAGGTGTAGTGGACAGCGAAGAAGGTTACCCAGAGCACAACAGGATCTTGATCAGATGGGCCAATGGGCTGAGGAGTTTAATTTAGATAAATGCAGGCGCTGCATTTTGGAGAAGCAAGAGCAAGGCTTATACACTTAATGGTAAGGCCCTAGGGAGTGTTGCTGAACAAAGAGACCTTGGAGTGCAGGTTAATTTTTCCTTGACAATAGAATCACAAGTAGATAGGATAGTGAAGAAGGCGTTTGGTATGCTTTCCCCCATTGGTCAGAGTATTGAGTACAGGAGTTGGGAGGTCATGTTGTGGCTGTACAGGACATTGGTTAGGCTACTGTTGGAACATTGCGTGCAGTTCTGGTCTCCATCCTTTTGGAAGGATGTTGTGAAACTTGAAAGGGTTCAGAAAAGATTTCAAAAGATGTTGCCAGGGTTAGAGGGTTTAAACTAAAAGGAGAGACTGAATAGGCTGGGGTGATTTCCCTGGAGCGCCAGAGGCTGAGGAGTAAGTTATATTGGTTTATAAAATCATGAGGCGCATGGATAGGATAAATAGACAAAGTCTTTTCTATGGAGTAGGGGAGTCCAAAACTAGAGGCCATAGGTTTGGGGTGAGAAGGTAATGATATAAAGGGGACCTAAGAGGCAAATGTTTCACGCAGAGGATGGTGTGTGCATGGAATGAGCTGCCAGAGGAAGTGGTGGAGGCTGGTACAATTACATCATTTAAAAGGCATCTGGATGGGTATATGAATAGGAAGGGTTTAGAGGGATATGGGCCAAGTGTTGGCAAATGTGACTAGATTAGGTTGGGATATCTGGTCAGCGTGGACATTAGACCAAAGGGTCTGTTTCTGTGCTGTACATCTCTATGATTCCATGTTTCGAAGAAAGGAAAATGAACTCCCCACTTCAAAAATGGGGGCCTGGCCTGACTGTGGCTAAACCCCTGGACTAGAAACCGATGAGTGCTTTGACTCACTGTCCCCTTCACCCGATAGTTCTTCCCCTTTGACTCCACTAAGGACTGCTCCTCTATGACTTCCACACGTTACCACATGCTTCTGGCATTTGTAGTGTGTTTGTCATGTAAACTGCTGGCACATGCCGCAAACATGCTGTGATTTTGACAAAATTCAGTATATAGTGAGATTCCTATTCTCTTGTCAATTCAGCGCTCCCCACCAGGATATACTTCCTTCCTCTGCTTTAGAAAGCAATAAGAGCCACAGAGGCTTAGCAGCCTTTAATGAGCATTAAAAACCATGTACAATCAGAGAGCAAGCTAACAGCCATAAATAAGCTGCATGCTGTGCTGATGTATAATATGCAAAGTGACTTGGCAGAAGCATGTAAGTCATAGATATTTCTGTGGTCCAGAGTAACATGTTGAGAAGTTGCGATGTGTGAGAGTTGGTCTGACAGCAGGCACAGTAAGGTTGGTGGTTGCTAATTGCTGACTTGTGTAGTTGGAGTGTTGAGCAGGCTAGTAATGGTGGAGCACACAGGGATGATGTTGTCACGAAACGGTTGGCTGAAGACCGGGATGTACTTGCTCTGATTTACATGCTGTGCGTTCTCGTTTTTTTGGGCAAGAAGAGGGCAATTGGAAGTGGAGCACAAGTAAGGTGAGTTGGGAATTTGATGAGGTGTAGGTGCCTGGAAATAATAGTTACTACTTTTTGACAAGAATCTGAAGTTGCTATTAAAGGCTGGAGTGGAAAATGGGAAAAGATTTTCTTGATGTAGCAATTCAGATATTTTTTGTTCTTTCTGCATTTTCACATCTTCCTCACAGTTGTTCATGACATCGCAGAGAGGGAAAGTTCTGTCCATTATTCATTCTAAATATTAATAGGACATAGAACAGTGCAGCACAGTACGGGCCCTTTGGCCCTTGATGTTGTGCTGACCTTTTATCCTACTCTAAGATCAAACTAACCTACGTATCTTTCATTTTACTACCATCCATGTGCTTATCCAAAAGTCAGTTAAATGTCCCTAATGTATCGGACTTTACTACCACTGCTGGCAGTGTATTCCATGCACCCACCACTCTCTGTGTAAAGAAGCTACCTCTGACATCTCCCCTAAACCTTCCTCCGATCACCTTAAGATTATGCCCCCTCATGATAACCATTTCTGCCCTGGGAAAAAAGTCTCTGGCTACCCACTCTATCTATGCCTGATGATCCTATCACTTAGACATCCATGTTACTATTAAATCCAAAATGACAGGGGTTGTTGGCCAGACAAATGCTAATATTTTTGAAGTACTGGCCATCATATCAAGATCTGCAATGTGAAGTTTTGACATGCAAGGACCTGTCTTCAACAATATGAGAAAGTTGTGGGAGAAGTTCTATTACCAATAGAAAGAAATGCAACTACATTCTTAAAAGTGACAATGGTATGTAGCGTGATTGATTACATATAGGAAGGGACTATATTTATATTACATTAGACATGCAATAAACTCAAACAGTGACCTGTTTAAGAAAACATCCCTGACACAGAGGCTTAAACCTGCACTCCTGATTTGTTAGGAGTAAGACATATACACAGACATAAATATTTTACTAAACTGTATGTTGGTTAGTGCATTCTTGGAGTTTTACAGTGAGGACCAGCAATACTAAAAGCTGTGTCTTTAAGTTATAATGTCTGTTAAACAAGTCTTTAACAGTGACATTGAAGAAATATATCTACTAACTCAGTAAAACTTGATGATCATCTCAAACTAGTGGTAAATTTTGTTGAAATATCTTTAATTCAACTTTTTAAACCAATAGAACAAGTGAAATATTTACATCCAAGTACAGTCTTCAGTTCTTCCCCATGCTGATCAGCACTGGCAACTTTCTGTTCAATTTGCAATGTTCTTTCATTCTGTTTGCATTGTTCCTGTTCTGTATGGAGAGGACACACAGTTCTAAAGCTTCTTTCCCTCGTATTTAATATGATAAATGATCAGTACTATAAAAATTGCACTGGATACCTGGGTCGATGCCTTTTTTTTTCAAAAAGCACTGATTGGCACCATAAGCCAATGCAATAGCCAAGATTATTTAACACACAGTGAAATTTATCTTTACACAACTTGCATTTGTGACAGCACAAAAATGCACTCATGCCTGAATATGCATTAAAAACACAATTTAGATTCACTCAAAGATAAAGAAACAGGTGAACTGTTGCTAGTGTTCTTTTGCACTGAGAAGCTATTGAACCATATCTCACATTGCCTTGTTCAGCTTCTGTAGAGCTTGCTCCATGTCAGGCTACTATCAGCAAGGTGAAAAATGATCTCCAGTTCTCATATGGCTTCAAACCAAATATAGACAGTTCAATGCATTTTAAAATTCAGTGGAGATCTCTATCAATCTCTTTTAAGCAAAGGCACATACATAATTTTCCAAGTTCACACATTCTGAAAGCAGTCAAATGTTTAATAAGAAGAAGTTTGGATAAAACTAAGAAACAATTTTCTTTAAAGTTATTAAGACAATAGTGTACACAATAGGACAGAGGGCTAGCTCAAATTGCCCCCAGTTCTAACTATAGAAGATATAAAGATTGTTCACATCAACATTTGTCTGCATTCGATATTTGTGGTAAAAGCACTAAATTGGGCATCAATCTCGAATTGAAAGGAATGGTTTGCTATCTAGTTTTATAGCTGATCTAAGAATTGTAATGAGGGTAATTACAATAGTTTACTCGTGACTTTCCCTCTATTTCCAATAATAGTGGTTAAGTCAAAAGTATTCTTTACCCCAAAATTTTCTGCTGAATTAAACATAATGGGGCATAATAGCTTAATTCTGCTAAACTGCATCTATCAAAAAGAATAATGCCAATGTTACCATACATCATTTACAGCACATAAAATACCATTACAGATGCATAGATTGGAAGGTAGCAATTGTATTTTCATTAAGTATCAACTAGTTCCAAATGTAGAGATAATTTTGTACCCTGGTCTCTCAATCACTGGAGAAAGTTCAAGACTTATTCTTAAGATTGACCATGGACAACCATTCTAACCTTACATTTATATAGTGTCTTTCACAAGCTCAGGCCATTTCAGATTGCTTCAGGGTCAAATAAGAACTTTTGAATTATAGGTATTGTTTCAACATGTAGTTGTTGCTGTATTGTCAGAAATGTCACGGCCAACTTGCACGCACCATTGGTCAACAAACTGAAGGACATATACAGTCATATAATCTATCTTCTTTAGCGATTCTGGCAGAGGACTGATCCTGTGACTTTCTGTCCCAAGTGTGAACTATGATGCCTTCCTTACTTATATGATTCATAAATGTGCATTGAAGCTGGAAAATGGCTGTGAGCACACCAAGAATGGGCAGCATAAGTGTTTTTTTTCCCTGTCTGAGCATGTGGAGTATAACTGTGAGTGATATAAAGCCCTTCAGGGGGCAATTGCATTAATCAGGCACTGCCACAATGGAGGTTGAAGACATTTGTAATCTTGGTATATGTGAAATGTCTGTGGTGTACAAAGACTGGTCACAAGGAATCTTAGCTGTGTCATTTGTCATTGTAGATTGATCATGATCATCTCTGCAAAGGAAAAATAATGACAGGTGGGTCACAATTCACAAAGACAACCCAAAGACTCACAGGCTGCCCATGGACATAGAGTGGATTTCCTCTCACCTTTGAAATATATGGCAACATGCACTTATATGAAATGCTACCTTTACTTGTTGGTGTGGAGAATGGGGCAGGGGCAATGTGGTAAAAGGAATTATTCAGCACTTACAATCTCCCACTGTATGTGCACATCATGGCTTGTGACACATATGTCAGAAGAACACCCCGATTTCAATGGTCCAAGCAGAGGAATTCTACTGCCTGTTGATTGGAATCCGCCTTGTCCCATTGTCTCGGACTATGCTAGGCTATAATTTGTGTGCGCTCTGAATACTGACTGCCCTGGCACATTTATTCCCTCAAAACAGGATCCTTGAAACTGTCACCAATTTCACAGCATCATTGTTGCTGTGGCCACAGTGTTACAGAGGGCAGAGACCTGGAACAGGAGCAGATGCACCAATAAACCCAGGACCTGGTGGCTGAAGAGGTCGCAGCTGGAGGTCCCGTCAGAATGCACAGGAAATACAGGAGGCTTAGAGTCTTTGATGTCATTTCCTCCAGATGAATCAGATACAATGCCATGACAGACTGTAGGTGTACCAGGACACTGTCTCTAAACTTTGCCAACTACCTGGAGCAAGGTTTACAATATGAAGGAGTGCTGGCTATCTATTCAAGATGCAGTTAAGGTGAGACCTGTGGTAAACTTTAATGCAAGCTGCTGCTTCCAAGAATCCTATGGGACCTGGGTGGGATCCCTCAATCGTCAAAGCACAGATGTAAAAAGGCTGTTGCTGATGTAATTTCTGCCAGATCACACCACTTCAGGCAGTTTCCCCATGATCATGTCAGTGCTGCAGCCCCTGGCAGTAGCTTTACCAGCATAATTGGATTCACCCAGGTGCAGAACACTACATACTAAAAGGACACTACAGAAGAATGCTGTCATATGTGGCTTTGTAAACCCATAGCTTAATGCAGTTGACCAACAGGGAGGAAGTGAGGATTGCAGATGCTGGAGATCAGAGTTGAGAATGTAGCACTGGAAAAGCACAGCAGGTCAGGCAGCATCAGAGCAGCAGGAGAATCAACACTTCAGGCATAAGGCCTTCATCAGGTATGAGGCTTGCAGGCCGTGGACGGGGGTTGCTGAGAGATAAATGGGAGGGGGGTGGAGTTGAGGGGAACGTAGCTAGGAGTGCAATAGGTAGATGAAGGTGGGGGAGAAGGTGATAGGTCAGAAAGGAGGGTGGGAGGATAGATGGGAAAAACGATGGACTGCTAAAGAGGGCGATGCTGAGTTGGAGGCTTGGAACTGGGATAAGGTGGGGGCAGGGGAAATGAGGAAACTGGTGAAATCCACATTAAGCCCGTGTGGTTGCAGGGTCCCAAGGCATTGACTTCACCAACAGAAAAGCATTCCATTACATCAATGTTGAGGGTGGCACGGTGGCTCAGTACTTAGCACTGCTGCCTCACAGCACCAGGATCCCAGGTTCGATTCCAGCCTCGGGTGACTGTCTGTGTGGAGTTTGCACATTCTCCCCGTGTCTGCGTGAGTTTCCTCCGGGTGCTCTGGTTTCCTCCCACAGTCCAAAGATGTGCAGGTCTGTGAATTGGCCATGCTAAATTGCCCATAGTGCTAGGCGCATTAGTCAGAGGGAAATGGGTCTGGGTGGGTTACTCTTTGGGCTGAAGGGCCTGTTTCCATACTGTAGGGAAACTAAAAAAAATCATTGGTATCACACCTTTGATGCCTAGATCCTTGAGAACTGTCATGTTCCTGCTTTGATTCAAAGGGTGGATGCCTTATATAGGGTGGTAACTGTGAGACAAGGGCTATTCTCTGTGACTACAGTTGATGTTTCAGTAGGCGGTCCTCTGAGTGAGGCCAGCTTATTTTCTACCAATGGCCATCACGGAAAAGATGATAGACCTCCTGAAATTAAGGTTCTGATTATTAGGGAGACCTTACAGTGTAGCTAAAACATAACCACACATCCTGTGTTTCTGCATAACTGAAGCAGGCAAAGAGGGAATGTGGTTGATGCTGAAGAGCTGGGAGAGAGCAGCTGAGATGGAAAGTGAGAACATTGAGAAGGAGGAACATCACCTTCTGCAGCAGCATCAAGTGAAACAAGCCAGATAATCTATCATTGTCACTGGGTTCCAATAGATGTGAGCTGTGTGCAGTGATCACTCATTGACTGTACATTTATTGTTACTCATAAAGCACATGATCCTTGACTGCTCACAGACACAAATGCAGCTTTTCTTTGTCCTTTGTTTTGTTTTTGCCTGTTGCTGAATAAAAGCAAATGTTTTCAACCACTTAAAGACTTTCCAGTACATAATGCTCCCACTTTGACCAAGAAGAAAAAGTTATATTTTGACTGAGCATTAGGGAAGAAGTAGCACTTCCTTATGCAGGGTTTTAAGTTGAAGTTACACTAGGGATGAGTGGCTTGATTCTTGTAGCTTGTCATTGTCTTGTTACAATGACAGTCGATCGGACAGGTGACAATGTAAAACAGCAGCACATTTTTGAATGTGAACTTATATTTGCATTGAGGTGTCATTAGTGCCACAGATATGCCCTCAGAAGGAGTACTTTTTTTTGTTTCCCTCCCAGTTATGGGAAAGTCACCATAGAGCTAAAGGGACCATAAGACCACACTCTCACCAGAGAGAACGCTCACAGATTAACATAAGGATCACCATGCTTCGGATGAGGAGAGAGATTGAGATGGAGAGGCCTTCATAGTAACCTCAGCTGGTGAGAAAATTGAAACCATGCAGTTGGCACCACTTTGCAAAGCAAACCAGCCAGCCAACTGAGCTAACCAACCCTTTGCACACGCTGTGATTGGCAGATCCTGGTTAATATTTCTCCAGTTGGCGAATGGCTGGGCTTTCAAAATGGAGCTGGAGCCCAGGAGTCCCAGGAGGTCCTGGCAGTTGAGAGTACTTCTGCCACTGCTGAGCCAAAGATAGCACGGCTGGAGCATATGGGTGTGGTGCACAGCTAATGAGGTGAACTGCAGAGAATAGCATGAGAAAACCATCTTGGGCTCGTGAACAGAAACCCTCCACAGAACTCTCCAAAATTGTCACTTTGCTGTTTTTCTGATAAAATTCAGCCCTTACTGAATTTCTTGAGAGTTCAATCTTCCTCGCACTGCAACTCACTAAGATGTTTTGCATGAAATGTCTATATGTAAGACACATTCAAATTAGTTTTAAGCATCTCCTCTCTATCAGATAATTAGGCGAAAGTTAGTATTGCAGATGCTGGAGGTTAGAGTCAAGAGTGTGGTGCTGGAGAAGCCCAGCAGGTCAGGCAGCATTTGAGGAGCAGGAAAACCGACGAATGCTGATGACAGGCTTTTGCCTGAAACACCTGTATTCCTGCTCCTCCAATGCTGCCTGACTTGCTGTGCTTTTCTAGCACCACACTCTTGACTCTATCAGACAGCTGCTTAGTCATAGAATCACCATTAATGAGTTGTGGTAGAAAGGATTCACAGAAGTATTGAGATTCCTTACAAGTTAATATGACGGATGTACAATTTTTAAGCAATGAGCAATATTTTAAAACTACCTGCACTGACTATAGTGTACTATTTTATTGATTTAAAGGAAATGAAATGCATGATCTGAATGGAAGTTGCGTGCTCCCCAACTATGTTTGTGTACTGTGTAGCAAATCAAAGTCTTGCCCATGCTGTACGAAATTGAAGATTCAGAGGATAAAGGTGCAGCCCAGATGTGTGGAAACTGGAAATGTGGGACATTGCATGTAATGATATGATTTGTCACAGAACGTAAATAGCTAATAGCTTTGTTGTGGCACTGAGTTAACAAGGTGCTAATTGGTTAATTGGACTGAACTCAATATAAATCAAACTCTTAAAAGGGTTGTAGGATTTTCAAGTCGAAAGGAATGGTGATTGATTTTGAACCCACAATTAAAGGATATTTTCATTCTTCACAAGAAATCAACAGAATTGCCACCAAATATTGATAGGCATTATTTGTTTTTAAATTATGGCATTGAGGAAATGAGATGTGAATAAGTAAAAGGGGTAGCACGGTGGCTCAGTGGCTAGCATTGCTGCTTCACAGCACCAGGGACCTAGGTTCAATTCCAGCCTCAGGTGAAATCTGTGTGGCGTTTGCACATTCGGCCCTTGACTTGGGTTTCCTCCGGGTACTCCGGTTTCCTCCTACAGTTCAAAGATGTGCAAGTTCGGTGAATTGGCCGTGCTAAATTGCCCATAGTATTCAGGGATGTGTAGGTTAGGTGCATTAGTCAGGGGTAAATATAGGGTAGGGGAACGTGTCTGGGTGGGTTACTCTTCGGAGGGTCGGTGTGGTCTTATTGGGCCAAATGGCCTGTTTCCACACTGTAGGGATTCTAAAAAAAGCAATGTTTGCAAACAGCACTGAGAGTTAAAAATCACAACACCAGGTTATAGTCCAACAGGTTTAATTGGAAGCACACTAGCCTTTCAGATGGTTCATCAAGAGCGGCATTCCGAAAACTAGTGTGCTTCCAATTAAACCTGTTGGACTATAACCTGGTGTTGTGTGATTTTTAACTTTGTACACCCCAGTCCAACACCAGCAACTCCACATCAGCACTGAGAGTGTAAGTCTAATGCGAGACAGAGAGAAAGGACGACCCAGAGACAGTCATCATCACCTAAAGGAGCAAGACAGAGGAGAACCGTATGCTTCTGAAACAGTGTGGGGATGGATACAGCAGCTTCATAAACTGCAGGAGATGGACCAGGATCAAGAACTTCTCAAATAATGTGAGAGAGTGAGGACAGCAGCTTTATTAAGTGAAGTACAGACCTGCTGTGAGAAGTGCAGTGGTGGCAGGAGACCAAACCAAAGATGGACAGCCCCTTCAACCTGTTTCTGCCTGTCAGAACCAAACTGGAGTATCAGAGGAAAATAGGTAGGTGATAGGTGAGTATTATTACCATGTCTCATTTGATTGGCCAAGTAGTTTAAATCATGGTATGTTATTACAGTTAAAAAATAAATATTTAAATTCCAGGTTAATTAATTAAATACAATTGTGGTGGCTGGGTAGATGATGGCTTCCAGCTGTAGTGTGTGAGCACTGGTGAACGCTGCTAGATCCATAATGATCACATCTGCAGCATTCTTGGCTGCTCGAGAAACTTTCGCTCCAAGTTGATGGGCTGGAGTATGAGCTGCAGATGCTGAGATATGTCAGGACAGGTGACTGTCTTTTAGGAGGTAGTCACACCCCCTTAGATTAATTGCATCAAACTTGGTTCATGGTCAGCAGATGGACATTGTGTGAGGCAGGTATGGGGATTCAGAACTTCACTTTGGAGCAGCATCAGCCAGTGCCCTTTTCAATAGGTATGAGATTCTTGATTGTGGAGGACGGCACCAACAGCAGAGAGAAGAATCGAACTGTCCACAGCGCTGTGATGCAGAGTGCCATTGAACTGGAACTGGAAAGAGGAAATGTAAAAAGTTTAGGGGAATAAATATCATTCTCTGCAGTAACAAAAACAGAGCTTCAAAGGTTATGTTGTCTACTTGGTGTCAAGTTTATGGACAACTCTTCTTGGCTGATGAGGAACATAGAGTGGGAGGGAAATGATCCAGTTCTCGTGGTCCATGTGCCAATGACATAGACAGAAGTAGGAAAGAAGTTCTCCGAAGAGATTATGAGCAGTTCAGAACTAAACTAAAAAACAGAACCACAAAAAAAACCTCAAAGTTATTACCTGCGTCATGTACAAATTGGCATAGAGCATATAAGATAAGAAAAGATTGGTGTGTGAGAATTTATAGTAGAGTGGCATCAGTGTCGAAGAAGGTGAGAGTTGTTCCACTGGGACAGGATTCATTTGAACCATGCTGGGACCAGTGTCCTGGTGAATCATATAGCACGGGTTATGGATAACTCTTTCAACTAATTAGTTGGAGCGAGAGTTCAATTGAAGGGTTGTTTGAAAAATCAAAAAGATACACGAGAGCAAAGGTGCAGGATAGCAAAGAGGTGAATGATAATCTAACGGTGACAGGAAGGAATAGAAAATATATGCAGAAGAATACAGAAGAAATTAAAATCAGAATAAGTAATAATAGCAAAAAGTGAAAGCTTTTTATCTGAATGCAGGCATCATTTGGAACAACATAGGTGGGTTCCCAGCACAAATAGAGATAAACGAAGATGATTTGATAGCTATTACCGATATGTGGTTACAGGATGACCAAACCTATGAACTCAATCCTCAAGGGTATTTAATATTCCTGAAGAAGATCCAAAAAAGGAAAAGGTGAGGTAGTCTTGTTAAGAAAGGATGGGATTAGTGCCATGTTGAAGAGTGAAAAGTGAGCAATAGATCATGACGTAAGGAATTGCAAGGGAAAGAAGTCATGGATGGAAGTCATCTATAGACTGCTAAAAAGTTGCCTCAATGTAGGACAAAATATAAATTGGAAATTAACAGATACTGGTGAGAAATGCAGTACAATTTGTCATTAATTTGACTGGACTAATCAGATCAGCAAGGATAACATGGAAGACAAATTTGTAGAGTGGATCAAGTTTGTTTCTTAGGTTGGTGCATTGCACAACAGCCTGGGAGTAGGCCATTTTATACCTGATAATGTGTAATGAGGTAGGGTAACAAATGATATTGTTGAAAAGGTTCCTCTAGGGAGTAGCAATAAGAACATGGCAGAATTTCAAATTCAGTTGGAGATACTGCAACTCATATTTCCAACCAATGTCCTCAACTAAAACAAGGATAGTTACAGACTTACAAAGAAAATGTTGGAGAGCAGGCTGAGAAAATAGGCTAAGCAGAAGATCGGTGTATTTAAGAAGATATTTCATAACACTCAGCAAAAATTTATACTGGCCAAATAATGGGCTTGATAAGAAGGATGAACCATTGGTAGTTAATGAAGCTAAAAATCACACAACACCAGGCTATGGTCCAACAGGTTTACTTGGAAGCTTTCGGAGCACTGCTCCTTTATCAGGTGGTTGTGGAGTATAACATTGTAGGGCACAGGTATAAGATT
This sequence comes from Chiloscyllium punctatum, assembly GCF_047496795.1. NCBI lineage: Eukaryota > Metazoa > Chordata > Chondrichthyes > Orectolobiformes > Hemiscylliidae > Chiloscyllium > Chiloscyllium punctatum. Next base: position 18,928,908 of record NC_092763.1, on the reverse strand, counting down.
GTAGGGTACAGAATTTATAGCAAAAGCTTACAATGATGAAAAAGACCTGGATTGTTTGTTAAGTCTCTCATCTTTTAGAATGGGTATGTTGGTTTCAGTTCTTTCATATGCAAATTTCAGAACTTTGTTAAAGTTACATTCTCAAGTGAACTTTAACAATAGGTGCCATGTCAGCCGAGATAATACATTGAAGGTGTGAGGTGCCCTGTGTGAGGCTGTCTGTGCCCCAATGTTTAGACTGATTCTAATCTAAAAAAGGGATTTACTGAATCTTACATGGATTCTACAAGAACAAATTCACCCCACAAACTTATTCTGTGTGTACAAAGTTAAAAATCACATAATACCAGGTTATAGTCCAACAGGTTTAATTGGAAGCTCACTAGCTTTCGGAGTGACACTCCTTTCTCAGGTGATAGTGGAGGGCTCGATCGTAACACAGAATTTATAGCAAAAATTTGCAGTGTGATGTACTATCACTGTAGTGAAACTACCACTGTATTCTAACAGACAATCAATTTTTCAATGTATAATTTCAGTTACATCACACTGCAAATTTTTGCTATAAATTCTGTGTTACGATCGAGCACTCCACTATCACCTGATGAAGGAGCGTCGCTCCGAAAGCTAGTGTGCTTCCAATTAAACCTGTTGGACTATAACCTGGTGTTGTGTGATTTTTAACTTTGTACACCCCAGCCCAACACCAGCATCTCCAAATCATTATGTGTGTGTGTATGTGCGTGTGTGTGTGTGTATGCAGGGGATATGAGTGTCTGTGAGAGAGTGTGTGTATGTCAATGTGTGTGAGTGTGGGTTAACAAAGACTGTCATGGACAGTATCCACTCAAAAACTAAGACAAAGGAAAAAACCTAGTGACAAGGCAGAGGATCGGGAATTCTTTTTAGGAACCAGTAGTGAATGACTAGAAAGCTAATAAAGAGAGAAAAAAAATAATTATGAAAGTAAAGTGGAACGGAAAAAGTATAAATAGAAAAAGCAAGTGTAGCTAAAGTGAGTATAGGACCATTAGAGGTCAAACTGGGAAATTAATAATCAGAAACCGGGTCATGACAAATAACTTAAACCAGTATTTTGCCTCACTCTTCAGAATGGAGCACACTGTAAACATCCCTAACATAACAGATGAGCAAGGTTTAATAAGAGGGATGGTTTTATTTAATTAAGAAGGCAAATGGAATTTTGGTTTGAATTGCTAAGGGATAGAAGTTCAAAAATGGGAATAACTTGTCACAACTGTACCCGATGTTGATGAGGCCACACTTGGAGTACTGTGTATGGAATTTAAGAAAGGATACAATGACATTGAAGGCAGTTCATAAGAGATTCAACAGGCTGCTGCCTGGGAATAATGGGTTGACATATCAAGAATAGTTAAACAGGCTAGTCATTTATTCATTTGAGTTGAGAAGTATGAGGGGTGATATTATTGAAATATATAAGATTCTGAGGGGACTTAACAGGTTAGATGTTGTGAAGATGTTTCCACTCCTTTAAAACTGAAATGAAAAGCAATTTCTTCTTCCAGAGGCTAATTAATACCTGGCGTTCTCTACCCCAGAGAGTTGTGGAGGCAAGATCACTGAAAGTTTTTCAAGAAGATGTATATTGATATTGCAAAATTATTTATAAGTTGATGGCTGGCACAAAAAAGGAGTTGAGGTCTGGGTCAGATTAACCATGGGCTAACAGAGATTTCCAAAATTATGACAGTCTTTCAGAATGTAGATAGAGAGAAGATGTGCCCACTTGTGTGGAGTCTAACACCAATGGTCATTTAAGAGCATAGTCACTAATAAATCCAATAAATAATTCAGAATAATCCTGTCTTCCCAGAAAATGGCTAGAATATTGAATTTGTGACTACATAAAGTGATTAATGTGAATATTTTAGATTCCTTTTCACTGGAAACTAAGCACATGAGGGAGAAAGGAATAGAAGGATATTCCGTTAGCATTATATGAAGTAGTGTGGGATGCTGGTTATATGGAATATAAACACCAACCCCGTGCTATAAATTGGACCAAAATTAACAGAAGTTATTAACTTCATTATTGTTTATGATTATGAAATTAAATTAATTGCTATTTCATGACCAACCTCGAGAGGAGATGTCACAGAATAATTACACCAAATTCAGGGGCTTTTAAGGCTTCTCTAATAATTTCAGTACCAGCAGATTGATTGCCTTAGGTTTGACTCCTGAAAGGCTACAGGTTGAGAATGGGTTAGTATTAATGCAATCAGTAGGTTAATGAAATAAAAACATTAAAAGTTAGGGACAGAAATAGGCCATTCAATCCCTTGATCCTGCTCCGTCATTTTAATACAATCAAAGTTAATTTCTTCTTAGCCTCAACTCTGGTTTCCTGCCTGCTCCCAATAATCCTTCAACCTGTTGGTCATTAAATATCTGGTTACCTCATGTTTAGATTTAATCAATATCCCAGTATCCACTGCACTCAGGGATAGTGAATTCCACATATTCGCAACGCTTTCACTGAAGTAATTCCTCCTCATCTCTGTTTTAAATCTGCCACCCACAGGCCTAAAACTATCTCCTCTCATTCTAGATTGCCCCCACAAGGAAAAACATTTGCCCTACATCTACATTGTCAATCCGCTTTTGCATTTTAGGTATCTCAATTAGATCTCCTTCTAAACTCTCGCTCAGTCTTTCCTCATAAGACAAACCTTTCATCTCTAGAAATAGCTAAATGTAATACCCGATTTATACAGGCTGAGCCAAAGTTGTAATCTCACGATGTAGCTATTAGTATTTTTTAAAATTCATGCATGGGATATTGTTATCGCCTGCAAGTTGGCATTTGTGGCCTAATCCTACTTGCCTCTAGCCCTTTAGAGTCAGCCACATTGGGTTTGGAGTCACACATAGACCAGACCAGGTAAAGATGGCAGAGTTTATTGCTTGAAGATCACTAATGAGCCAGATTGTTTTCTATGACAATTAATCCACAGTCACCAATTAACCAACTTTGAATTCCATATTTTATTGAATTCAAATTTCATCATCTGCTATGGTGGAATTCAAATTTATGTCCCTGAATGGTACCCCAGGCCTCATCCAGTGACATTACTAGCACACTACTGCCTCCCTTGTATCTTATGGCAACAAATCACATTTAGTGCCTAGAAAATTTTAAGACAGTTCAAAGTGTACAGTCAGAAAGTAGTGCAACCTCCTCCTGTCTTCCCTCTTAATGATGACATTATGCTGTGTATTTGTTGGAAATCAAGTGCTATAGGATATCACATCATCTTCTGCTGATTCTTCCTTGTTTTCATTTACTTCCTCCCTATATGCCTCTGTGATATTTTCTTCAAAAAGTCATCGACAGAGATACAAAGGAAGCCAGGCTGCAGTTTGCAAAGTATGAACATAAGATTTTAAGCTCTCAATTATCTGAGAGCATTTCTATAAAGCCTGCTATTTACGATATATCCATTTAACTGGACTAAATACAGATGGGCAATATCAGACCATATTGGTTGTGAAATTATTATTGACATGCATATTATGCTTGTGCACATTATGGGGGATTAATTATTTAAGTTGAATGCAATAGCAGCAGATACAAAAGGTATGTCCCTAAATTCAAATGAATATATGTTTGTTTATTATTAATAATTAATAATAACTTTAGAATCGGTGATGCCCTCTACATTTCCAGTGATAAGGCTGTAAATTATAGTCACTCTTATTTCTGCAGATAATAGTAATTGTTTTTGACTTTGCCTGAGTCCTTGTCCATTCGACATTGACCGTTATTTGATCATCTGTGTGTGTGTACCAACCTTGTAAGGTTCTTTACACATGTTTTGAAACTTTGACATTTTGCAAATGTTGGAATGTATTTAACCACGGCTTTATGTTGCTTACTTCTAAAGTCTGGTACTGATTTATTTATTTATCTGTCTATTTATTCACTATATATTTTTATTGGATTATTTCACCAAAACACAGACCTCTGTCCTTGAGGTTTACATTGGCATTACATTGTTTTTAATTTTCCTGCATTCAAATTGACTGCAAGCTAAACCATGCTTTTTTTCACAAAGACCAAGTGGGCTATTTCCCACTGTTAAGCTATTTCATTTATTCTACATTTATTCTATTATATGCTTTATTTCATCCGATTGCTTAATTTACAATGGTAGTGGTAAATTACTATGCAAAAAAGAAGGGCTGAAATGATATTCTAATAGTTGTGTAGTAAATATGTGTAATTATCATGTTATTACTGTACAAACATTTTTAATAGCCAAGGATTGATATAGCTGGCTAAATTCTTTATACGTATGACTCATTTTGAATAAACAACATAACAACATGGCTACAAGAGCTGCGTAAAACGCTTTTGTGCTTTGCAAGGTTTTTAATTGTCTCCAGAAATGTCACCATGAATTGGGAATGATACCAACTCTTAGGCAGAATTTGTACAAATTATATTCAGGAATTGTTGGCGCTGAATAATATTCAGAGTGAAACAGGAAGCTGAAGCAAGAAGTACAGAACAAATGCCATCATTTGTGCATAATCCTGCTTTTTTTTTCTCATTTCTTTGGCCACATAAAAGCTTGTTGGAGCAATGATGAGACCAGCCTGACCTTCCACATCTTCATTCAGAATCATACTAACGCTGATTTTTAGTAATTTTGGTCACCAATTTGAAATGCCTTTTCATCAATGCTTTTAAAAGAATGGCAATACATTAATAAAATGCATACAATGTCGAATATTACAAATTTATTCCTAAATATTACCTTTTGTAGCAATGGAATGTAAATAGAAAGGGTGAATCTGTGTTAGAATTTAATGAGGAATATTTAAGGTTTAATACAAGTCTTGGCAAGTGAGTAGCTTGTGATAATTCTTTTGTTCATGGAACCTCCACATAAGGAAAAAACAGCAGAATGATTTCAATAGTCTAATTTCTCAAGGTCTTTAGTGTGCTTTATGTAATCATTCAATTGTTTCCCATTATGATAATCAAATCTTATAACATAAAACAATTGTGTTTCCTTTGGCTCTTATATATGAGGCATTCACAAATTCAAAAACATCAGATTGACATAGCCTCAAATTCTTTTCTAATGAATAGCTTGAGAATTGTGTTAATGATATTACAGCAATGTACATCTTTGAAACTTGTGAGTTATAAATGTGATTTTTATTTATGGGTTGCAAATTATCTTACTCCTATATTTTAGTTATTAACTGAAAATTAATTTAAGAGGTACTTTTTTGAAAAAAGGAATCATTTTCTCAGAATGAGGGCACTGCTGATAATGTTGGTATTTATTTCTTGTCCTTGGATGGCTATGAAGTTGTAATGGGCACAACACTGAAGGTTTGCAATAACAGTTTGATACAATTGGCTGTTATGTCAGTTCCCAATTCAGAGGAGAGTTAAGAGTCAACCAACTTGTATGGGACTAGAGACATATATGTCCAAACTAGGGAAAGACAAGTAGGTTTGCTACCATGAAAATAATTGGTCACCAAGTTGATTTTCTTTTTACAATAGTCTGACAACTTCATGGTCAGATTTACAGATACCAATTATTTTTGTTCCAATTTGTTTAAAAAAGTGATTTCAAATACCTAAGCTGCTATGATAAGATGTACACGTGAATGCAGGTTCATTTCTCTTGATTACTGGTTGGGTATAATTATTATTGAACTACTAGACTCAGTTAAATAAATTACTTGGCACTGATGGCAAGGACCTTTATGGCCTAATAGGCATGATATATAGATGTATGAGAGCTTTTTCTGCTGAAGAAAAAAATGTGCTTAATAGATATTTTTGGATGTTCATTTTCAACCTTGTTAGGGAAATGCTGTTAATAAGGTCCACTATGATGAAGGTGCTTTTGATAAAAGCCTTCATTTTTAAAAAGCTCTTCTGCATCTGCTTTAGTTGTGTCAGCATTACTTATAATATCTGTAATCTTGAAAGGTTTTTTGCCTATTCTTGAATAACTAGCCTTTTGCGATCAGTGCCTTACTTTGTGTCTGTTTGTTGAGAAAAGTGCGAACTTGTTTAAGGGCAACCTTTCTATAAGTCATCATTAGAAACTGTTAGCTTGTTAACAATCATATTAGAGCTGCACTTAGACAAACCTTAGACTCATGCTACATTTTGTAATTGTTTGCAAGTTTCTTCACTTACAATAAATAATATTGTCCAGGTAATATGACAAAGTTACTGTGTTGAGTAATACAAGATTTGTGAACAAGATTCAGCCCTTCAGGCAGATAAAATCATGAACACACACACACACACACACACACACACACACACACACACACACACACACACACACACACACACGTGAAGAACACTGAGACAGGGAATGGCTATTCATTGAGCCTGTTGTGGCAATCACTTCAATAATCAGTGATCTGAACATGTCTGAGCTCCATATTCCTTGATACCCTCACTGAATAAAAATCTATTGATCAATTTAAATTATTTTGAACATGTTACCAATCCTCTTTCAAGTCCATTTCTTTTATGTATGGAATTTCAAAGGGATTTTCTAATGAAGCCATGACACACAGTGATGTTGGTTTTAAAATCATAATCCTTTTTGTGCAAAATATCTTTCTTTGCATGGAATGAATCCAGTGTAAAAATGCAAGTTATTTCATTTGAGTGAGGCAAACACTGTGCTGAAATTCATGAAATACAATTTCCTGTTTAATCTTTTGTTTATTAGATACTGGTATATGGTTTAAGTTAACCCAGTTGATCAACGTCTTGAAATATAGGAGGATTCTGCTTACACCCGTAGAAACAAAAAAAAACAGGCATTGTTTACTGCCTCTTTGGGAGGAAAATTAGAACAAAGAATGTGACGCAAATCCAGAGATTAAGAATCATGATGAAAATGCACATTTCACTGGGATAAAAACATGAATAGGGGACAAAAAGAAACCTTCTGGTCAGACATAATTCAACATTATATTTTCATTTTTAGTGTGACCAGGCCACTCTCTTCTTTCTATGAAATTCCCTTCATGTATACTCACTAATGAGGATGGGCTCTAATTATATTGCAGGATACGTTGAAAGGCCACTTCTGCTGTCTGTATTTTTTTCCCCAACTCTGCGTTTGCTTCTGTTTCTCTAAGCTGTACGTAGGCCATTTACTTTCCTTGATGTTTTAGTAGACAGTTTTCAATCACTCCATCTGAAAAAAAAACCAACAGCCAGCAGTGCAATTCTGGTATAAAAGGCATTAAATAGTAAAAGAAAATGAACAAACATGAATGGCTCACTATAGTAAAAGGTCATTGAATTAACCCCAATTATAATTTTTAATGTGCTTTTTGTAAAATAATCATCTAAATAAACACTAATGTAGCCTTTATGTACATTTGTTATGGAAAGCATAATTGTGCTTTTTATTGTGTCGGAGTAAATTAGAGTAGGTTTATAAAGCAAAATGACCGTGATGTTTATAAATATAAAACAAAATTGCCATTGCATTCAATCTTGTATATATTGTTACATACCAAATCAAAAATACAAATCAACTGATTTCGATCCTTCAATTTTTCAGTCCTTATGTCCCTAACTGTACAATAATTTGGCATTTTTGCAATTAATACAACTAACTGCCCTACAGATTTGTGATACTTCAACCAAACTTTTGTCAAAAGTTTGAAAGATTTGACTTCTCATGTAGGATCTTTCATTATATATTTTGCATAATCAGGGACTTAATATAAGAAAAACATGCTCAATCTTATTAGTTTATGGAATAAGAATTTGTTATCAGATAAACATTTCCTAAATGCATTCTTTGTATACCTGAATAACAAATTTGAATGAATAATTGTTGGGGGTTGGCATTTTGAGGCTTAATGCAATGTTCAGAAAGGGCAATGTTTAATTCCATCCAGTTGCTCAAAGTCTTTCAACATAGGAGGATTCAGCTCACATCAATTGAAAGAAAAATGTATTTGATGCTTGTTATGTGAACTATATACTGAAACACTGTCATTCTTACTTTAAGCTCTGAAAGGATAATTTATTTTTAAGATACTCCTCTCCTCACTTTCATATATTTGGAAAAATTGGCACTGAAAAATACGAGCATTTAACTTTTATACATTTGTTGTGCTTTCATGTAAACAAAATGTTGGAATTCTATTAGATTTCTTATCCTGGGACATCTGTGGTTCTAAAAGTGAACATTTTGGCAATTTAAGTCGTTTCATTTGTTCTATATTTTTAAACTTTTCATGAACAATATGCTTTTGATAAATATGTTTTCTTGCTATCAAGTGTACCATTCCAGAGCAATAACAAGTGAACTGCACAGGAAATACTTTGTTCTTTTAGTTGTACACTAGCCGAGAACATCTTATTACAGCATGAGGTTACTGCCAACAATTACTTAAAACTTCATTGTCAGTGTTATACATTTATATCAGTTTTGTGAAAATAATGAATATTCTTAAACTCAACAATTAACTGCTCGGTCCATTGATATATTCTAAAGTTATATTTGCATATGATGCCAAATGTTTCCATAATTTTACAACTTGCTCTTCAATCCAACATATATTTAGCTTTCAGAACAGAAGCCAATTCAGCAATAACATCTGTGACCACATTAGATATGTATCCAAAGATTTACAGTTATGTTTCAGTCCACAAATTTTGGTAAGAGTATTATATGGAACCTTTATGGAAACCATTCTACCATCTGATATAAAACAGTTTCGACATTAAAATAATGCCTGCAATTAATTGATACACCATTTTGGGATATCCCAAGATTGTAAATGGTACTATTTAAAGGCAAGTTAATTTAGTCTTTTTTTTTCTCTCCACAGAGAATCTCATAGTCTAGTTCAATATTAAAGAAAATTAATGATGAAATGGTTTAAAACTCTTGAATTTATAATAGGGAGATGATGCAGGTTGTAGAATGTGCATCCCACAACAACACCAGTGATTTTATTTTCCTGAAATGTTACATGGATATTTGCATATGAAAATGTTATACATGCAAAGACTCTTGAGAGGTTTGTTAGCAATTTTTTGCTAATTCAATTCTTTCCATGATGAGGGGACTGAGAATTCTATTTGCACAGACTACGTTTACAAAAATCCAGGCCCTGGCACTTTTCTTCACTGCCCTCATGTGTGCAAAAGCAGCCAGTCTCTGGAGATCTGACACGAATATTTTGCGAATTCAAATCAAATCAAAAGCAGCTAATGGAAAATATGATTGTATAGTAACTGGTGTGAACGCCACTCTAGTTCCAAAATTTGCAAAATTCTACAAGAAAGTAATTGCCAGATGAAACAGAAGTTGGCACAGTCAGCTTTAGTAATCTTGTTAATTCTTTCAGTGTTATCGATGATTATGGTGAAGGAAACTGGAACAAAATTAAATAGTGATGCTTTTAACATCTGTTTTCTTTTGCCTTTAGAGAAACTCAATCAATTTTTGCATCTTTAAATGAGAGCTACTTCTAAATGAAGAGGCCTGACTAGGTGATCACACACGGCACCAGGTCATAGTGACATACCCAGTCAATGAGCGACAGCACATTGTCTTTTAATTCAGTTCTGGGATCAACCGGCCAAAACCTGATTTTGCACCAGTTTTAGGGATATTAGCTTTTCACCTGCCTTTCCTTAACCAGTCACCTGACGGTTCAACCCCCTGTTCTTGAAAATGCAAATAATATATGCTTCCAATGTATTTTTATGATTACAGTTATAACAAGAACCTCACCCATAACTATCACTAATAACATTAAAGGGACCTAGAAAACTGAAGACAAAGGAAAATATTCAGGATATTGGAAGTGTGAAAGTAAAACATAAAGTGTTTGAAATTCACAGCATCTAATGAGGGGGGAAACCTTGTTAATCTGTTGGTACCTTTCTTCAGGGGACTTTCCTCGTTCTCTGTTAGAGTGTCATCAAACACTTAGCAAGTGAGGCAGCATCCGTGGAGACAGAAACAGAGCGAGCATTTCATGTGGATGGTTTCCCAGCGTTTAGAATGTTTACAGCATTTCCTCCAGCAAAGTGGAGCAGTATCCGGATGGAAATCAAACGTTGCTCGAAGCTTGAGTAAACCAAATGGAGTGTTCAATTTGTCTGTGTAGATCAGAATAGATCCAGGTCCAACTCCCGTCACTGATTGGCGCCGTTAGCCAGTTGTGTTCAACCACCCAACTTCCGCAAAATCAATGAAACACTTTCATAATGTCCATATCAAAAAAAGTGGAGAAATTAGTCGAAATGAGATGTGCAATACTGCATGAATTATATTTGTAAAGTCTGTATCTGTTTGGTATTCATTTTTTTCGAAAATGCGACACTCATTATAACCAACACATGCACCGACTATGTTTGAACAAAACTGCTTGTTAAAAGGCACTAAATTGGATAAACACAACTTGACCATATTAGATATAAATCCAAATACAGGTATGTTTTTAATCCACAAAATTTGAGAAGACTATTACCTGGAACCTTTCTAGAAACCATTCTGTCATCCGATACATAGTTTCTACATTACAAAAATACCTACAATTAATTGATACTCCACTTTGAAATATCTCGAGATTGTAAAAGGTACTATTTTAAAGGCAAATCAATTTTCTCTTTCTTTCTCTGCAGAGAATCTAATAGATCAAGTTCAATTCTGAAAAAAAACGAAGTGTTTTAAAACCTTTAAAGTTAGAGCAGGAGTTCCCCGTTACCTGAAAGAGTTTGTATTGAAGTGTAAAGTTCTTGCTAAAGGAACCTTCCAGAACCAGCGTTTAGTATAATAGTCACACTCCTTAATTAATTTAATAATTTTCACTTATGGAAAAAGTCGTTGAAATTCTACCTCTCAACAATTTTATCGGCATAAAGTGACGTGAGTTTAAAAAAAAATTCATATTTCCTACTTATGTTCCCCGGGATCAAATAATGGGCTGGAGGAGTTTAAGTCCCAAAGAGTTCCAAACTCGTGGTGAATGACAACGTTTGATCACCTTGCAATCTCCCCAGCAGGGGGAGCCTTTGGTGGCTCCGTTCTGGAATACATTTCTGTGTACCTGGGCTCCTCGACTTTCAGCAGAATGTCGGCCTCCCAGCAAAGGTCTGCTTTATTTAGGAGCCAGAGTCCTGTGGAAAATTGTGGAGCAACTTTACAGAGCACAAGCAGTCCTCAGTGATGTCGTCATACCCAGAATACACTATACTCGGGAGAAGTTCCATCCCCTGGTGGCGCATAAAGTGGAAAGCTTCAGGCTGGATTTTTCCAACAGCTACAAAAAAACTTGGCACTGCAGTGCATTTCTTTGGAGCAAAACTATTGTAATTTGCCCCTTTCATGTACACACACACACACACACACACACACACATGTTTATAAAGACTGAAACTCCTTTTCAAATCCGTTAGGACTTCTCTGCATCTACTGCTTAATAACAACTTTCCATATTCCAAACGTCTTTGACTTTTCTCCATCCAAATGTCAGCTCGGGGGGCTTCGAGCCACACTTTCCAGCATCAAGTTGAAATCCCACAATGACTAAATAGGAATTTCGCTATGTTAACCTCTGGAAGCCGAAGTTCAAACATTAACTCAGATCCTTTAATCTTCTCCCACCCCCCATCTTCATACAATCGAGACAGAGACGGTTGTACTGATTATGTAGCTCTAATAATGTGGAAAGTAGCAAAAGTAAAGGCGTTTTGCAATTAACAATACAGTAACCTACTTAGCCATATTTTGGGATAAAAGGTTGGGCAGGGCAGAAAAAAAGTGGGGGAGATTGAGGTAGTCTAGGCGCTCGAGCAATACATTTCGTGAATTTTTAGCTTAACGAGTAATCGAACGGACAAAACCCGTTCTTAAAAGAAAACAATTAAAAGGGACCAATGAACACGGAAGGGGTGCTGGGGAGGGAGAGCCCTGCTAACGCTGTAACATATTTCTTCTCCAATCAGACTTGTCAAATTCACAAATCATTCAGTAAGCAATCTGCTAGCAAAACAAATCGCAGTCCAACTGATGATTTTGCCTTATTGAAATATGTTGGTCTTTTCAAAATTTCTTTCAGGTCTGCACGCGTTTTTATGTTCATTCTGTTGCCTGTGCCTATTGTGCAAAAGAGGTGGTAAAATCCCTCATATGTGAATTATTCGGGTAATCCCTGCCAATATTTCAGTCCGTGCTGGATAAACTAGCCCAGGCGTTTGGATTTACAGTAAAACACAAACCAGAAACTGGCCAGTCTGACACAGGAGGGATACCAATATCATAGGGACCAGACAGATGAGCATACAACTAAACACAAATGTTTTTTTAGATTAGATTTCACCAGTAAGACACCCACTTCTTTCGATACTTAAATACTACCTACCCACAAACAATAATTGAACAGCAGTTACCCCCTCCCTTATTTTGCATATCCGTGAATTAAACAACTGGTAATTTAAAAAAAACTCGGGATGAATCAAAATGCTTGTGTAAATCCAGATTGGCATAAATTGGGGATTGATGGCATCAATACTGATTATATAAGCAACGCAACTGGGACTGATAACGATTTGCATACATCAGTGCATTGAAGGCAATGTGTTGTCTACATACACCATCCTGGTCTCAGGGTGTTTTAAAACAGAAAGCTGCCTATAGACAAATTGATGTGCCAACTCCCAGTGTGCCCAACTACAACCTGAGTACCCACACCTTACACGTGCAAAACTTTTAGTCCCTTGCAACCCCGAATATATGTCATTATTTTGTTTAATACAGAAACCTACAATAAGGGTGGGCAAGGCAGGAATTACTTGTAATTTGTTAACTCGGCCGTGCATTGAGCGCTTGTCTCTCTCTCTCTCTCTGTCTAATGGGATAATTCGTATTTTGAAATGGGTGTAAATTCAGGTGAATCACACAAAGCCATGTTTCCAAAGAGAAGGTGAACAAAAATACAGTAATTATTGTTCTTTCCACCGACACTTTGCACAATGGGCACTCTCGCCCATCTCCGAACACGAGCCTACGTTTGAAATTTATGTTTCGTACCGATCAATCTGGATTCGGATTCTGAACTGGGCGTTTTGTTTGAAATCCCGGGGCATCCCGTTAGTTTTTTTAAAAAATCTATTGTTTTAATTTCGCCATTGCTACATATTGACGAGTGCGGTTCCTGCATTGCCCAAGAGGCGATCTTTATAATAATGGTATTAATGATTACAGTATATTCATCCCTTCTGAATTCGAGGTAATCTAATTACTTCGGGAAAATAAAAAAAAGCCTAGTCCTTTAGGCTGTTCTGGAGATCTGTCAATGAAAGACAGCGAATAAAGTTTGAATTCAACCCGAAAGCCGCATCTAAGAATTAAATTCCATTGTGTATTGAGCTTGGTCGACAACAGCGCTACACCCGTTGGTGGAAAGGGATAGGTCGCCCTCTTGTTAACCATTTCTCTGATTAGTTATTTCCCCCTACGTTCTTCTTTTGGATTTTCAATGAGAAAACAAGTAAATATTCACAAGACAGCCGATATTTTCTGCACAATTTCACCCACGGCTTGACCCAAAACGTTTAAGAACAGATGTATGGATTTAGTCACGGCAGAGTCGAACGGCCAAAGAGAAATCAGGGATGATGTAAACGGGGGAGGGGGGGGGGGCGGATGCAAAGCTTTCTAGGGGATTAGATTCAACATCTCCTCATCCCCGCTCCCCCAGCTCAAGCCCTTCAACGAAATAGATTTCTGCAAAAAAAAAGAACATTTTTACAGATTCGTTTGGGGCTGTTGCAGGGTCGGCGTGGAACTCGGCTAAACTGTTCAATTTATTATTGGAGGCCAATTTCTTGTCAGAGGCCAAAATGCAAATAAGCCGTCAAATAAAAAAAAACACACAAAGGCGAAAAAGACACATGGAAAATACAACACAACCTGCAAAATCAAATCACAATGCTAAATATATAAGCATTAAACAAGAGAGAAAGCAAAAGACATACACACGTGTAAATCAGCAGAAGTATCCCCATTTGATTAGAAAGGAATTAGTTGGAACATTAGACTTAATGCTACAGTTAACGCTCAGTATCTCACCTCCAATTTATACGCAATTGAATTTGGACGGATATCTTTGTTTTTTTTTAAACGGAACGGAGATTAATTTTACCACAAATTCTCATTTGGGACATTGGGGGTTGTCACGGGTGGATGGCCCGTGTCTTGAGCCCACACTCTCGCGATGCTGTTTTCTGATATTTAACATCCTGATTTTGTTCCAAGAGCTGTCTAAACCAACAACAACAAAACAAGAGATCCCGATCATTTTCCCCAAGTGCATGATCCTATCAGACCTACTCCAAGATGCTAGTTGGGGGTGGAGGGCGACTAGACACAACTGCAAACACAGTATCATTTTAATAACAAATTTATTTGAACAGATTTGATTCCTTTGTACACCAAAATGAAAGTCTTGTCACCAAATCACAAACTCAAATCGTGTCACAGTCAAATCTGACATCAAATATATAATTTATTAACCAACAAACATTTTTTACTTGTTTTCTTAACCGTGATTCTGTCTTTTAAAAACATAATACAAAATTTGAGGAAAATAAATTACTGTTCGCAGCCTCCATAAGTAATCCAAATATAATCGTTGAAAAAAGAAACATTTAAAGAAAATATCTTATATTTCAGACCAGCAGCTGATCCGTCTTTTTCTTAAATTTAAAAAGTTTAGTTTTATGACCTCCCACCTCCCCAGTCCCCACTCGTAACAAACAGCATTTGAAAACTCACTCTGAAACTCCTCTGAAATGCGCGTTTGAACTGACAAAATGTCTGGGTCTGTTTAGAGTCAGGTACGCGTGTGAACAAAATAAAACGCTATTTGCCGGAGTTCTACCTCTTTACCAGCGGTTTTCACGGCAGTGGTAAACGTGATGTGTCTCTTGTTTGTGGTGAATTCGGAAGTACCACGGAAATTCCCCCGAAATCAAATCCAGGGCAATTCTAAGGCTCGTGAGCCGTTTTAGGGCCATTTGGAAATAAGCTCCCGAATGTTTCGATTTGTGTGTGTTTTTGTTTAAATCGGTTCTGTCGCCAAACTCTATTCTGGGGCCTAACCGTGTGTTGTTATGTTGCATTTTCCACAAGTCCACTCCAACAGATAATACAATACTGCACGTTTTTATATCAGGTTCCCGCTGTTTTATAACCAGTAATGGAAATGAAAAGTTGTGGGGAGGGAGGTAGAGAGAGAGAGAGAGGGGGAAAGGGGCAAACACGCCAGCGATAGCAACAGATTCACCTGATATAGCCGAGAGAACCAAGGCGCTGATAGGTGTTAGGCACACAGTCGGTCTGCAATCCTTTATTTTTCCGGGGGAGGGGGTGGGGGGAGAGGGGTGGGCAGAACAGGAAAACAAAAACAATGAACCACAATTGTGGAAAGACCCCTCGACGCTTTCTCTATTTCTTTCAGCACGGGGCGGTGGGGAATGGTCCAAAGACGACATCAGTTGGAGAGAGGCATGGCCCGCTTGCAGACTTCCGTTGTTTAAGATGTACAACTTTTTTTTCGGGGGTGGGGGTTCTTTTGTTTGGTCAAACGTCCTACCTTCACCCTGGTTGCGGCGGTCCAATATATAATTTAAGTTGGGGTGGGGGTTGAAGAGGGGATATAAAAGTTGTGTATTGGGGGTGGGCTGGGTGGTGTGAGAGATCTCCCTTCTCCCATTCTCGGTTCAAGTGAGTCCCCCAGCCAGCGCTGAGCGGAGCAGGGAAGGCGGTTAAAGGTCGCGGTGGCTCGGGGTCTCTGAGTCCATACTGTGGACGAATATCTCGTCTTGCTGATGGAGTCCGGGCGGTGTCATCCTCTTCTCCTTCTGCCGCCGGTTGCAGAACCAGACCCTGACCACCTCCTTCTCCAGCTGGAGGCTGTCGGCCAGGCTGGAGATCTCCTGGGCGGCCGGCTTGGGGCACTTGAGGAAGTGGGTCTCCAGGGCTCCCTTGACGCTCACCTCGATGGAGGTCCGCTTCTTGCGCTTCCTGCCCTGGGCGGCGATTTTGTCGATGCTGGTGGGGCTGCCGGTGCTCGAGTCGGCCTCCTCCAGCCACTTGTTGAGCAGGGGCTTGAGCTTGCACATGTTCTTGAAGCTGAGCTGCAGCGCCTCGAACCTGCAGATGGTGGTCTGCGAGAACACGTTGCCGTACAGGGTGCCCAGCGCCAGGCCCACGTCCGCCTGGGTGAAGCCCAGCTTGATCCGCCGCTGCTTGAACTGCTTGGCGAACTGCTCCAGCTCGTCCGAGGTCGGCGTCTCCTCGTCCGAGTGCGGCTCCAGGCAGCCGCGGGCGCCTTGGCTCAGCTCGGCCTCGGAGCCCTCCCTCAGCCCCGGGTGCAGCCCCGGGCCTTGCCCCGGGCCCTGCGGCGGGCTCATGTGCTCCAGCAAGCCGTTGACCTGAAAGGCGGCGGTCTGCGGGTAGAGATGCGGCGGTGCCCCGCCTCCGCCGCTGCCTCCGCCGCTCCAGTGCGGCGAGTGGTGCTGACTCTGCTGCTGCTGCTGGTGCTGCTGCTGGTGCTGCTGGTGGTGGGGGTGGTGGGGGTGATGGTGATGGTGCGGCTGCTGCTGCTGGTGGTGGGGGTGGTGGTGGTGGGACGCTAACTCATCCCTGCCCGGTTTGGAGTCCTGCTGAGGCAGCGGGGCGGCGGGGATGGCCGCCGCCGTCCACGGGCCGCTGCCCTCGGGCAGAGCCGTCACCCACTGGTGCGACAGGGGGTGCCCGTTGCCCGCTGCCAGCGCCGGCAGGTAGTCCCCGGCCAGCAGCTTGGAAGGGTGGCTCCGGAAGGTGGCGGCTGCCGCTGCCGCTGCCGCTGCCGCCGCCGCAGCCGCCGCCGCTTGCATCCCGGAGGGCGACTCGCTGTGGACGATGGAGTGCGATGTTAGCATCCCGCTCCTGCTACTAGTGCTGCTAGCGCTGCTCGCCAGGTACAGATTGGAGGCTGCGGTGGCCATGGGTCTCTCTCTCTGCTTCCCCCCCCCCCCCACCCCACCTCCCCTCCCTCCCCTCCTCCTCCTCCCCCCCCTTTCCCTCCCCCCCTTCCCTCCCTTCCCCCCCCCCCCCCCACCCGCCCACCTTCGGTAATAAGAGCCTGCCTCCCAACAGCAGCAACAGCCTCTGACAACAAAAGCGCAGACACTTTCTCTTTCTCTCTCTCTCTCTCTCTCTCACACACACAGAGGACAGGAGGGGAGGGAAAAGGGCAACTACTGAGTTGTTTTGGGATTTTTTTGGGGGGGCGGGGGATTAGGGGTGTGGAGGGGCGTGTGGTTGAGTTCAGGATGATCAAATGACAAGCAGCCCCCTGCACCAATAGCGAACCACGCCGACACACACACACACACACACACACACACACAAACAAGATGCCAAAATTTCAAGTATGAGTGACAACTCACGTTCACGGCCAATCGCGCCTCTCCGGTGAGTGGATCTCCCATTCCAAATTGTTGTGTGTTTTTTTTTGTCAGGGGAGGGGTTGGGGGGTTGGTGGTGTTTCCCTCCCCCCCCCCCCACGCCCCCCCCCCCCGCCTACACCCCCTTCTCCTTCCAGACTCCCATCCAATGTGTCCATCCAATGAGAAAGTCAACAAATCCCATTGGATTCCCCCAGCCACCCACCCCGTCATCCCCCTGCAGGACAACTGACAGGTTCACATTGTCTTGCTGTCTGCCACCCCTTCTGATGGAGTGAGGGGCGCCTGCCCCTTCATCTGGCGAGTTCGCTCAGAACTTTGCATCGACCCGAGAGGACTCCCCTGCTCTTCCCCCAGCACGCTCCCCCCCCCCCCCCCCCACAGCTCCGTCCGACCTCTCCTTTCCCCGTCCCCATCCTGACCTTTCACAACGAAACAATAAAACAAGATACAGACTTCCTTGGCAAAGAGCTGTTATCCCGTTCAGCAAAACCACTTTTGAGAAACCGCGCCTCCCAAATTGATCCCCGCAGCCAACAGCGGAGACCTGACCTGCACAGTACAGTATTCGGAGTTAATCACCTCCGTTTATATTTCCCAGTAGAGTGGCCTTTAGATCATATTCGGGCAAATGGCGTGCGACCCTGATTCGCTCCCGTTAAGTTAACCATTCCAGCAGCCACGCAACTTATTCTTTTCAAAATCATTGTGGAGGTTCCCTGGTAATCTCACTCGGTGAGATTCCTAATATGAACAGGGCACCGCCAGCTATCAAATAATTGTCAATTTTATTTTAAACAAAAATGATAATCCTTTGCGTATCTGTGTGCGCCAAAAAGTCAGGCGACCAACATTGGACCCTGGACTCCGGCGAATATGTAACTCCCTTTAATGACAGAAATTATTTATATCAGTCGCTCTTTTCAAAGGAAGGGGGCTCTTTTCACAAACAGAGGCAAGGCCAGCGAGAAACGAGTCTCCCAGTGCCAGCTACCTCGTTAGCTCGTTCCTCGGAAGCCTGATAAGAATTGATGAGGGCATTTTATAGGCACTTTGAGACAGGGGCCCGCGGAATAATTACATTTGACATCGGAATAACAGCTCCACAGTCCAGCTATTGGTTTGAAATTCCATTAAATGCAACGAGAGATACGAGGTTAAGATTGATTTAAATTTGCATACATTTTCATATATTTAGAGGGAAAATAAAGGAAGCACTGGTAGGATTGCCCGCGACACTTTCCCTGAATTCAGCAGGTCTAACATTTCCAAGCGGCGATAAGTGAGTATCTGCCATTTCCATTGTTAACCGCGTTTCGATCCGATTCCGTTTTGAAACCCTTTCGCACGGTTTCAGTTCTGCAGTCCGTTCTCAAGCCGCCGCCGCGGAGATGTTATTTCAATCGTTTTATTTTTATTATTCTGCAACCCGTTTCGCTTTAAAGCAGCCTCGGTCCGGAGAAGTTCTGGGAGCAGGAGCAAATTAAATTGCAGTGTTGGCCAGTGAGATTTGGCAGGGCCGGAGCGGCTTAATGAAACAGCATCGTTTTTTTTTTAAAAAGACCCGACAGCAATGTCTCTCTCCTGTACACCTCCCTGTTTGAACTGTCCACCCACTCTCCACAGGATTACCACCGGGCTCTCTCCCTGAACCCTGTGTGTTGTCTCAGTGAAGTTTGTGATGTTAAAGGCGTCCCCCCCCCCCCCCCCCCGCCACCGACCCGATCCCCTCCTCCATCGTTTGGAGGGTGGGTTGGGGTCTGTATTCTTGCCCCCGTGTGTGTGTGTGTGTTTTGGGGGAAGCTGCTGTGAACGGATTCCTCCCGGCATTCTCAAGGTCAAGGGGACAGGGCGAACAAACACTGCGACCCCCCCACCCCACCCCGAATCTATCTGACCATGTAACTTTTCGAAAACAACTGAAGCACTCGGTGAGCTATCAAAACGCATCATATCTCAGGTTGACAGAAGCAGGAGGAAGAGGGAGACAGGACTTGACAGTAAAGCATCGTGGCGAGTATTTTGAGTTTGATAAAGCAGTCAAAAATCTGACCTTTGAACGGCGTGATTTTAATTTATAGTAGTACGCCGCGCTCAGAGGTGAGGAGATCACATCAGTTACTGAAGGTCGATTTACGGCTGGTTATTTTAGTTCGATTTGTCACGTTATTTAGTGCTGAGGCTATTTCTCTCCCCCCCCCCCCCCCCTTCTAAAAGGCCCGATGGAGGAACTTGCCTCCTGAGCTCTTTCATGTTAGACTAAGAGGCGCTAACTTTCCAAGTGTAACAGATGCGGCTCTCAGCCGCCCTTTTATCCTGATTTCCTTATTCATAGACACATTTTTGCGCCGATGATCTCGGTTACCATAGAGAGAGAAATAAAAGAGAGAACAGTGGTCACATTATACCATATATCCAAGGAGCAGAATAAAAAAAAGAGACCAATTCAAACAAGTAGAACTGGCCGGACACGAGAGAGGGACAGAGCGAGCACCAGGGTGCTGTAACAGACTGCTAACTGCAACATGAATATATATATATATATAATGTCGAATCATTTCTTAAAATATATGTAGTGTTAAAGGATTCCATCGATAGCAAAGGGCACACTTTCGGCCCAGGTTTACAAACTGTTGGTAGTTGGATTTCTAAAGGAGTTGGGGGGACTGGAGGGAGGAGGGGGGGGGGGGGAGAGAGAGAAAAAAAAAGGCATAAAACCCCGGACTCCAGACTGTCAATCAGTGCCACGACCTTTTAGACTGGAGCTTCACCTGCCCTGTGTGAGCAACGTCTGTTACAAAAACTGCATTGTGCCGCGCCAGATCGTGTTGAAATCCACCCCCGAGAGGCGCTTTCTCCTCCTTCGTCCGCGCGAATTTGGTTTCGCTTTAAATGTCGAATGCTTCAGAGAAAGTGAAGGGGATGGGATGGGGGGCGGGGGGGTGGAGGTGTGAGAGGTTGGGTGGAGGTGGGAAATTGCAATGATGGTCACTAGCTAAATCGGGCGTCCATCCATTGAAAGTAGTTAAATCGGAGACGTGAAACGTCCCATTCCTTCTCTCGTTTGTTGTCAATTAAGCCCAGTCCCGGCGTTTTCATGATTTTCCAGGACGTTATAGAGGTAGCAGGAGCATGGAAGACGGAGCTCACTCAGAAAGATATTAGGCTGGGAGGTTAGCGTCGTCAGGTTTATATTAGCAAGGTGCAATTTCACTTCATTCGGTCAAACTTTTATTCCATCTCTCTCTCTCTCTCTCTCTCTCTGTGGATTCAGTCCAGTCTTGCGTCCACATCCTCAGCAACCAATACATCTATAAACACTCTCCCCTCGTTATCAACGCACTACTGATATAGCTTAAGAAATCAGATTATGGCATTGTTTATTTTTTTCAAAAACTAATAAATCCAATCGCAATTCTTCAAATTGTCAAACTTTCCCTGTCAATTCATCGCAGGAAGGTGGAAGTTATCCACCTCGATTCGCAATGACTAAGCCCTTTCAATGTATAAAACTAAAAACACAGGAGGTTTGGTTTTGAGCTGACAATCCTGCAGCAATTTGTCTGGAAGAACTACGCTCCATTTAATTTTGAAATTTTCTTTATGAACGGCGCGGTATTCACGAAGCAAGTGAAATGTTCTAGCAAGTGCTGGTGATTTGATATTTGTATAATGTCACTGCTCCATCTTTTGTCAAGGCTTTGGAACAGGTTAGAGAAAAGGACGTGACACAGTTCAGATAAATATGCAGTGTGTGTGTGTGTGTGTCTAAACACCGAACACTCGCTGAGATTATTTGGGATTTCCCAGTGCGTGGTAAATTGACCGCGAATATGTGTAATTAAATATTAAAGATACAGGAACAACAGCAAAAATCGCCGGAGAAACTCAGCGGGTCTGGCAGCCTCTGTGGTGAGAATGCAGAGTTAACATTTCGACTCCAGTCATCCTTCTTCAGCACTGAAGTTTCTCCAGCGGTTTCTGTTTTTGTTTCAGACCGCAACCATTGGCAGTTCTTTGTTTAGTTAAAGAAATAGTCTCTTTTTTTGTGCGTTTAGAATCGTTTCTAGAAAAGAAATGCTTATTTGGCTACACTTGCCGTACCGTGTTTGCCTTCTCACATTTTCTGAAATTCAGTCAATATGAGTTGTCATTGTAATATGTTACCAAACGGCTGTCTGTTTCAATTAAGTTTGTTCCATATTTTGTGAGCTTTAATCGGGCGCTTGTCAAAGATTTGCAGCTTGTCCGTCTTATCTCTTTGACGCTCAGTTCTCTAATTTTAGATCTTTATCCTTCGTAAGGAGTGTGTGTGTGTGTATACGAGTGAGTGAGTGAGAGTTGCATGTTATGTATACATTGCAAAGTACCAGTAGCCTTCCTGCGATATGTCCGGAATGAATTAGTGCTGACGGTCCATCTCGATGACAAGAACTCTGGAAGCAAAAATAAAACCCCACAGGATTAAACACTGTGTCGCAGACCAGAAAGATTGCGAAAAATTGATGCACGGAGCCAGATAGACCCATTGAATAGTGGAACAAAATCCAGTGCAGTGCAGGGCTACCTGGCTGCAGATTTTGATCGAAAACGATGTATGGACGGAAAGAATCTGTGTGAAATTATCCAGCATTTCATTGGAAAATCTCCTCAGGAATTCTCTGGCCTAATTCGGAGAGACCCTGTCACCGTCATTTCATTTTAATTCAAGTAACCGGTTTGTGTAGTGTCGCTAAGGGAAGAGACAAACATTATACGCAGGTTATTTAACAGGGCAATAGATAAATGTTAAGGTCTATTTTATATATATATAAAAGACCGGTTTGTTAAATCTCCCGTGCTATTAATTTGAAACAAGCGATGACGGTGCAGTGCATGCTTTGACGGGAGGAAGATTTGTGGCTGGGCTCTTTTTGCAGTGGGAAAAAAAATATGGAGAGCCCAGTCCGGGGAAACTGCTCCAACAATCAGCAGATGACCCCCCTCCCACTCTCGCCCACTCCCCACCACCCCCCTTCCCCCCACCCCCACCCGATCGGTGGCCGGACCTAACGGATCCCAGGGAATCTGGGAGCGGGGCTGAAACGAATGTTAAACGGATACTGACTGGATGAGCCGTCCATGAATCTCAGCGCGATTAGAAAAGGGGAGGGTCACCCCTTCGAGCTTGTTTACAAATACAGATTGTAACGTTGACGCGATGCCAGCCCTGGTACCAGCGGTGCTCTGATCTGTTCATGAGTGAGAGAGACAAGACTACCTCCAAACACTCCCCGCCCCCCCCCCACACAAAAAATGTTGAAACGTTTGCTTAAGCAAATAAGCCAACTACGATTTTAAAAAAATAGTCCTGTACTGGCATGTCTCGGACGGCCCAACAATAAAACTTCAACACAAAACAACTTTTAAGGCATAGAGATTGATGAGAAAGCAATTAAACGTTGATTCGGTGTTATTGGATAACTATTAATGAATGAATCATAACTAACAATCAACCTCTACGTTGTAGAACCACGCTCCGGACACACTTAGTTGTTCAACGTATTTCTTAAAAAAAAGACTCTTTGCATTTTCCCTATCTTGTGACTTGCGGCCATTCATGAGCAACCCGCACTCAGGGTCAATTATGGGAACCTCTGCGCACAAAGCAGGAAATTGGGGGGAAAAAATCGAATTGCAAACGCTTCACGACCCACAAGAGGATAGTTCTAAAGCAATTCTTGGGTGTAACTGAACTCATTGGTACAGGTGTTGGAAACGAGTTGAGCAGCAAAACGTTTAGTAGCAATCTCACCTCCGACCACTTTCAGTCACCCATCACCCTGGTTTATTGAGGCAGTTATTATTGATTTTCAAACCAGGAAGTTAAGGCGTCCCAAGGCGGGATGCTTTGCCTGTGGCTTTATCCACTTGTAACCATTTAATGGTGAATATTTGCCCCCACTTTAGCGCAGGGTGCTCTCTCGAATGGTCACCGTCCCTGTTTCCAACTTTCTGAACTGGGATTTGGTCTCCCCCCTGTGATTCGGTTTTTTGCGGAGCTTCGGACAGAGCAATGGCACCGATGCTGACAAATGCGGGCGAGTTTCTGATTACTTCAAATAAAAGTGTCAAATCGATCAATTCTGGCTGTTTCCCATCGTTTCAGACAACAAGGTAGAACAGAATGGGAATACTAGCTACCTTAATGTTTCCCCTCAAAAACAGTTCATAACCAATCGTGGTACTATCTAGAAATGAGCTCCTGTTCGTCCTTGATGAGATGTGAATAGATTTTCATTCCTCCCAACTCTGAACTGAAATAAATCCAAGTCGTATTTTATTTGTTTGATTCAATAATTTTTTTTTAACCACAGAGCACAACGTTATCAAAGCCAAGGAAGACACTGAGCTGGTTTTGATTGATCTTCACTTACAGAGCTCAAACTACAGCCCGTAAAACTTACAGGTATGTGCTGCTCCCGAGACACCAGTTACTTATTTGCCTTCTTGACTGGACAAGTGCGATCTTTAAAAGATGCTGTTTGCAGCTTGGTTCAGAAATTGTCGAGAATTCGTGGAGAAAAGAAGGCAGTTTTGTCCCCGAGCTGTTCCTCCACTTCCTTCCCGTTATGTTTTGGGTTTGGATTCAGCTGTCGTGGATTGCTCGTTAAAGTAAGATTCTTTTTTTTTAAAAAAAGGGCGACATTTTGTACTTACGTTCTAATGTTGAACCTCATTTAATTTGAAAGGGATCTTTGTTCACCACCTCCCTCCCTCCACGCCTCCTTACCCCCTAGAAACCAGATGGAGCCCCCGATGTGTAGAGTTATTAGGGCACCATTGAAGGACAGTCAATGTAGACCTTAAGGTGACACTCATGTACCCAATAACATCTGCGTGTGAGATGCTCGAGGATTTCTGGGGCTTTATCTGATCTGCAGTCAGGAATCTATTTTTCTCTCTCAATTATCTCGGAGGATTCTTTCTTACTGCCGCGCTCTTACATCCAAACATTTGGCGTACTTTTGTTATTTCAAAACCCTTCTCCTTTCCAGGAAATTGCCTTTTAAACACCTGGAGAGAATTCATGCCATGGGTTAAAATCTGATCGTTATTATCGCCAAATGAGGACTTTCCTTTCAAGTCGTTTTAGAGAGGCGAGGTGTTAGGGACAACAAAAAAAAATATCGAGGTTATGATGTAAAGCACTCCTGTGTGAGACTGACATTTCACTGTTTCAAGAGATGAATGTGAGGGAGCTGGAACTGGCGTGATGAATCTCTGTGCTGTTCAGACTGGGGGTGGGGGGGGGGGTGGTTGGAGGGGGGGGGGCGCAGAAAAATCTGTCCCTTCAGTAAAACCGAACAACTTTCTTTAAACAATCATGGGAAACTGGGAATTGCGGGCAATATATACAATTACATGTTCGCCATGACCTCTCTCTCTCTGTGTCTATATATACATTGTTGGAGAAACTCAGCAGGTCTGGCAGCATCAGTGGCGAAAGAGTAGAGTCTAGTGACCCTATACGTTAGCCGTGTGATGTGATTAATGTGGCGTGTGTGTGCTGAGCAGGATATTCGATGTGTTTGAACAGTATCTATGTAACATCCCTCGTTAACCGACAGGACTTGACGTTCAAATCAGAGACATGTACCAAGTACAGGAATTGCACGGAGTGTTAATTAGCAGTCGTGAAGCGGGGTGACGGGTTAGTATTACTTGTATTGGCCCATTAGGACAGCAATCAGTAAGGCCCATCACAGAGATAATCTACCCTTCCACACTGGATGAATTTTCGTTGGGTAATCCCAGAATTTCTTTTCTACCCCGATATCTAGGCACGGCGCTAATGTTACTTCGCTTGCTAACTAAACCTAAGCATCTCCCACATTACAGATTTGCTGCAGCTGTTCGCCGCAATGTCTGTACAAGATAAACACAAGGAAGGAGGCTGCTTCCAATGCTAACACGGCAGGGTGAGAGAGGGAAATCGCCATTCAGAAAGCCAGGCGTGTTACAGAATGATCGGGGGTGTATAACTGAGAAGCAGTCTGCCCCCAGCTTACGGATACATTTACTGAGCTCATATCATAATTTGTTATTGGACAGTAATGAAAACAAAAATAATGATCGTTTCAGTCAGCTTTGCCTACTTTATGAAACGCTTGTGCCTTCCATCTAATTAGAAATGATAAAAGTTAGATTAATCAAAAGTCTGTGCATCTTAAATATCCAACCAGGAGATTTCGTGCCTTCCATTTCAGATTGAATTCGAAAGTTTTCACTGTTAAACGCACGCTCCGTCTGCAGAGAGTTTGTCATGTATAGCTGTTAGTGTTGTCTGGATTTATTTGCAGTCTGGGATGAGAACTCGGCTTTCCCACCAGGACAAGGTCAATCCCGTTGGATGCCCATCTGATTCCCTCTGACCTGCTGTGTCCCCGCACTGATACCGATGTGATTTATAAGGCACGTACAAACCGCAAAGTTAATAATTGTGAAATTGTATACAATAAAGCGTGCAACGGCATTGAGTATACACATATACTCGAATAATGCCAGATGCAGCTCGCATTGTGCCCTGTCAACCAGCCCTCAAACAAAGTCAAAGAAGAACACTCTGTGCATTAATGGGAGCCATTCAAAGATTTCAGCTACGTGCTCGCTGGCGTTTTGTGGAACAATGGAGATGTTGTTGATAGCTGGCCATTCTAATATCAATACGCTACCGCTATAAGTCTTAATCTTGTTGTTTCGGTTGAATTAATAGACTGGGTTATATTACATTAAGAAATGACACGCGAAACTCCATATTTCACATTAAAAATAAAACATGTCTGAATGAAATAAACTTCATGGAATCTGGGGGAAGCACCGTCCTTGGGTGACCAGGTCCCTCTGCCCCATCTTCTAACTCCAACACTACCCAACAAGCTCTGGGTCACATTAATTCAGACGAAGCACACTGAACGCTATAATGAGAGTCTAAATTGTTTAAGGCTATGTCAGTCGCACGTAATGATCGACTGAGTAGCGCGAACACCCCAGGAACAGTATCAGCACTTAGCAGTGCCCCGCTTCTTAACGAGCTCCTACTATTAGGACACTGGCCTGTTTAGTTTCGAAAGAATCAGCCTCCCTCCCCAGCTTTGGTGGTTCCCTTTGGATAACCTAGTTATCCAAATATCTTCACTCCCCATTTTGTTTTTACAATGCAGGAGATGGAAGACAAATTTAACCAGGTCCGGCTGCTTGAATCTCCAACAATACGAGTGGGAGGGATTTTGCCCCCTCTCTATCTCTGACAGTCTCGGCAGTCTGTATTATGGTTTTGGATTAGTCCTCGACCAGGTGAGCGCCCAGGAAGAGCACACAATCGCTGTCAAAACCAGCACATTCGAAACGAGAGGACAGGAATCGCGCTAACCACGTCGTTACGCACAGGACAATTCCTCCCCCCACCCCAATCCAAGGGAATCAGAGAATAATTTCTTTTTTTTTATACAAGTGTTAGTACTTGCAATCCCTCACTGTAATAACACGGTCAGTCAAAACCAGGCAATGCTGCAAAGGAGCGTGAGACAAACTGCAACCTGAATCAGCGGGAATGGGCAACCAGCGCTCATCCCTTGCTTAACCCGAATATCTGTCCTCAGAGTGGCCAGAAGAGGCCAGTGTTTTTTTCGTTCACCGCAGTGAGTGAACGCGAGCGTTCCAGCCCATGAGCTGGGACCAGACGCCAGGATGTGAGCGCTCACAGTTCCTAGAGCAACTGCCAAGACCGCTGCTGCTGCAGTGAGACCCGGCTATCTCCCCATTCTGTTAACACACGGATAGGCACAGTGATACATAACGCAACTAACCAGGGAGAGTGGGAAAATGAACGCGCTTTTACACAAGCAGGGAGTTTTTTTTGTGAACTCAACCATCCCACTCCTCCCGCCACCACACCTTTTCTTTAAGCCCGATCCAGGCAGACAGACAGAATACAGGCTGCGCTGAAAGCATTTACCCGGCCAATTCAGATTGCCCTGGAAGGAATAACGTTCGCCCCTTCAGCTAATGGCGTTCGTTTTAGAGAAACATCTGCTTGGTTTTTGCTATTCAAAGTAAGAGTGGTGTTAGAAACAAAGCAAAACTTGCTGAAAAAACTCAGCAGGTCTGAGGAGAGAAAGCTGCGTTAACGTTTTGGGTCCTTAGAACAGAACCGGACCCGAAATGTAAACTGTGATTTCTCTCCACAGATGCTGCCAGACCTGCTGCATTTTTCCAGCAATTTCCGTTTGGTTTCTGATTTCCAGCATGTGCAGGTGCTTTGATTTTCTAAGAATGGTATTTCTTATTTTTGGTCTATTTATTGGTTTAACCAATTCGGAGAAATCAATTAAATATTGCTCGGCGTTAAACATAATTTCTCTTAAATGTTTCGTAATGAAACATGTCTACAACAGTAATTAACATCTTTACAATAATGGAATCTTTACAATAACATCTTATTTAACTCTTTTTATGAAAGCTTCTGTGTCACTTTACTGGTAGTGGATTGGAATTTCAAGATGAAATTTACGTAGGTACCTGTAAATGTTGCAAACCTACATGAGGCGACATTAGATTGAGTGCCTGCATTTCATTAAAAACAAATAATGGAATGGTACATCAGTACATTTTGAGATTTATTTGAACAACAGTTTGAATATTATGACGAATAGCAAACTATTACATTAGGAATTCTGAAGAATCATTTGTTTTTACCAATTTCAGGTTCGCTGAACACAGGGATTACATCTTCAGATCGAATTTCAGTGACTTTTATTTGATCATGTATGTTAAAAGTATTCTGTTTCAAGTTCTCAACTTAAACTCTTTGAATGTCGATTAATTTAAATATTACGTTTAGATGGAACCAGGAACTGTTTGAACTCAAACTTTTTGTTAATTTCGATTAGGTGGGGTTTGCGAATGGGTAGCTCTCCATGTTGTTACAGTGCCATAAGTGTATGGAAAAACATTACTTCTTTAACAAAATAAATTTATCTGATGTCATTATGGATGTTTTAAATCTGGCAATTACTCAGTAAAACCGCATGAATACTCGGCAAGTACGTTAAATGCTTTACAATAAATAGCCCTGTGAGAAACCCTGATTGGATTAAGGGCTAGGTCAGATGCTCCTGTTGCTTCTTTTTGGTGTCTGATGACTTGTTATATCACAACCATATCGTGTTCTATTAATACATAGAGAGTCAATAACATTCTTTATTCTATATCAGAGTTAAACAAAGGCATTCTGTGTTCTTTTCCAAAAAACGTCACGAAACAAGATGTCACACAGCCAGCTGGAGCAAATTAATCATTGATGAGTTAGAATGACGGCCCCTTCTACAATTTATTTCAATATCAAAAACGCCTGTTGTTTTTGCCACTTGGAAATCTAGGCTTGTTCTAGTTTACCTTCATTCTGAATCAGCTAACGGGAGCACCTTACATGTAAACTAGCTAGACATCAGGGACTGGAAACAACCAATACGCATAATACTCATGGGAACAGAGCTCATGAGAATTATGTCATGGACTTAGGTGTATCTTTCAAAACTGCTGTGATGTGCGATGCATTATCTATCTATCTATCTATCTATAACATAGCCATTTGTGTGAGGAGTTAATAATTTTCATCTTTAAGTTAGAATGTCAAAATAGTCATTGTTTACATGATCAAATTACTGTAACAAATCCTGGTTTACTGCACTAATTTGAATATTCAGATGAAAAACATGCACTGACTTACTACCAATATTCCAAATTGATTGTGAAAGACTTTATGCCATCTTTTCACTGTCAGTGAGTTGTTTAAGTAACTTTACCCTTTATTGAATAATTTCTCCAGGATTTTTACAATAAAGTCAATGCCTTTTACCACAGCTGGAACATCTATCTCAAAAAATATTGGAATCTCTTGGTTTTGTCTTATTGTATTCACATTCTGAACACTAAATTACCAATTATATGTGTCACAAACTTCACAAATTGTAATTAGATGTATTCACACATATGTGAAAAACAACAAAGACTTGCACACTTGCAAGGTGAAATATGTTTAATATTTAGAAGGGAAATCTATGATAAATCACAAAGAACTAACGTGCTTGGCAAGTTGATGACAATTCAGGTGGATTTAAAATCAACTGAAACTGACAAACCTGATACAATGTTTTAGCACTATCTACATTTAGTTAACTGTTTTATTGGCTTCAATCTTTTTGTTCAACTTTTTTTTCTCTCTTGCTGCTTGGGAGGTACCTCTTTTTAACATTTATATTTAGCTTGATGTTAATGTATATTAATAATGCTGTACAAAGCTAGTGTCCTGTCATTACTATAACACAATTACTCCAATACTGCCTCAAGACAATGCTGCAAAATAGATAGAATTGTCGAACAATGTCTTGGACTTCAGGGCTACATTAAAATCTGTTGATTCTTATCATAAAAATATATTTAATTAGCAATTTCAATCCCTCTTAGATAAAAAGCACAATATAAGCAATTATATGATAACTTTATAATTATTGCAGTAGATTGTTTCAATACATTAAGAAAATGGCTCACCAGACTAACTGACATATTTGAATAGATTGCACTTTGTACCAAGCTAATACCAGAGGTAGTTAATTTGATTCTATTTTAAATGTGTCAGTTTTAAAATATAAAATAAAGAGAAAAAAATCACTATGGAGTGAAGACATTTTCTACATCATTTATACTGCAGTGTAGACTTGACATGATTCGCAAATTATTCTCTAATTGTTTTTAAAGTAATCTTTAAAGATGCTTGCACTCAAAGTTAATTTCACAAATTTAAAACATAACCTTAATTTTTCTCTCTTTTTATTGTCTCTAGTCCCGAGGCCAATTCGCCAAACTACAATGCAGCTTCATTGACAGTGATAACTGCAGTATTTCATCTAAGTGGGCATTTTTCATGTGTGAGGCCATAGCATGAGTGTTGGTATGTAATCTTATCTTGGAGCTCATCACAGATTTGTATCTACCCACCTACAATCAGCATACTAATCCAGGAAGTTGGGGATCGTTACTGGAAAACATCAGGTTTGAAAACCTTAGTGAATTATTTTTGCTTTTCTCTTTTCCTTAATATGTTGTCGTTTAGCTGAGACCAACCAAGCCCACCCAGTGCAATGATTAAAGTTCAAGATTTTCTTGATCCATATGGTGCACTGTGGCTTTAGGGTCTTCAAATGCAAGTTAATTTTCAACCCAAATAGAAAGAAAACACAAGTTATAGTTGATCAAAATTTTCAATAACATTTCTTATGAGATCAAGTATAGTGCTCAAGATGGTGAAGAGCATTTATCAGGCTTTAATTATGTTTACTAGCATTTCTCTGTATAGACACATGTTTTGTTGAAATGTTGTATACTGTTGTATCTGATATTGTTGATAGATCTATAAAATACTTTTTGTTGTATTTATGAACACAATTAGCATAGGTTTTTAAGCACACTTGTTGCATTTTAACTTGAATGAGCTCATTTTTTCTCTGTTGCAATTGAATAAAGAAGCATACAAAGGCATTTTGATTTTGTCATCGTAAGGAATCTAAGTATTATTAAATGCTTTTGATTATTTTGAACATCATAATTGCTCTAAAACTCTGCTGAATATTTTGATTATACTATAACTCTTGAAATTATCTTTTTCACTTTTATTGTTGGCATTCTAGCTTGTTACAATTAAGAACACCAAGTACTATATCAGCTTCCTCTTCTTTTCATGATTTTTGATGTTTCACATCATCAATTATAAATGTTTTCCTTAGCTTTTGCTTTAACAAACTTAACCTTTGCATGGTTCAGGAATTATATTATCTGAAGGGAATACACTTGATCTCATTAGCTACTACTGGGTTCAGAAGCTTTTTTTTAAATGTCTGGATCATGCAATGTTTGAAAGAGGAATGATTAGAGGGATCACTGAAATAGCCAGCTTTTTGAATTCCAGTCAAGGTAACTTTGCAGATTGTTTATATGCAGAACAGTGATTGGGAATTGTATCCAAGAAACAGATTGAAGTCCAAATCTTCTGATACAGTACTATGAATAAAGATGTTAAATTAACATAATGATGATGTGTGTTTAATTTCTATAAGTACACAAAATAGGAATCATATCATATCATGATAATTAAAACAGCAGTAAAATAATTTCATTTTTCTTTTAGAATTGCGTTATTCATAATCACTCTGCTTGTCCTGTTGAAACTTTATATAGTTGAATATATTTATGGCAATATGAATTCATAAGTTATTGCTTGCCATCTAACAGCTTATTTGTAATTGTTGCAAGGGAAAAATGGATAACAAATCAAATTAAGTACAAAATGGGTTAACTATCAAACCTAACAAAAGCAATGGCCTGATCTTGATGTAGCAGAGCATCGAATAACATCAGACCCACACACACACACATTTATATTGTTATAAAGCTTTGCGTTACAAGTTGTGTGGTGTAAGTCGATAATGAGGCAGCTGTGACTTGAGTGCACAGGGAAAATGATTATGTATCTCCTTTGCCAATCAGACTAAAAGATTGTGAAATTAACAGTGAAAGGACTGAGGAGGATGTGTGCATTAGTGTGGGTAGATTCAATACCAAATCAGGGGCATAGACAGGAATAAAGAAAAGATTGAATGAAGGGAAATGGTAAAAAGAGACAGAAAGAGAAATAAAAGCATTTAACATTAAAATAAAAATTGTAGTTAAAACCTGAATGAATTAGACTTCACTTGCATAATAACTAATTTTCAGTGCCAGAGAGGTTGATTGGTAGTAATGAACAATTCTAACATTGCTAATGGGGTAATTGTGCTTTTAATTCTTGAGCAGCTTTGAGTAAATTACTTGCTATTAGTCCTTCTTGCTGGTATTATTCTTGACTAATGATACCACATGGGGAAGGAAGCCCACATGAAGTCTTCAGCAGAAATAGGCTCAATCTTGCTTATCACATGGTATTTAATAGTTAGTTACATTTCATCTGGGATACATGATTATTGCTGTGAAGTTATCAGGTTCAACTCAAGAGTAAGTACACATTATGCTAATGAGGTATTCTGATAATGTGAAATAAACATGCACGTTGATTAGCTTCTCCCAGGGTCAGCCCTTTATATCCTAATGGGCTGGGTTTGCCTTATGAAATTAATTAATCCTTTCAAGTACAATCGGGTATATAGCTTCTCCTCTCAAACTTTTTTTGCTATAGAATTCCTTGCACAACTGTTAAAATTATTTCTAGAATTGTTTCAAATAAGCAAAGCATGTTCACCACAAGCTATCTTCCCTCAAGTCTCTAACTTAATAAATTCAATCAATCTGGAGGCTTGACTATCCATCTGATCAAATATGTGTTAGACTTGGATGATACATGTTTCCATCTTCAGAGGACACATGATTCAACATTTGAACTCACACTGGATTTTGTTCTAGCTGTTCAGGCTCTTGACATAATTCACTAGGTTCATCCCACCGCAGCACTAATGGGTTATTCCTCTTTAGTAGATCAGGGTTGGATATTACATGTCTCATTATGTGTCTTCAGTAGAAGGCATGCAGTATATAAGCTGAGGGCCTATATTCCTGCCCAAACTTGAATTTACCCCATAATACAGGTGATGGACAGGCATCATTGGCTGCTCACCAACCATTTGTAAATGCATAATTAAGGGTCAATTGAACCTGTTAAAAGTTCAACTGATCCTGATAATATACTGCCAATGCAAAATTCCAGTTGGCATGGGCAGGCAGGCTAAAGTGGGATTTATGATTTTTAAAAATAAAGTACATACAATTATGGGAAGGAGGTGTCCTGTGCTTAGACCATACCTTCTATGCATGCCTGAAATGTGTAGCTCCCACATCCTTATCAGCCTCCTGCTCTGCAAAATGCACACCCCGATTCCTTTCACCCTCTTCCTTAAGCTTTCCACATGCTCCCTGATCCAGTCACTGGATTTACTTTTGATCATGATACATCTTGGCTCAGCCTGCAATACTGGAAGCACCTACAACTGAGCTATGGTGCTGTCAGTTCTGTTCAATGTGGAGGTACTGGTGTTGGAATGGGGTCGACAAAGTTAAAGATCACACAGCATCAGGTTATAGGCCAATAGATTTATTTGGAAGCACAAAGTCCTTCATCAGGTAGCTAGTGAGGAAGCATCATATGACACAGAATTTCTTGTAAAGAATCAAAGTGTCATACAACTGATGCAATGCATTGAACAAATCTCAGTTGTTGTTAAGTCCTCAATCACTTAGAATGGGGGTGCAGGTTTTAATTGATTCATATGTAAATCCTAGACAGACACACACAAACATGCACACACAAACACACATACACACACAATCGTGCATACACACTCACATACATATATAGGTCTACGGGGTGAATTTGCATTTGCAGATTTACAATTATATATACGTTCTATTTTATTTGAAAAACCATTCAGTTTGTAGGCAGTCAGTCCATGTCAACATTTTATAATTTCCTACTTTGGAAATAGAACCAGTCTGACTCAAGGTTGGGATACAAACAGACTCGAACCTCATACCTTTAATGCATTGTCAGAGCTGAGGTGTCATCTTTTTAAAATAAAACCTTAAGCTATCTCGAGACTGTGACTTGAAAGAACGTTTAGGATTTACTTACTGATCAATCAAAACCTGCATCCCTATTCTAAGTTAGAGTGGTGCTGGAAAAGCACAGCAAGTTAAAAACAATGACTACAGATGCTGGAAGCCAGATTCTGGATTAGTGGTGCTGGAAGAGCACAGCAGTTCAGGCAGCCATCCAAGGAGCAGCGAAATCGATGTTTCGGGCAAAAGCTTTGCCCGAAACGTAGATTTCGCTGCTCCTTGGATGCTGCCTGAACTGCTGTGCTCTTCCAGCACCACTAATCCTGGAAAAGCACAGCAGTTCAGGCAGCATCCAAGGAGCATCCTGCTCCTCGGATGCTGACTGAACTGCTGTGCTTTTCCAGCACCACTCTAATCTAGAATCTGGTTTCCAGCATCTGCAGTCCTTGTTTTTATCTAGTTTTTTCCCCCCTAATCTAAGAGCTAAGGACTTAACAGCAATCTAGGTTTCTTCAATATATTGCATCAGTTGTATGACACTTTAATTCTTTACTATAACTCCTGTGTCACATGATGCTTCCTCACTAGCTACCTGACAAAGGAGCAGCGCTCCAAAAGCTTGTACTTCCAAATAAACCTGTTGGACTATTAACTGGTGTTGTGTGATTTTTAGTTCTGCTGGAGACTTGCCAGCAGCTTCTGAGAGTGGGACTTCCTCCCAAGTGAGGGATGGCTGTCTTGAAATGAGGCAATGTAGCTTACCCATGCACCTTATGGCTGCAGTTGTGATTGCAGTGCATCATTCTTTTGGATGTATCAGTGAGGTATAACTGTTGCTGATTTGATATGGGTTGGATGACAATACTATTCCTGTTGAGATCCTTGATCCACACTGTTTGACCTTGTTCCAGACTTGGTATTGGGGTGAAACCATGCATTACTGTCAACCATTTGTTGTTGATGAAATTTCTGGTCATTCTTTTATCAGCGTTTTTGTTTAAACTTTGGAGCTCATTGAGCGATGCTTATCACTTTCGAACCATAGTGAGTTACAATTTTACTTTTCTCCCCATTAATAGTACTAACGGTAGGAACCACATTGTAATGCTGTGGAATTGGGCAGAGCTAACAAGAAGTCAATATTCTTGTATTAGAGATTTTTTATGTTTGGACTCTATGTTCAGCTTTGCCATTTGACCAAGGAAATCTTGGTGGATGAGCGATGTGTTGGAATCCTGAAATAGTCGCTAAATTTTCGAATGCTTCATTGGCAAATTATGGTTCATGTTCTGACATAACCACATTCGGGATTGTATGAATGGAAAACATTTCATGTAGGAATTGATGACTGCATCCACCGTAGTAGAGTGTACTTTCTTTAATTTCTTTTGATCCGTTGAGAGAAATTGTTGACCGTTATTAGATACCATGGCCTTCAAAGACAGACAGATCAGTTCCTATTCATGGGAAAGGCAGGAGGAACCAACCAATATTTTCTTACATAACAATATATAACACATATCTAATAATCCGTCATAAGATCTGCTTTCTATTTGGTAAGTGATTCCAGCCACTGTACTGAAACTTGAGATCTAGCCCTGCATTTGGTGATGTCTCAGTATCCTTAATGTACCTTGTCAAGGATATCGATCATAGTGTTGGAGGGATACTAAGTCTGTCATCAAAAACCAGAAGTCATCAATAATAGTGAATTGTTGTCTGTGTCTGACATAGGTTTTCTTAATTAAGTTGAAGATAGTATATATTAACATGGATATTTAGTAGAAGGTGGAGAGATGGGATGATAGGTCATTTTTAGGATGGCATGTGTAACTCGTGCTATGTCACAGGAATCAGTTTTGGGGCCACCATTGTTTATAATATATATTAATGACTTGGATGAATGTACCAAGTTTGCAGATGGCACAAAATAGGTGGGAAGGCAAGTGGGAAAGATGACACAAAGAGTCTGCAAAGGCATATAGACAGGGGGAGTGAGTGGACAAAAATTTGAGAAATGGAACAGGATGTGGGAAAATGTGAAGCGATGTGCTTTGGCAAGAAGAATAGAGGAACTGAATATTAGTTAAATGGACAAACATTGCAGAAAAATACTGAACAGAAACATTTAGAGTCTTTGAGCAAGAATCACAAAAGGCTAGTATCCAAATTTAAAGGATAATAAGGAAAGAATAGTTGTTGTTGGCCTCAATTTCAAAGGGAATTGAGTTTAAAAGTAGAGAGGTTTTGCAAAATCTATAGAAGGCAATAATCAGACCAG
Source organism: Chiloscyllium punctatum (assembly GCF_047496795.1). NCBI lineage: Eukaryota > Metazoa > Chordata > Chondrichthyes > Orectolobiformes > Hemiscylliidae > Chiloscyllium > Chiloscyllium punctatum. The sequence goes on along the minus strand of NC_092763.1, from coordinate 18,892,450 downwards.
AACTGGAACTCTGTGAACAATTTTGAGTGCCTTTTCTAAGGAAAGACATACTGGCATTGGAGGCAGTCTAGAAAAGGTCCAGTAAGCTGATACCAGATATGATGGGACTGTCTTATGAACAGAGATTGAGTAGATTGGGCTGGTACCCTGTGGAATATAGAAGAATGAGTGGTGACTTCATAGAAACATGAACGATTCCGAGGGGATTTGACAGGTTAGATGCATAAAAGCTGTTTGCCTTGTGAAAAAATCTAAACAAAAGGTCATAATCACTGAATAAAGGGTTGCAGGTATAGACAGAGATGTAGATGGATTTATTCCTGCAGATGGTAGTGAATCCATGGAATTCTTTGCCACAGTTCTCTGTTGAGGTGGGTAGTTAAATATATTTGCAGTTGAGATAGAATTTTAATTAGTAAGGAAATCAAGAGTTATGAAGAAAGGGTAGGAAAATGGAGTTGAGGAGTGATATGGTGGGGCTGACTCAGTGACCAGCACTGCTGCCTCACAGCGCTAAGCACCTGGGTTCAATTCCAGCCTTGTGCGACTGCTTGTGTGGAGTTTGTACATTTTCCCCATGTCAGCTTGGGTTTCCTCTGGGCGCTCTGGATTCCTTCCACAGTCCAAAGCTGTGCAAGCTAGGTGGATTAGCTATTGGAAATGTAGGGTTACAGGGCTGGGGTGGATCTAGGTGGGATGCTCTTCAGTTGATCAGCATGGACTTGATAGGCTGAATGATCTGCTTCCACTGTGATTCTATGAGGCTTATCAGATCAGCCATGATCTCAATGAATGGTACAGCAGACTCAATGGGCTGAATGGCCTGCTTTCTGCTCCTGCATATTTTGGTTTTGTCATTAGGTTTCCTTTCCAGCCAGCTGTCTATATAGTGTAGACATATAGTGAGACACTTGCGATCATTTTTCTGTTCCTTTTTGACGAAGTCAGGCTTTGTTTGTGCCACTGGCTGTACTTCTTTTTTTGCTTAAGAATACGTATTGAGGTTGTCAGCTAATTATTTATCCACTGGTGTAAAATTGTGAACATTCATTGGAGAAGCCATCTGCTAATATCTGCAATTCACCAAACACATATTTGGTCTCAAAAACAAATCACATGAAATGAAGAGAAAATCATTGTATCCATGGACCCATCTTTGCCAATTCTGCTTGATCTAACAATGGGGTCAATGGTGTATGACCAGTCCACATAAGATCCATGAGACCAAGTAAGTAATCTGAAAATCTCTCTCAGGTGTTACAACTCCAGCTGGTGTTAGTACTGGATAAATTAGATCACAGAATGAAATCTGGCTTGATAGATCATATCTTGATTTTTTTCAAAAAATTAACATGGTCTTTCACTAAAACGTAAGTGCAGAAAGCTGCACATTCAGTTTAATTAATAAGACATATGATTAATACACAAAAGAAATAAAAGTAAAATAAAACAAACCAAGCTACCTACATGAAACACGACTTGCCAAGTCTCAAAACACACGGCAATACAAAATTCTATCTACTCTCCAAACACCATCCATCACTTTATATTTAACTTTCCTTCCCTGTCCAATCTGTAAGTCTTACTTAAATGGTACTTCTTGGGTTCCTTCCTGTGTACTGCGAATTCTTTTCCCCTGGAATACTCACACAACTGAAAGCCTATGCTGTGTTAGTCTTTTAATAATCTGCAGAGCTTGAATCAAACAAAATTTCACAAAATTTACTCTTTCACTGAGGTAATTTATTCCCTTAATTTCTCTGAATAATCTTTTTTAGAGGAGATTATACTTGCTTTTGACTTCAGTTAACTCTCTTTCAAACTGAATCCAAAAGTGAATAAATTTTAAAACGTCCTCATCCAAGCTTTTGCTAAATTTAATGGCTTAATGCCTTATCCCTCCTATTGTAAATACCCTCATTACATATTAACTTGTATTAACACTCTAGCCAACTTTGCTGTCATCTTCTCTCTGTCACATGCTGGCTTTAAATCATGATTCTGGAAGGTCAAACTGAGTTAATTTGTTAAACCCTTTTCAAAAGCAAACCAACACCTGTTAGTATAAAACCTGAAAGTCTAAAACAAACGTGGTATTGTATGTAAATCACCCACTTTTCTTTACAAAGGCCAATATAAAGTGGAGATTCTAGTTCAATGGTTGCGTTTGAATTGCCATATCAGATAATGCTCCAGATACGTAACATATTGGTTTCCTGTATCCTTCCAGGTGCTCTTGGAAGACAACTGATCCAGTGACCTGTGGGTAAGGCATCCATTAATAGTTGGGATTGATGGATATTGTAGTTGGCAGAAACATCTGTGAAGGTTAGAATGTCTCTGATCTTCTGAAAAACCTCTTCTGAATGAATGTCCTAAAACCACTCTTCAGACTTGTTTGAGTAAGCATTTCCAATCTTCAGTGATGGTTGCTAAATGACGTAAAAATGTTTCAAACTGGTTTACTATTCCAGAAATATCTTCAAATCATACACTTTGCAATAGGAAACTCTTTTACTGCTTTTTTATAAAGGATATTTGGCGTCCAGGTGCATAAATCCCTGAAAATTGCCACCCAGTTTGATAAGGTTGTTAAGGAGGCATATGGTGTGGTGTTTATTGGTAGGGGGATTGAGTTTCAGAACCACGAGGTCATGCTCCAGTTGTACAAACACTGGTAAGGCTGCACCTGGAGTATTGTGTACAGTTCTGGTCACCATATTATAGAAAGGATGTGGAAGCTTTGGAAAGGGTTCAGAGGGGATTTACTAGGATGTTGCCTGGTATGGAAGGAAGGTCTTACGAGGAAAGGCTGAGGGAACTGAGGCTGTTTTGTTTGGAGAGAAGGTTAAGAGATGACTTAATTGAGACGTATAAGATAATCAGGGGGTTAGATAGAGTGGAGGGTGAGAGCCTTTTTCCTCAGATGGTGAAGGCTAACATGAGGGGACATAGCTTTAAATTGAGGAGTGATAGATTTAGGACAGATATCGGGGTGGTTTCTTTCTTCAGAGAGTAGTAAGGGCGTGGAATAGCCTGCTTGCATCCATTAATAGTTGGTATTGATGGATATTAAGGGTATTTAAATGGGCATTGGACATAGATATGGGTAAAAATGGAACGGTGTAGGTTAGATGGGCATCAGATTCATTTCACAGGTCGATGAAATATTGAGGGCCAAAGGGCCTATACTGTGCTATAACGTTCTATATTCTATGTTCTATGATATGAGGACTTTATGTTATCTTTGTCAATACACTTCTGCAAGGACCAATATATCAGCCACATGGCATATAACACCTTCCAAACCTTGTAGACAATTCTAGATTGGAATATTGGAAGATATTTGGAGCTGAGGTAATTACAAAATGTAATCTGTTGAAAAGTATCTCCCAAACTAAGTGATGAACGTGGAATGCAGATTTGATAGTTTAACTAAAGGAATCTGCCAGAAACCACTGTTGGTATCAAGCTTAGTGAAGGTCATACTTTAGGAGAATTTTCATCAGCTGTCATCTACAGTCATGGGTGGATTTTTCTAGCCACTATTTTATTAAGTCGTGTAAATGATAGAACCATTCAGTTTTGGTAGGGTGACCATACCTGGTCATTAATCTTGGTTTTGTCAGCTGTGAGATGATGTCAGTGTTGGCCATCCCCTGTAATTTGTTCCTCACTTGCTCCATTTAAGGATGATGAATCTTCCTAAGTGTGTGCAGGCACAATGGTTTAGTACTGAAAACAGCAAATGCTGCAGATCCCAATGGATCAGACTGCATCCATGAAAAGAGAGCAAGCTGGTGTTTGATGTTTTCAGTACAGATTCCAGCCTCTGCAATAATTTGTTCCCACACAATGGTTTGGTGTTTTTTTCTTAATGCAAAGGTATATTCCATGAAAGATTTAACCAACTCAGTGATCAATTTTAGATATTCTTTCTTGAAGGGTAATTCAAGATGGAGGACGGCAAAAATTTGTAACGGTAACTGATGCTCCATTTTGAGGTATTTTAAGTGTTGGAGGTGGTTTCCGTGAATTTCAGGAGCAGCAATTATCGTTTCATATGCTGTTGCAATTGTTTGGAACTTAGCAGAAAAAACATGTCAAAGCAACGGCACTTTTAAAAGGGAGAAAGGCAGACAAAGGCAGCGAGCACATAGTCTGTAAGGGAGAGAAAGAAAGAAATCTACAATGCTAAGTGACACAGCAGTGAACCTGCACAGTTACTGCCTTTGCTGGTTGATTTCATGTATCGCTGGACATCAGAGTGTCTTTAATAAAATTAGCAAACGGTGAAATTCACAACTGATCTTGGAGGAACCTGATTGGGAGAGGTCACAGCACAGAAACAGATAAATGAATAGTTTTAAGTATAGCCTTGCTGTAAATCTACAATAGTGAGCAGAGTGGGTTCTTTTTATTGTGATCTGTCTCCTGATTAAATTTTAAAAATATAAGTCATAAGTATTAAGTTCGCCTGGAGCAGTGTCTTGTAGAGCAATAAGATGGTGCTATTTTCTGGGTCTGTGGATTGGAAGGAGCAAAATGGCCTTTAGTAGAGTGATATGTTCTTCTTGTTGGATGTGGGAGTTTTGAGAGAGTTTACGGGTTTCTGAGGATTATATCTGCAATAAATGCTGTTGGTTGCAAATCCTGTCAGATCAAATGGATCAGTTGGAGCGACAGTAAGAGGCAATGAGGAATTTACAAGAGCTAGGGGGTGTGATGGATGGCAGTTATAGGAAGGGAGAAAAACCACAGATACAGTCAGGTAGATGGGTTACTTCCAAGAAAGGTAAGAGAGGTAGACGGGTAGTACAGGAGTATTCTATGGCTATCCCCATTTCAAACAAGTATGCTATTTTGGAATTGTAGGGGTGATGGACTTTCAGGGGAATGTGGCATCAAAGCCAAGTTTCTGGTATCAAGACCGGCTCTAATACAATGAGGGGCACATCGGGTTCTAAGCTATCGATTTCGTTAGGAGGGGGAATGGCGTTTTTGATAAGAGATAGCATTAAGCTGTACTTAGGAAGGATACTCCCAGAATTACATCCAGGGAAGTTATTTGGGTGGAATTGAGAAATAAGAAAGGGAGTATCACCTTATTGGGATTGTAGATCCCGATAGATGTAATGGGACGAATAGTCAGCAGAAATTGAGAAACAAATTGGTAAGGAGAATTCAGTTATCTGTAAGAATAATAGGGTAGTTATGGTAGGGGATTTTAGCTTTCCAAACCAAGACCAGGACTGCCATAGTGTTAAGGATTTAGATGGAGAGGAATCTGTTAAGTGTGTACAAGATAATTTTCTGAGTCAGTTTGTGGATGTACCTACTAGAGAAGATGCAAAACTTGACCTACTCTTGGGAAATATGGCAGGGCAGGTGACTGAGGTGTCAGTGGGGGAGCACTTTGGGGCCAGCGACCACAATTCTATTAGATTTAAAATAGCGATGGAAAAGGATAGACCAGATCTAACAGCTGAAGTTCAAAATTGGAGGAGACCAATTTTGATGGTATTAGGCTAAAACTTTCAAAAGCTGATTGGGGGCAGATGTTTGCAGATAAAGGGACGGCTGGAAAATGGGAAGCCTTCAGAAATGAGATAACAAGATTCCAGAGGCAGTATGTTCCTGTCTGGGTGAAAGGAAAGGCTGGTAGCCATGGGGAATGCTGTATGACAAGAAAAATTGAGGGCTTGGTTAAGAAAAAGAAGGAAGCATTTGTCAGGTATAGACAGGAAAGATCGAATGAATCCTTAGAAGAGTATAAAGGCAGTAGGAGTATACTTAAGAGGGAAATCAGGATGACAAAAAGGGCACATGAGATAGCTTTGGCAAGTAGGCTTAAGGATAATCCAAAGGGTTTTTACAAATACATTAAGGACAAAAGGGTAACTAGGGAGCGAATAGGGCCCCTCAAACATCAGCGAGGCAGCCTTTGTGTGGAGCTGCAGGAGATGGGGGAGATACTAAACAAGTATTTTGCATCAGTGTTTACTGTGGAGAAGGGTATGAAAGATATAAAATATAAGGAAATAAATGGTGACATCTTGAAAAATGTCCATATTACAGAGGAGGAAGTGCTGGATATCTTCAAACGCATAAAGTTAGATAAATCCCCAGGACCTGATCAGGTGTACCCCAGAACACAGTGGGAAGCAAGGGAAGTGATTGTTGGGCCTCTTAATGAGATATTTATATCATCAATAGTCACAGGTGAAATGCCAGAAGTCTGGAGGTTGGTTAAGGTTGTATCATTATTTAAGAAGGGTGGTAAGGACAAGCCAGGGAATTATAGACCAATGAGCCTAACATCAGTGGTGGGCAAGTTGTTGGAAGGGATCCTGAGGTACAGATTTACACAAATTTGGAAAGGCAAAGACTCATTAGGGAGAGTCAACATGGCTTTGTGCATGGGAAATCATGACTCACAAACTTGATTGAGCTTTTTGAAAAAGTAACAAAGAGGATTGACATGTCCAATGATTTCAGTAAGGCATTCGACAAGGTTCCCCATGAGAGACTGGTTAGCAAGGTTAGATCTCATGGAAGACAGAGAGAACTAGCCATTTGGATACAGAACTGGCTCTAAGGTTGGAGACAGAGGGTGGTGGTAGAGGGTTGTTTTTCAGACTGGAGGCTTGTGATCCACAGAGTGCCACAAGGATTGGTGCTAGGTCTTCTACTTTTTGTCATTTATATAAATGATTTAGATATGAAGATAACAGGTATAGTTAGTAAGTTTCCAGATGACACCAAAATTGGAAGGGTAGTGGACAACAAAGAAGGTTACCTCAGATTACAATGGGATCTTGATCAGATGAGCCAATAGGCTGAGGACTGGCAGATAGAGTTTAATTTAGATAAATGCAAAGTGCTGCATTTTGGGAAAGCAAATCAGAGCACGACTTATACACTTAATGGTAAGGTCCTAGGGAGTGTTACTGAACAAAGAGACCTTGGAGGAGAGATTCATAGCTCTTTGGAAGTAGAGTTGCAGGTAGATAGGATAGTGAAAAAGGCATTTGGTATGCTTTCCTTTATTGGTCAGAGCATTGAGTATCGGATGTTGCGGCTGTACTGACCACTTTTGGAATATTGCATGCAATTCTGGTCTCCTTCCTGTCAGAAGGATATTGTGAAACTTGAAGGGATTCAGGGTTGCCAGGGTTGGAGGATTTGAGTTATGGGGAGAGGCTGAATAGGCTGGAGCTGTTTTCCCTGCAGCGTTGAAGGCTGAGGGGTGAACTTATAGAGGTTAATTAGATCATGAGGGGCATGGGGTAGGAGAGTCCAGAACTAGAGGGCATAGGTTTAGGGTGAGAGGGGAAAGATAAAAAAGCGACCTAAGGACCAACTTTTTCACACAGAGGGTGGTGCGTGCATGGAATGAGCTGCCAGAGGAAGTGGTGGAAGCTGGTGCAATTACAATATTTAAAAGGCATCTGGATGGGTTTGCAAATTGGAAGGGCTTGGAGGGATATGGGCCAAGTGCTGGCAAATGGGACTGGATTAGGCTGGGATATCTGTTTGGCATGGTCGAATTGGACTGAAGGTTCTGTTTCCGTGCTGTACGTCTCCATGACTCTATAACTTTAATTACTCTTCTCTGTAACACATTGAATTCAGCAGAGGAGGTTTAGAGTGAAATATACTTTCTTGCTCAACAGATGATGAATGTCTTTTGTGTATTATACCTCAAATACACTGTTAATTCCTCTTTAATTTTGCGGGCTGTTCCATGCACCACGTGCAGGAAGTTGCAAGTTCACTTGCCTCAACCTTGGATTTTACTCTATGACTCTATTTGCGCCAATGTCAAGTTTAAAATGTGTTGGATGACTATTAATCTGTGTCATATTTGTATCAAATGAGTCATTATTATTCCAAGGGAAACTTGACACATCTTTTGCGGGTGCATATCCTCACATAACGTGTTTTCTAATAAAGATATACTTTGGTATTCCAGGTTTGCTTCCAAAGATATTTGTTGTAAGGCGTTGACCTCCTGAAGTAAATAAGCACTGCTTCAACTTGTTGTTGAATGACATATATTCTCTGGAAATCTCCCACTTACTTACGAAAGTTGCACTGGTGTGTTTTGGCTAGACATTATTTCAGTCTGTATGGATTATTAATTCTGCATCTGGAACAGTGAGTTCTAGCATCAAAGGATTTAAAGACGTTCCATGTTGATCTGTTATGTGATGCTTTGGTGTTTTTGTACCTCAGAAAGTTGATAAAGTTTGATGAACTTCTTGAGCTTCATTCGCTTTACGTTCCCATTGCTCACATGCTGTTTTTGGATTTCAGCTTCTATCACAATCTGGATAGGACTTTCCAGTGCATGATCTTCTTTGGATTGGAACTCATCAGAAAGAAATGGATCACAATGTAATAAAATTAGTTCTGGTTAAAAATGGCTAAAATCACAACATTCTCACAATGTAAAAACATAATTGATAAAATTGTCAACATATATCCTTCTATTAAATATTGCTGTCTCTATTATATAATTCTTACAACATAATATTCTTGTCAAATGTTCTTACAATATTGTCTTGGGTACCGTCTATTACATTCTATCATCTCACAGCATGACTTTCTATCAGATCTATGGAATAGAGAAATGTGATCATTTGTTCTTTCTCTTGGTTTCATTTGTAATCCTAAAGTAATTATCATTGCATGAGTTTTTTCTTCCATCAAATCTTGTTTAATCACCCAAATGATGTATTTGTGATTTTAAATTTGCTTGGAGGTGTTATTGTATTGTACTGTTGCTGTTTCTGTTGCTCACATGATTTACTTGTAGGAATGTCAAAAGGATCATAGATGTAACAATTTTACAATGAAAAGCTATTATTATTCTCATGAAGAATTTTAACTTTTACCTTCTTGTTTTCTTTTTCAGAAATTCTTTTTCAACTTTTTCATGAATGAGAGATGAAAACTTTGAGAAGTTTCAGAATTTATTTTCTTACTTGTGCTAAAAAATTCAAGCGCTTATATTTATTGACATTCATTAAAATAAAGAAAACCATTTTTAAAGTTTCTATCAGCACAAAGAAAAGTCTTTTACTCAGTAGGTCCTGGTACCAGTAGTTATGGGCTTATGCCCGAAGCGTCAATTCTCCTGCTCCTCGGATGCTGCCTGGCCTGCTGCGCTTTTCCAGCACCACACTTTTCAACTCTGGTCTCCAGCATCTGCAGTCCTCACTTTGTCACAGTCAGCATATAGTCCAGTTACTTACACAGGTCAGTCACAATCTGGAGGTTCTTTCTACCTATTCACTCATGGGATGTGGATATTACTAATTGGGCAGAAATTTACTGCCAATCCCTAGTTGCTCTTGAAAAAGTGGTGCTGAGCTGTCTTATTGAACTGCTGCAGTCCATGTGTTGTAGGTAAACCCACAATATTGTTAGGGAGGAAATCCCAGAACTTTCACCCACCTGACGCTGAAGGAACAATGATATATTTCCAAGTCAGTGGCGTAGTGAAGAATTTGTAGGTGCTGGTGTTCCCAGGGATCTGCTGCCTTTGTCCTTCTAGGTGAGATGTAATAGTCGGTTTGGTCAGTGCTGCCTAAGGACCCTTGGTGAATTGCTGCAGTGCATATTGTAGATGGTATGCACTGCTGCTATTGAGCGTCGGTGGTGAGGGAATGGTTGTTTGTGCATGTGGTATCAATCAGGTGAACTGTTTTATTCTGGATGGTGAGTGCTTTCTTACAATTTGGGCAATGGTCAATGCTGTAAGGCCGCCAGAAGCAGTCAGAAGAATGGCATATCATCCATTGAGGAGCTGCAAACAGAGCAGTCAGTTGTTTGGTCAGTCATATTGAGTGGCTGTTTGTCAAAGTCAGTCAAATGTCTGAATCCCTACGGTCTTAGGGAGCTGTGTATTGATTTTTGAGAAGATTTGCTTTGGGGGGGGGGGGTACAGTGGAGTGGTATGGTGGGACGAGGAAGGTGTGGGACATCACTGCAAAAGGGGTGGTAGTGTTGAGGTTAGGGATTGGAAAAGTAGAGGCATGTTTAGAGGTGGGGGCAAGGACAGTGATGGGGACAATCCCAAAGTGTATGGAGGGTTAAGCAGAAAAGCATCAGAGGGTATGATAGACTACGATGGGGATGTTGGAGGCAGTGACCACCTCTATGGGTGGTATAGACTAGCAGAGTAGGCATCATTATGTAGTTTGGGGGTTTAGGGGACAAGAAGGACAGTTATAGACAAAGTCAAATATGATAGGTCTGCTTCTCACAGGAATGGGTCGAAATTGGCTGTCAGGGTAATACGAGGTAAAAGGTTCATGGAGGCTCTGGAGTGGGAGGGTGGCTACGTTCAGAATGAATGTGACTTAGCATTGAATGGTGGTCAAAGATGATTTGCAGCATGTAAATCTAATGATGCGAAAGTTACAACAATGACTGAAAAAGAGGCAAATGCTGGCTGAAAACAACTCATCAGTTGTGAAACCTCCAAGAGTGCTGTGCGATAATAAGAACATCACTTCATCATTGGTCAAATAAGTGTAATGGTGTATTCTATTGAAAATTTAGATGAGCTTGGGTCTGAGATGGAAAGGGGTTAGAGTGCATCAGGCCCTCCTATTTCAATGTAGTGTTATGGTCACTAGGCCAACATGGCACCTTCACCCCAAGTTGGTGAGCAGGTTGTGACCAGGCCTGTGGTGGAGCAGATGATGGAACAGCTGCAGATGTGTGGTCTTCACTGATTGGACCCATCTGGGACAGGCCCCTCAGTATCATCTGGACAAAGTGTGTTTCATCACCGTTGCATGCTGTGCTGCACACAATTGAAGTAGGCAATGGATTGATGCTCTCAATGCTGAGGAACTGGGAGAATGGGAATGCTCTTCCATGGAACATATTGAGAAGGCGGTAGGTCTCCTTGTGTGTGACAGAGCACTATAAACTGGTGAGGACCTTTTAACATCTGTTTTCAATTGATGAGAACTGGATGGAGCAGATCATCATGAAATGTAAGATATTTGTTGGTCATTTGGTTTGCATTGTGGGGCTGAACTACAACCTCTACTCATTTCATTTGTGTTCCCTTTTGCTGTCTGTAAATAAAAGCTCACATTTGGATTTGTCCAATTGCTTGCCAGTATGTCATGTTCCCCCATCGGACAATGACAATAGGTCTCCAGTAGGCATTGGGGACCTGGAGGCCTAGAGTAGGTGTTTAGATAAGGATGCAGCTCGGGACAGGTAAACTGTGTGGCCTCGTGGTTAACTGTGGCTAGGGTGACAGACGGGTCGTATGTACGACAGAGCATCAGGCACCTTGCTGTGTGCCATGGGCAACGTGGCTTCGTGGATGCTATGCCATTATGTTGATGGTGAATGTCGATGCCAGATTTGCATATCAGTGTGCACAGCAGCCTTTTGAAGATGGCACAAATGACATTTGATGGCTACCTGCTGAGTGGCAAGTTATTTTGATAATAGTGCCTGATAACATGGGGAAAGAATCAGACAAGAGGGATGCTATAGGGGGCCGGTAGGAAGTTAATGAGCTGAGCATTGTAAGGTAAGGTGAGAAATTTTGCTAGGCCTCAGAGCATAAAAGCCCTCTGAAAATCTCAATGCAATCTACACTTCGGCAAAAATGTAAGATTCAGCCCATTTTGATTTGAATGTGTAAAAGGAAAAAAGAGGCAACTTTGTGTTCATTCAGTGCCTTTTGTAATCTCGGGATGACCCAAAGGGTTTTACAGCTAAAGAAGTATTGCTGAATTTATAATGCTGCAAGTATTTTGTAATATTGAAAAAATGATAGTTAATTTATACAAAGCAAGATCCCACAAACAGCAATACTATAATGCTAGATAATCCATTTAGTGACAATCAAGGGAGGGAAAATATCCTTACCCTTCTTTGAAGACTTCAGCATATTGTCTACTGGATGAGCAAAGATGAATTGCAATCCCCTGTGACAGAGTGACAGTACACAGTGGCAGAACACAACATGGGACACAACAGAATGGAAATTGGGACAGTCGGGGCATTCAATTAGATGGGAGCTGACATCTTAGTTTTGCGATGCAGGGCTGGGTTTATGAGACAAAGTGGGTGGTGTGTGAATAGCAGAATGGCTGAGCAAGGGCCCAAAGTTGGGAACCTATTTACCTTTAACTTGCATATCATGAATGCTCAGGAATTGGGAAGCACATCAAATTCAATCCATAATTGAGTTTAAGCCATGGATCCAAGCTGAGGTTCTGTCTTTGTCTAGTTCTGTGGCACAAGAAAAGTTTTCAGGGGAAAATAGTGGAATGGGTTGGTCAGGGCTGGTCATGAAGATGTCCAAGAATTCATGAAGCCATCAACAAAGGAGATTATTTTGGAAACACTGCTCCCTTTTACAGCTGTCAGTTTGCTATTCTCTGTGATTTAAATGACCAGCAGCATACACATTGTAAAAGAGTAAGCACATAAGGTCAGTGCAGGATTTTGGTGACATTTGATTAAAGCGTTAGGGTGTCAGATAGGTCAGGTATCACACTACCGGGTAAGTAGGGTGCCAGATATCTAGAGGGTGTCAGGTCACTAGGGCACTAGGTACAAGGTAAGTAAAGTTTCAAGGTGCCAGGACCTGTAATCTATTGGGACAATCTATTCTGGACATTTTAATATAATCTGTTGTGGATATGTTATTATCTATTGCGGATGTGTTCCTAAAGGCTGTCATGTACATGTTGACCTGTTGTTTATATATTGGTGTAACTTTTTGTGAAGGTGATCATGTGCTGTATTGAGGATACGTTGGTACAACTCATAGTGAGTTGGTTTAATTTAATATGAACATATTGCTATAGTATTGTGAATGTTTGTACATAATCTACTGTGTAAATCAAACACATCAATATTGTGGTGGAGAGCATCTATTTTGCATGCTTCTCTGAAATGTTGAAGACTCCTACCTTTCATGATCTCTCTCCAATCAACTATTTCCCTGTAAAGGTTTAGTTTCAGATTTTGGCTTCTATAGCAGGCTGCAAATACCAATTTTTATGCTTGGTTTGCACTTCAACCTAAGAGTAGATTGGGCCTGGATAATTTGCTGCAGGACAGTCATTTAAAGCACTCATTCAGTCCATTCACTCCTTTACACTCATTCTAGACCTTTGTTGGAGCTATGCATGCCTTTTTCAATTATGATTCACTTTCCCTTACTTATATCATTGCTGACATTTCTCTGTGTCAGTACCAAGAATATTCCATCACATGTTCGATTTTCTTTAATGTATAAATCAGTCTGGCTGTTGTGCACTAATATGCATAGCTCACTTTTCTCGATCTCTTTACAGTCCTGGGTTTTTCCAAGCTTGTTACCTGGCCTTCATAGTTCTTACTGTGCTGATCCATTTCTTTGAATGGTTGTCATACTTGCATTTTTTACGTTATGGGAGGTTAGCCTTTTACATGAGTGACCGTGAAATTCAGGGGCAGACTGGAAATTGAACTGTGGCCACTAAGCCAATTGAACATAAGAACATAAGAACTAGGAGCATGAGTAGGCTGTCTGGCCTTTCGCGTCTGATCCGCCATTCAATACACTGATCTTTTCGTGGACTCAGCTCCACTTAACCGCACTCTCACTGTATCCCTTAATTCCTTTATTGTTCAAAAAGATATTTATCCCAGCTTTAAAAACATTCACTGAAGTAGCGTCAACTACTTCACTAGGTAGGGAATTCCATAGATTTACAATCCTCTGGGTGAAGAAGTTCCTTGTCAATTCAATCCTAAATCTGCTCCCTCTAATCTTGTCCTCTTGTCCTAGTAAACTCCCGAGTAGGATTAATATACTTATTCATATTTGTATGGATCTACTAGCTTGTTAGGAACTCAAGAAGGGCTAAAAACCTATTATAACCCATACCCGAACCACATCTCTCTGCCTTGTTAATTTGTAGCAGGTTATAAATTTTAATTACAAATATTTTTGTCTTAAAAGAAGAACAGGATTGTGTAGCTAGTGACACCTTATGAGTTTACGATCAATCTTATTATAATGGAATATTTTGTTTCCCTGCCTAAGGAAAGTGTAGTTTGCTTTATTTCGTACTTTAAACCAATATTGCTACCTGCACATTGAGATAACAATTGGGTTTTTCTTGGGCTGTGGTGTTTGCACATACAATGTCGTTGAGTCCGAATAGAATCCCTACAGTGTGGAAACAGGCCATTGGCCCAACAAATCCTCACCGACCCTCCGAAGAGTATCCCACCCAGACCCATTCCCCAACCCAACATTTCCCCTGAATGATGCACCTAACCTACACATCCCTGAACACTATAGGCAATTTAGCATGGCTAACTCACCTAACTTACTCATCTTTGGACTGGAGGAGAAAACCAGAGCACCTGGAGGAAATCCAGGCTGAATGTGTAAACTCCACACAGTCACCCGAGGCTGGAATTGAACCCAGGTCCCTGGCGCTGTGAGGCAGCAGTGCTAACAACTGAGCCACTGTGCTGCCTGCTGCCTGATGCTTGCTTGTTATTTCACATCAGCAATTATATCACATCAGCACTTTGCTTACAGAAACACTCCTGAATTTGCATCTGTCCATTGTAGCTAGTCCAATACAACTGTCTAGTACAGTGTCTAAGAATTCTGTCTTCAGATGTTCATGCTAGAGCGGTCTTCGTTTTTGCTGATTGTCATGTGGTCAGGTATGTAATTGTAATTTACTTGACTTATTTCATCCGGGCTTTGTCGTAGTGAAGATTGTGAAATGATTAGTATTTGCTCTCATTATTCGGCAAAGCCCGAGAGCAACTTGAGAAGTTCGGACACAAGGAGAACAATGTGGAAATCCAGCCGGTGTTGTCAATAAACCTATGGCTGTACATTGTGTGCACTGTGAAGGTTCCCACAGACTTCAATCTCGCTTGTAATCATGAATGGTCAAGAGTGCCCACTTGTATCCTGTTCAGCTTGCTGCAAGAATCCTGGAAAACACTACACCTTGTTGAATGAGATTTAAATCAGATTTTAACATTGCATCAACCTCATAACTGCTGTTAAACACTCTTACAGTCCTGGAAAGCTAATTTTATATTTGCAGACCACCAAATTTCTTCACAATGGTTCAAAAATAGTCCATGCATTTATTTAAAAAGTTACTTTGTTTTCAAAGTCTGTTTACTTTGGCTTCTATCATAATATTCTGATTAATTTATTGTGCTATTGAGCTGTACCTGTCTTGAACGTGGTTAGTTGCTGTTCCAACATTATTGAAACCGCACTGATCAAAATGCAATGGCTGAGTAAATTTTAACTGTTAATTGAAATATTCTGAAATATTTGCCTCAGTGATGATAGATTTCAATGGTAAACAGTATCATTCTGCCTTTTCTCCCCACTTAAAGCACACAAACACGGGATCAACTTAAAAAAGTGGTTGATGTGGGGATAAAGGAGAAATGAGCCAGACCAAATTGTATAGCTCCTGAAACTGGGGGCACAGAAGATGATGCATGATTGACCCATGCCTGTTCAAAATGATCAAAACAACATGCAAACTCCACAGTATCCGTTCATTTCTGTGTCTGCAACATGTAGTATCGTGTCGAATACTGTACACTGATGAACGGTTGTCACCACAACATAGGGCATCATATTTGCACAAGGTTAGAGTGCTTAATGATTTCGAAGCTCTTTGGATGTTGCCTGAACTGCTGTGCTCTTCCAGCATCACTAATCCAGAATCCAGTTTCTAGCATCTGCAGTCATTGTTTCTACCTGCTTAATGTGAGCCCACTGCTTTTATCAAAGGCAAGATGCATTCTGGTTGAAGTCAGGCCTGAAGAGGAGCGAAAGGCCAGGAACTAGCTGCATAAATGGTGCAACAGGCCAGCAAACATGCCTCACCTTCTGAGATGTTGTACTGAAGCTTCTGGTGAAGGAAGTGGACAGAAAATGATTGGTCATCTTCCCTCAGATACAGGAAAGCACCTTGGACAGATATTGAGAAAAAAACAATGGGATTTGGTAACTGTGATTGGTCTCATTCCTAGGGTGAGATGACCAGAAGCTCGATAAATGGGGGTGCAATTTTAAAAAATGCAATTTAAGTGGAATTTGAGAAGTTGCATAAAGCAGGAACATAGCATTATCCTCACTCATAAATTAAAGTCCTTTCACAGTCCATTTTAATGCAAAGGCATGTGATTCTTTTTGTTATTCATTCATGAGATATGAATATTGCCGGCTGGGACAAGCATTTACTGCCCATTCCTACATGCCCCTGAGATGGTGAGCTGCCTTCTTAAATTGCTCCATTTCATTTGGTGAAGGCATATCCACAACGCTTTTATGAAGGGAGTTTCAGGATTTTGACACTGAAACAACAGTGATATGTTTCCAGTCAATATATGAATGGCATCAAGGGGAAGTTGGAGGTGGTTGTATTCTCATGTATCTGCTGCCCTTGTCCTTCTGGGTGGTAATGCTCATGTGTTTGGAAGGTGCTGTCTGAGGAGCCTTGATGAAGTTCTGCCTCTTGTAGGTATTACACACTGCTGCTACTGTGTGTCAATGATGCTGGGAGTGATATGTTACTGGATGTGATGCCAGTCAAGTTGCTTTGTGCTGAATGCTGTTAAGCTTCTTGAGTGTTGTTGAAACTGCACTCATTCAGAAAAGTGGTATAAGTTCCATCACACTTCTAACTTGAGCCACGTAGGTGGTGGGGAATCAAGAGGTGAGTTACTCACAACAGGATTTTTAGCCTCTGTCCTATTGCATATGGCTGGTCCAGTGCAGTTCATGTCAGTGGCAAGCCCAGGATATTGACAGTGGGGAATTCGGTGATTGGAATCTGATTGAATGCCAAGGGGCAATGGCTCGATTCTCTCCTGTTGGAGGTGGCCATCACCTGGCACTGGTTTGGTATGATTGCCTTTTTAAAATAGAATCCCCACAGTGTGAAAAGAGGCCCTTCGGCCCAGCAAGTCCATACTGCCCCTCCGAAGAGTAACCCACACTGGTGCAATCCCTTGCCCTATCCTATTACCCCTGACTAATGCACCTAACCGACACATCTGTGTACACTATAGGCAATTTAGCACGGCCAATTCACCTAATCTGCACATCTTTGGATTGTGGGAGGAAACCCACACAGACGCAGGATGAATGTGCAATCTCCACGCAGTCACCCGAGGCTGGAATCTAACGCAAATCCCTCGCACTTTGAGGCAGCAGTGCTAACCATTGAGCCACTGTGCTGCTCTTGCCTCTTATCAGCCCTAGTTGGGATATTATCCAAGTCTTGCTGCATTTGGACATTAATTGCTTCAGTTTCATGCTTCACTGTGCTACCACACAAGAAATCAAGCCCCAAAATTCCTGGAGCTGTCATAAAAGTTAAAAATGTTATCAGTGTAGACAAGGTCCCCAATTTACCTGTCAGATAGACCCAGGCAAACAGAAGATTTGCACCAGGTTTCTGTATTTAACAAGAATGACTACTTCTTACAAGTACATTTTATTCTAATCACAGGTCAACAACTGTTGACATATAACTCTACCAGTTAAAACTCCAACCCTATTCAAAAAACCTCATATACTGGCAGACAAAAAAAAAGGTGTTACAGATAGAAGGAAAATACAGGGAAAGTGGTTCATTAGCTCCAGCCCACAGAATTCGCAGAGATGATCCTTTTCGTTCCCAAGACTGGCTGCTCTTCAATTTCTTTCCTTCAGACTATTTCCACCTGTTTGAGGAAATATCCTTAAAGTCACTTGATTACTGGTTAAAGTCCCACCTTAAAATGGCTAGTGAAGATAAATCAATGGCTTTCTCCAGGCTTTAATTATTTTATGAGTGAGAAAGACACACCACCTTTTCTTCTGGCAGTCCAAAGACTTCTGCCAACATTAGGGAGCTGCACTGTGGCTCAATGGTTCATATGGCTGCCTCACAGCACCAGGAACCCATGTTCAATTCCACTTTTGAGCAGCTGTCTGTGTGGAGTTTGCACATTTCTCCCGTTGTCTGCGTGGGTTTCTGTTAGGTGCTCTGGTTTCCTTTCAAAGTCCAAAGATGTGCAGGTTAGGTGGATTGGTCATGGTAAAAATCCCATGCCGGATTACAGGATCACCGCAGACTCGTTGGGCTGAATGGCCTCTTTCTGCCCTGTAGGGATTCTATGATTGATCACACCCACAAGCCATTCATGTATCTAGGAGCCAATCAGATAGCTGTTGTCAGGCTGATGGCCTTTGTCATTCACAACTGGTCACAATTCCTCAACCAATCAGCTACATTTTTCAAGCTAAATCTCACTTTGGTATACACCTCCTGGTGCTGGCCGATTGGCAAACAGACTCTCACACTTGATCAAAGCATCAGTGGGAGCACAACTGGCCATGAGTTTCAGTAACTTACTTTTAAAAAGTACATAATCCTTTCCACAATCCTTGGTTTCAAAACAGTCCTTTTGCCATTTCCCTCCACAAACAAAAATAGAGAAAAATGAATGATACAGTCTTTACTGTGAAGTTACAGTGAATATTCCCAATTCTGACCTTATGATGGAGGGAAGGTCAACGACAAAGCAGCTGAAGATGGTTAGGCCTAGGACTCTACCCTGAGGAACTCCTGTGGAGATGTCCTGGAGCGGGATTAACTGACCTGCAACAACCTCAACCATCTTCCTATGTGCCAGGTATAACTTGCACCAATGGAGAGTTTACCTCTGATTCTCATTTACTCTAATTTTGCTGGGTGTCCTCATGCCCGAATTTGACGGTTACTCTCACCTTTAGAATTCAGCTCTTTTGTCCATGCTTGGACCAAGGCTGTAATGAGGTGAGGAACTGAGTGGCCCTGGCAGAACCCGAACTGGTTGTCACTGAGCAGCTTATTGCTGAGCAGATGTTGCCTGATAGCATTGTTGATGACCTTCCATCACTTTACTGATGATAGACAGTAGACAGGTGGGACGGTAGGTGGCCAGCTTTGACTTTTCCTTCTTTTTGGATACAGAACATGTCAAAGCAATTCTCTACATTACCGGGCACATGCCAGTGTTGTAACTGTACTTGAACAGCTTGGCGAATGACGTGGAAAAGTCTTGTGTATCCAGTACTATTGTCCGAATGTTATCAGAGACCATAGCATTTGCAGTATCCTGTACCTGTGGCCATTCTTTGCTGTCTAAGGAGCGTTGGTGAATTTCTATCATGCATCTTGTAGATAGAGTCTTGTAAATTATAGAGTCATAGAGTCATAGAGATGTTCAGCATGGAAACAGACCCTTCAGTCCAACCCATCCATGCGGACCAGATATCCCAACCCAATCTTGTCCCACCTGCCAGCACCTGGCCCATATCCCTCCAAAACCCTTCCTATTCATATACCCATCCGAATGCCTTTTAAATGTTCTAATTGTACCAGCCTCCACCACGTCCTTTGGCAGCTCATTCTATACACGTACCACCCTCTGTGTGAAAACGTTGTCCCTTAGGTCTGTTTTATATCGTTCCCCTCTCACCTAAACCTACGCCCTCTAGTTCTGGACTCCCCAACCCCAGGGAAAAGACTTTGTCTATTTATCCTATCCATGCCCCTCATAATTTTGTAAACCTCTATAAGGTCACCCCTCAAGGGAAAGCAGCCCCAGCCTGTTCAACTTCTCCCTATAGCTCAAATCCTCCAACCATGGCAAAATTCTTGTAAGTCTTTTCTGAACCCTTTCAAGTTTCACAACATCTTTCCAATAGGAAGGAGACCAGATTGCATGCAATATTCCAACAGTGGCCTAACCAATGTCCTGTAGAGCCGCAACATGACCTCCCAACTCCTGTACTCAATACTCTGACCAATAAAGGAAAGCATACCCAACACTTTCTTCACTATCCTATCTACCTGCAACTCCACTTTCAAGGAGCTATGAAACTGCACTCCAATGTCTCTTTGTTCAGCAACACTCTCTAGGACCTTACCATTAAGTGTATAAGTCCTGCTAAGATTTGCTTTCCCGAAATGCAGCACCTCGCATTTATCTGAATTAAACTCCATCTGCCACTTCTCAGCCCATTGACCCATCTGATCAAAATCCCATTATAATCTGAGGTAACCCTCTTCGCTGTCCACTACACCTCCGATTTTGGTGTCATCTGCAAACTTACGAACTGTACCTCTTATGCTCACATCCAAATCATTTATGTAAATGACAAAAAGTAGTGGACCCAGCACCGATCCTTGTGGCACTCCACTGGCCACAGGCCTCCAGTCTGAAAAAGAACCCTCCACCACCACCCTCTGTCTTCTACCTTTGAGCCAGTTCTGTATCCAAATGGCTAGTTCTCCCTGTATTCTATGAGATTTAACCTTGCTAATCAGTCTCCCATGGGGAACCTTGTCGAACGCCTTACTGAAGTCTATATAGATCACATCTACCACTCTTTCCTCATCAATCCTCCTTGTTACTTCTTCAAAAACTCAACCGTTTGTGAGACATGATTTCCCACACACAAAGCCATGTTGACTATCCCTAATTAGTCCTTGCCTTTCCAAATACATGTACATCCTGTCCTCAGGATTCCCTCTAACAACTTGCCCACCACCCATGTCAGGCTCAGTGGTCTATTGTGCCCTGTCTTGCCCTTACCACCCTTCTTAAACAGTGGGACGTTAGCCAACCTTCAGTCTTCCGGCACCTCACCTGCGACAATCGATGATACAAATATCTCAGCAAGAAGCCCAGCAATCACTTGGAGGGACCTATGGAAGAGGCCAAAATGGATAATCAACTCAGCACGTCTGGCTGAAGGTTGTTACAAACACTACAGCCTTGTCTTTTGCTCTGACATGCTGGGCTGTCCCATTATTGAGGATGGGTATGTTTGTGGTACCTCCTTCTCCACTGTGTCTTTTAATTGCTCACCATTAACAACAAGTGGATGTGACAGAACAAATACAGCAGCTGCTCATGTACCTTCTGGCACTTTATGCTTCAGTCATGAGTTATTTTGCATCACTATTTACTGTGGAGAAGAAACTAAAGAACTTGGATAAATAAATAGCAATGTCTCAAAAACAGTTCACATTCCAGAACAGGAGGTGCTGGAGGTCTTAAAATGTATGAAGGTCGATTATTCCCAGGACCTGATCAGGTGTTTCCCAGAGCCATGTGGGAAGCTAAAGATTGCTGGGCCTTTTGCTGAGATATTTGTATCATTGGCAGCCACAGGCAGAAGACTGTAGGTTGACTAATGTGATGCCATTTTTTAAGAAAGTCTGTAAGGAAAAGCCAGGAAACTGTAGATCGATGAGCCTTACTTCAGTGGTGGGTATGTTGTTGGAGATTCTGAGAGACAGGATTTACATGCATTTGGAAAGGCAATGACTGATTAGAGATAGTCAGCATGAATTTATGCATGGGAACTCATATTTCACTAACTTGACTGAGTTTTGTTGAAGATGTGACAAGGAAGATTGATGAAGGCAAAGCAGTAGATGTTGAATATTTGGACTTCAGCCAAGTATTCAATGAGGTTCTGCATGGTAGACTGGTTAGTAAGGTTAGATCACATGGGATCCAAGGGGAGCTAGCCAATTGGATACAAGGAGGGCTGACAGAGGGTGGTGGTAGAGGGTTGCTTTTGTGACTGGAGGCCTGTGAGCAGCAGTGTGCCACAAGGATCAGTGCTAGGTCCACTGTTTTTCAGCCCTTATTTAAATGATTTGGATGCGAATGGAGGAGACATAGTTTGTAAGTTTGAAGGTGACACCGATCCAGGTGGTGTAGTGGACAGTGAAGGAGATTATCTCAGATTACAACGGGATCTTGATCAGCTGGGCCAAGGGACTGAGGCGTTCCAGATGGAGTTTAATTTAGATGAATGCGAAGTGTTGCATTTTATTAAGGCAGGACATATACAGTAATACAGCGAGAGTCACAGAATTAGACAGTGTGAATGGTAGGGCCCTGGGGGAGTGCTGCTGAACAAAGAGACCTAGGGGTGCAGGTGCATAGTTCCTTGAAAGTGGAATTTCAAGTAGAGAGGGTGGGGATGAAGGCAATTGGCATGTTTGACTTAATTGGTCAGAAATAGGCTATCGGAATTAAGACATCATGTACAGCATGTTGGTGAGACCACTTGTAGAATACTGCACACAATTTTGGTTGACTTCTATAGAAAGGCTGTTGTTAAACTTGAGAAGATGCAGGAAAGTTTTACAAGGATGTTGCTGGGACTGGACTGTTTGAGTTATTGACAGAGGTTGAATAGGGAGAGTGGATCACCTTATAGTGGTTTATAAAATCATGAGGTACATGGATAGGGTGACTATCCAAGGTCTTCTTCTTAGAGTGGGTGAGTTTAAAACTAGAGGATATAAGTTTAATGTGACAGTGGAAAGATTTAGAAAGAACATGAGTGGTAACATTTTCATGCAGAGGTTGGTGTGTGTATGGAACAAGTTACCAGAGGTAGTGATGGTACAACATTTAAATGGCAAGAGTTTGGAAGGATATGGGCCAAATGCTGGCAAATATGACTAAGTGAGATTGAGATGACTGGTCAGCGTGAACGAGTTGGAATGAATTGTGTATTTCTCTGCTGTATGACTCTGTGACTCTTTTACACTATGAGGACTTGGCTGGGACAATAGAAGGAAATGCAGACATGTGGAAATGCTTGGTGCATTGCCAATTCAGTCAAAGACCCTGCAGTCACTGTTGTCTCAATGTCCCTTATTGCAGAAGCAGATGCCATACAATGTCTGAGTGCCACAGTGCAAGTTCAGACTGAGATTGGGAAGCTTTTGCTGGTTGCTGAGCCAGCTCACCATGAGAATGTCATGAGTTTGGATTCCAGTGTCTGAAGGAGTTTCCAGGCTGTTGCTACAATTCACAAATCTGTTCTCTGACAATTTATTAGGATTACTCACCCAAGCCAGTGAGCTCTTTGCAGCATGAACTTGCTGTTCTCTCTCTGAATTATAATATTACTAACCCCCATAGCTGCCCTTACTTTTTATTGCCACCCAGGGTCACCAGTTCTCATTTTTATGAAAATCAACAGCCTTCTGTGGATGTTTTTCAGTGACTAATCAGCACATTAAATGACCAAACATAATAAAAACACATATGATCTATCAAGCCAAGTTTCATTCTGGGATCTAAATTGCCCATTAGTGTCATCAGCTGCGATCGTAACTCCTTGAGGTTCCACATTTCATGAATACAGTGAGGTTTTGGAATTCTGTTTCTGCTTGTGATTCTAGGTTGGTCACCATTTTGCAACTACCTGTTTAACTGGTTCCCCCATTCAGCTGAGAATAACATGTTGGGGTGGTTAAGACTTTAAAGAGTCTCAAATGCACCTTCATCCCAGTCTCTTCCAGGTTTGAAGGAGACTGGACAAGGAATAGACGGCCAGCGCTTGCGAGAAAGGCAGAAAAATCCACCTGCCTTTACAGCATTTCTTATTGGTCTAGAGAAGAAAGAATGGTCCTCTTTAACCTCCATGATCCATCTCAGTATAAAAACCATTGGGATTGATGGTTGGCCTTGCTCTGTTAATCTCCTTCCTCAATCCAGCTTGATGTGCAGGTGCCAGTACCAACAGGTTTATTTGAAAATGCAACTTTCGGAGCGCTGCTCCTTTGTCAGATAGCCAGTGGGGCAGGATACATAGGGCACAGAATTTATAAGTGAAGGATCTAAGTGTCATACAACTGATGCGATGTATTAGACAAAACCTAATTGGCTTTTAAGTCTTACAGTCATAGAGTCATAGAGATGTACAGCATGGAAACAGACCCTTCGGTCCAACCCGTCCATGCCGACCAGATATCCCAACCCAATCTAGTCCCACCTGCCAGCGCCCGGCCCATATCCCTCCAAACCCTTCCTATTCATATACCCATCCAAATGCCTCTTAAATATTGCAATTGTACCAGCCTCCACCACATCCTCTGGCAGCTCATTCCATTATGTACCACCCTCTGCGTGAAAAAGTTGCCCCTTAGGTCTCTTTTATATCTTTCCCCTCTCACCCTAAACCTATGCCCTCTAGGTCTGGGCTCCTCGACCCCAAGGAAAAGATTTTGTCTATTTATCCCAGCCATGCCCCTCATAATTTTGTAAACCTCTATAAGGTCACCCCTCAGCCTCCGACCCTCCAGGGAAAACAGCCCCAGCCTGTTCAGCCTCTCCCTGTAGCTCAGATCCTGCAATCCTGGCAACATCCTTGTAAATCTTTTCTGAACCCTTTCAAGTTTCACAGTATCTTTCCGATAGGAAGGAGACCAGAATTGCACGCAATATTCCAACAGTGGCCTAACCAATGTCCTGTACAGCTGCAACATGACCTCCCAACTCCTGTACTCAATACTCTAACCAATAAAGGAAAGCATACCAAACGTCTTCTTCACTATCCTATCTACCTGCGACTCCACTTTCAAGGAGCTATGAACCTGAACTCAAGGTCTCTTTGTTCAGCAACACTCCCTAGGACCTTACCATTAAGTGTATAAGTCCTGCTAAGATTTCCTTTCCCAAAATGCAGCACCTTGCATTTATCTGAATTAAACTCCATATGCCACTTCTCAGCCCATTGGCCCATCCTGTTGTAATCTGAGGTAATCCCTCTTCACTGTCCACTACACTTGGAATGGGGATGCAGCTTTTGATTGATTAATATGTAAATCCCAGAATTTCTTTGAGGTCACTGCCCTGAGATAATATAAGGTTTCATCAGCATCTAAATAAAAAGTGACATTTCAGCTCAGACAATGTATTAAAGATGTAAGGTCAGAGTCTACCTGATGAAGGATCACCACTCTGAAAGCTTGTACTTTGAAAATAATCTAGCTTGAGGTACTCCTCAATACGGTTGTATCTGCTTCTGTGTCCTACCCTGGGAATATCCCTTTCAAACAAAGAGCTAAGTCTGTCATCCAGTCTTCCTTCCAGACAGGGAACTTGTGTGGGAGAAACTATGCCTACCCAACCATCTCATCAATACTGGGGCCAATGAGTTCAAATTAGCCGATTAATTGGAATTTATGTGTTAATAGGAGAGATTAGTGAATAATTCACAACAGTTGACTAGATCAACTGTATTTAATAATTCACGCAACATTGACACTGACGTCAACAGAGAGCTAATGTATCCTCATTACCAGACTATTTCAATCAACTAAATCAGTCACTAAAAAATGGTCAACTTTCTAGTAAGGTATTTAACAGTACAAAGTGCATAGTTTGGAACTATGAAATTACAATTAAAGAAAATTTTACTTACAGATTTTGTTTTTGTTTTTGGAGCCTAAATATCCTTTACCAGTCTTGGATGTAATTCAGAGTAAATGCATTTTTCCATTCCCAGTTCTCACTGAGTTGTTACAAAATGTCCCAGAAGCACACCAGGTTCCTCATCATTGATTCTTTGTGCCCCCACCAAAAAAAAGGACTGCGTGTGCTGGAAATCAGAAACAAAAACAGAAATTGCTGGGAAAACTCAGCAGGTCTGGCAGCAACTGTGGAGAGAAAGTAGAGTCAATGTTTTGGGTGCAGTGACCCTTCTTCATCGGACTCTTCATTCGATGCTGTCAGACCTGCTGCTGCGTTTCACAAGCAATGTCTGTCTCTTGTTTCCCATCAAACATTAACATGATAATGACTAACTGGTCTGTTTTAATTGATGTTGACTGAGGGATAAGTCTTGTTCAGGGGTAACTTTCATATCTTGGTTTAAATAGTGCCCTGATATTCTAAACATCTACTTCAGAGAACAGAAAGTACACTGGTTTAAAATCTCATCTGAAAGACAGCACCTTCCCAAAGTACAGTGCTCCTCATTCTGTGTCAACATAGAATTACATACTGAAATTCTGGAGTGAGCCTTGAACTCCCAACTTGCTGAGGATTGCTAATTTTATCCCAATGAGACACAAGAAAAGCAACAAGGAACATCCCATGAGGAAAGAAACAAAAATTTCTGGAAGAACTTAGCAAGTCTATTGGACAGAAAACAGAATTAATATTTTGTATCCAGTCTGACTCTTCTTTGGAAGCACTGATGCAGCCAGAACTGGTGAGTCTCTCTATTACTTCCTTATTTCAGAATTCCAGCATCCACAGTATTTTGATTTTATTTTTATATGTCAAAGCCATTATCTGAGTAAACATTATTGCTATGCTTTTAGATCCAATGCACTTATTATCTCATTTATATCATGCTCAATTTATATTAAAATATTTTACTCTTGATGTAATCCAGTTACATCAATCAGGATTCAATTAATCCTTCTGACTATTAAGTAACATTGCTAACATATATAATTTCAAAGCAGCTACTTGTAATACTCATGAAAATGCCACTGCCTTAGATACAACAGACTGTCTAATTAAAAGGGAAAGTACCATATGATATGACTTGCAAATATTTTCCAAAGGAAGTATTGTGACAATGCTGTGTCTTTAAGAAGTGAGTTTTGACCTGGTTTGTTTTAGCGGGAGACTGGGGGCAGTCTCTGAGAAGATAAACAACTTGTGAGACTTTGGGGTCTTTTTTAACAACAGTAGCAGCCTGAGTGGGTGTGGTAAAGCTCTTTCAGATCAAAGACTTTTAGTTCACTTTCACCAGTTGCTGTTGTGGGCTTGAACAAGTGGAAGTTATTTTTCCCTCTCCCGATTACAGCCAGAAGCTGATTGTTTTCTTCCTGGGCTGCTAGATTGCATGTGAGACAATATCTGTATTCTGAATTTACCTTTTTGCCAAGGGGTGTGTTTATGGGATGTTACTATATTGGAATAGTTAATTCACAGTAATTACTGTATTTAGTATTCTGTTAGGTTTTCCAATAGAGTTAAGTTATTCAAAATTCTTCTTCCTTTTCTTTAACTATAGTGTTTGAATAAATTGTGTTTTGCTCAGCACTGAGTAGTTTGAACAGTCGAATTGCTTGTGCAACACAGCACTTTACATTTACTTTTGAAATTAAATAAAAACACAGTGTCAAGGCTACCTTCTTAAAATACTTTGAGGGGTTTTGGTCTAGTCCGTAACAGTATTCCTGATGATACCCCTTTCATTTGTCTGGTCAAAGTAGCATGTAATACTTCAAACCCTTGCTTTCTTCATATTCTGCAATTGCCAGAACCACCATGGGAAGTTTAAAAGAACTCCGGAGGTGCTCCCATAATAAATTAAGATGGGATTGTTCAGAGTGGAACATTATCAAGATATAAGTTTTGTGATATAGCTTCATAATGTAGTTGAGCCGGACCTTTCAGGATGACAAGTCATTGATCTGTTTCCCAATCTCGATAACATCATGTTTATACATTTATACGTTTCTGGACATTTGCGCTCAGTAGTCAATCACACTTTCAACCTTCTCCTTAACTCAATTTAAACAAATGCATTGAGTATTTTATTGCAACTACAATATTTGCATCAAGATTTCTTTTTACTGATGTGTGTTTCTTTTTATGCATAGTAATGATATCTCTGCATACAAGTGTCATGATAGTTTAAAAGAATCTATGGATAACCAATACAAATACTTAATGATCTTGTGTGATTTTGATATCTTTTTCCTGGTAAGAGTGATTCCTGTCCAAATATTGCTTTATAAACTATACTCAGCCCAAATAAACCTAATAATTAATTACAGTCATGCATCAAATGAGGGTTTAAATTTAATAGATAGTCCTGCAGTAAAACAAACAAATATTAAAACAACAATAGTAGGATCTTCAGACTTAAAAAGATTTACACTAACTGAGCACCCTGGTAGGAATGTAATAAAGTTTGATTACACAGTTGTCACAAAAATGAACATAGAACTCTAGTATTCTAATCTGTCTGCAGCAAGCTGTAAAATTGGCTTCAATATATTTGGGCATTTGTGTTCTGTCACCTGAAGAAGTGAGTACGCACAATGCAGTTTATTATCAAAACCCACCAATACCAACTCTATCTGATTTGGCATTTGAGCAACTTCAATCCATATGTGGTTGAGGATTTGCAATATTAATTATTGTTAAATTGGCCTTCTATCACCTTTTCTGCATACCTAGGACTGAGCAGCAAATCTTTCTGTCAAGAACAAATGAAAAATGTATTTTAAGCATCATAGTTACTTTAAATCACATAAATATTGGTGTGTCAGTGTTTATTCATTCTTCAATCTGGTTAAAGCATGATGGAGTCCTGCATACATCTGATAAAACTGCATACTATTTCAAACCATCCTGGAATGTAAGATAACTTCCAGCTTCATCTCTCCAAAGTAAATGACATCTTTAACCTTCTCCTTTGCTTCCTCCACCTTTAACTCCAACAAATTTGAGGAGCTCCTAGACATTTTTTGATTTAATTTGATTTATTTTTGTCACATGTACAGTGAAAAGTTTTGTTTTGCATGCAGTACCGGCAGATCATTCCATACAAAAGGCATTAGGGGAATGGAACAGAGCGAGGAAAACAATGGTATGGCTGAAAAAGATGCACAAAGAGCAACATGAACATTAAATTTAAAATTTGAGAGGTCTAATCAGGAGTCCACTAACAGCAGGGAAGAAGCTGCTCTTGAATCTGTTGGTACATGTGTTTGAACTTTTATGTATTCTGCCTGATGGAAGAGGTTGGAAGAGATTATATTGGGGTGGGAGAGGTCTTTGATTATGTTGGCTGCTTCCCCAAGTAAATGATAAATGTAGATGGAGTCAATGGATGGAAGATTGGCATATGTGATAGGCTGGGCTGTGTTCACAATCCTTTGTAGTTTCTGATGGACCTGGACAGATCAATTGCCATACCAAACTGTGATGTATCCTCATTTGATGCATGACTGTAGAATAATTTCTATGGTGCATTGATAAAAAAATCATCAGAATTTATGGAAATGTTGTATTTCCTTAACCTCCTGAGGAAGTAGAAGCATTGCTGTGCTTTCTTGACTATGGCACTAGTGTGGTTGGACTAGCTTGTTGGTAATCATCACCCCCAGGAACTTACTGACCATCTCCACCTCAACACCATTGACGTAGATAGGGTCGTGCCTCCATCTTGCTTCCTAAAGTCAACAACCACCTCTTTTGTTTTGCTGATGTTGAGGGAGAGATTGTTAACTTTATATCATGCTACCAAACACTCTATCTCTTTCCTGTACTCTGTCTCATCGTTGTTTAAGATCCGGCCGACAACAGTGCTGTTATCTGTGAACTTGTAGATGGAGATGGGTTGAAATTTGTCCACACAGTCATGAATGTATGGGGAATATAGCAAGGGCTGACTACACAGCCTTGCGGGGTGCCAGTATTGAGAATTATAATGTTGTTGTCTATTCTCACTGATTATGTATTGGGGATCAGGATGTTGAGAATCCAATTGCAGAGGGCGGAACAGAGACCTTGTCTCAGAGTTTGGAGTTGAGTTTGTTTGGAATTATAGTGTTGAAGGGAGAACTATCCTCAATGAGAAGAGCCTGATGTAGGTATCCTTGTTATCCAGATGTTCCAGGATGATTGAAGGGGCAGGGAGATAGCATCTATCATGTACCTATTGCAACAATAGGTGAACTGCAAGGGATCAAGGCAATCTGATAAGCTGGGGTTGGTGTGATTAACCTCTTGAAACACTTCATAATTATGCAGGGCAGAGCCACCAGGCTGTAGTCACTGAGGCACACTGCATGATTTTCCTTTGGAACCAAGATTGAGACAATCTGATCAACTCTCTCCACCATGACACTCCCCCTACATAGACCACTGGGCCAAGCCTTTGTTAAAAATCTCACTTGCTCTTCTAAAAAAGAGCTTAAATGATCTTCTGAAAGAAGGTGACATCACAAAATATGGAAGTTACATCATGCAGGAAGATAAGTAATGAGGTTTACGTCCATGGGTGCTTGTTCAATCACTTGTTTGGGCTTAGAATAGTGCCTCTCCCTGAGGGAGGGAGACATAGGATAATACATGGAATCAGTTGAATGATTGACTTTGCACGAATGACCCTGTTTTTTCTGGTCCTAGATGCATAGTTAGGATGCTCACTGGATTAATTCCTAAGATGAAGAGCTTATCTTGTGAAGAAACGTTGAACAAGTTAATCCTATCGGAGTTTAGAACATAAGAAGTGGTCTTAATGAAACACAGAAGATCTTGAAGGGACAGAATAAGGCAAATATTGGGAGAGTGTTTTCTCTCTTCTGAGAGATCCAAATGGCAATCAAAAATACTTGCATTTCAAAAGCCATTTCAGGATCTTCCAAAGTATTTTAAAGCCAATTAATTATTTTTGAATTTGGACAAGGGATGACAAAGTCATAAGAACAGCAATGAGTTAAATGACAAGACAATCAGTTATTGTGATCTGGTTAAGGCATCATAATTGGCCAAGTTATCAGAGAAACTCACTTGCATTTCTTCAAGTGGTTTCAAGGGATCCTTTACATTCACCTGGGAAGGCAGACATCTTCTGTTCGATGGCTCATTTGAAAGACGATATACAGTAAATCCAATGACATACATCAATCATAATGGTTAAAGTCCTTTAATGTGCAGGCTGCCTGTGATTTTCAGTGAAAAGATCTCCAGGGCAAATGTGAAACTCAATAAATGAATTATTTATGCTTCACCAGTCACTTTTTTCCTCCTTGATTGACAGCGAAAATAACAAATCTGTTTTTGGACAGGTTGAAACCCTGGCTTTTGAGCTGCTACAGAACCAGGTTACGTCAAACAAACAGTGGTACAACATAGTACGCAAAAAAAGACAATCTATCAATTAGACATTATAAGAAGTGACTGACTGACTTAATGTTGTCACGTGTACCAATATACAGTGAAAAGTATTGCTTTGTGTGCTCTACAGGCAGATCATACCACACAAAGTGCATCACGATAGCAGAACAGAATAGAGCAAAGTGTGTTAAGCCATAGAGAAGGTGCAGGAGAGAGAGAGATGAGAATCAATGTTTGAAAGGTCCATTGAAAATAGCTGCAGGGAAGAAGCTGTTCTTGAATCCAGGAGTGCAGAAGGACATGCTAGGAGCACCTCAAGACATGCCTAAAATAAAGGGGTTAACCAGCTGAAGCTTCAAAACAGGACCTTTTGCATACCAAACAGCAGAAACAGCATACAATTATTAGGGCGATTTGATCCCATAACTGATGGATTTGATCTATGTACTACAGTCCTGCCATATTCAGTCAAGAATGATGATTCGCACTGACAGGAGGAAGAGACTCCACATATATCCCAATGATCAATGTTGTGGGAGCCCAGCCACAACAATGCACAAGCAGGGCTGAAGAAAATACATCCATCCTCAGCCTGACGTGTCAAGTGAATAACCTATCTAGACCTGTTCCTGAGGACCCCAGCCTCATAGATGAATTGACCAATTCAATTCACTTCACATGACATCAAGAAATGACTGGAGGCACCATATACTGTAAAGACTATGAGCCCAGACAATGTTTGTCAATGGTTCTGACGACATGCTCCAGAAGTAGCTGAGCCCCCTATAGATACAGTGTTGTTTCAATATTAGCACAACAAGGTGGAAAGTTGCTCAGGTATGTACTATCTGCAGAAAAGAAAGGACAAATCCAACCTGGCCAATTACCACCTTAATAGTCTACTCTTGATCATCAGCAAAGTGATGGAAGGTGTTATTGTCAGTGCAATCAGTGGGCATTTACAAAGGAATAACCTTCTTATTGCTGCTCAGCTTGGGTTCCACTAAGGCCATCAGCTTATGCCTTCAAATGAAAGTAAAGGTGAACTTTGGAAGTGAGGTGGGATTGACTGTCCTTGACATCATTGCAACATTTGACTTTGTATGGCTTCAAGGAGCCTTAGAAAAATCAAGAATCAATAGCAATAGAGTAAAATTCTCCACTGGTTAGAGTCATACCTAACATGAAGGACAACAGATGTGGTTGTTGTAGGTCAATAATCTCAATGTCAGAACATCTTCTCGAGAGTTCCTCAGGTACAGGGCCCCACCATCTTCCATTGGTTCATCAAAGACCTTCCCTCCAAAAGTAGGAAGAGGGCATGTTTGTTGATGATTGCACAACATTCAGCATCATTTGTGACTAGTCAGATATGAAAACCTTCCGTGTTCAAATGCAATATGCAGGCTTGGGTCGATAGGTTGCAAGTAATGTTCGCACCTCACAAGTGTCAGGCAGTAACTATCTCCAATAAGAGAAAATCTACACATTAGCTGTGGATGGTTAATGGCAGTCCCATTGCTGCAGCCTATCTGAAGGGCTTTGCCCGAAAGGTTGATTTTCCTGCTCCTAGGATGCTGCCTGACCTGCTGTGCTTTTCCAGCACCACTCTAACCTAGACTCTGCAGCTTATCAATATCAACTATCAATATCCTGATGGTTGCCATTGACAAGCAACTGAACTGGACCAAATATATAAATGCTGCAACTAAAAGAACAGCCCAGAGGCTAGGAATCTGTGTTTCTCCAATCTGTGTCCAACATCAACATGGTGCAAGTCAGGAATACGATGTAAAACTCCCTGTTTACCAGGATGAGTGAAATTCCAATGATTCAATCATTCAGGACAAAGCCGCTTACTAGATTGGTGCACCA
Source organism: Chiloscyllium punctatum (assembly GCF_047496795.1). Lineage (NCBI taxonomy): Eukaryota > Metazoa > Chordata > Chondrichthyes > Orectolobiformes > Hemiscylliidae > Chiloscyllium > Chiloscyllium punctatum. Next base: position 18,859,813 of record NC_092763.1, on the reverse strand, counting down.
TCCACCACTTTCAATACTCACTCCCTTAACCACCTAAGTGCAGTGTGGGCCAGCTTCAAGATACACAAGTCACTAGGATCCTTTGCCAGCACCTTCTAAACCTGAAACCTCTATCAACTAATGGGTACATTATAACCTAGAAGATACCCTCCAAGCCGAAAGCCATCCTGACTTGGAAATACATCTCTGTTTCTTCATTGTTGCTGAGTCAAAATTCTGGAACTCCCTATCTCACAACACTATGTATGTTCCTACACCCAAATGATTCCAGCAGTTGAAAAAAGCCCTTCAGGGTGTGTAATAAATGCTGGTCTCGCCAGCAATGCCCACAACCCACGAACTAATAAAAATAGTGTCAAAGTCTTCAAGTCATGACTTCAGTGTTTGTATCATCTAGGGTCTGATGTCGGTGTGCTTGGACAACACTGATTACATTTATTATGTGTAGCCTAACCTTCATTTTGCATGATATGCTGATGACTTTCGCATTAGGTTGGCCTGCAGCTCGACACTGGTGATCTGTCCTTGTCCAAAATGTGGTCTACAATTATAATAATGAGTCTTATTGTCACAGAAGATTTTGTCCAAAACAAAATATATACAGCTGCAACATTGCCATTTAGAAAATCAAGATGGTCTAGTATCCCACTCTATGGGAATCAAATTGGACTTGGACAGGCATACAATTGGATAAAATTACATTTGCTGCTCATTATTTAACTGAATGATGTATTGAGATGAGTGTTTAATGGGTGACCAATGTGAAGTAACCTGTTTTGTGTCCAATTTCACACCTAATTGTACAACAAAGAGGGATCGTATTTGAAATTGGCAGAAAATATCTCATCTTGGAATAATACGTTAATAATATAATTTCAGTAAAAATGTGAGTATTCTTTTAGCTTTTTATTTGTTTTATCCATGATTTTGATGAACCTCTTCTTTCCATGGGCCCAGATATTTCCAACTTCATTTTGTGTGACCTATGTGTGGAAAATATTGAACTGAAAAATTACATTTTGGAATGAAAGGTGGTGCATGAGTGCTTTGTTTAGATTCACAGGGGACTTGTTTCTGCTGATATGTATACATGATTTATACTCTACAATACCTGGTCTCAGATTGGAAACACAATGTCCTGGTTCAGATGACCCAGGGCTCAGTCTGAGGTTCTACCTCTGCTGGTGGTTACTGTTGGTCTGAGCCGACTGGCAGATAATTATACTCTCTGATAATGCTTTCCTCATAGTTAGTGCCAATATCCCTCAAGCTTGGCTTGCTATGTTTCCTGCTTTGACTTTACTCCAAGGATGAAGGAGACAGAGTTAACCCCATTTCAGACAAAATAGCCTGAATTGATTCAACTGTGTAATCAAATTTTCAATATATTAATGATTAAAAGGAGATTAACACTGTATTTGGGATACAGCTTCTGGATGGCATGACAGTATGTATATTTAAAAATAGGTTTTCTGTACATTTCAGCCTCTGACCTTTGGCTAGCAGTGAGCATTTGCAACTTCATTTGGCGTTTCTTGAAAAAGTGACAACGTACTCATCCTTGAGATGTCAATTCCCAGACAAGAGTGTGGAGAATGTCATGCTATGACTTGAGCATAAAACATTGCTTTTGATGCCATGAGCTCCATTATCAGTGTAAGCAAGGAAGGAAATTAAACCAAGCATGTGTTTAAATTCATCTCCAGCATTAGGAAGGTGATTGTGACTTGGGGTTTGCACACTGTGAGTATATAACCAGTTCGGAAGCTTAGCAAATAACCATTAACATTCAAATTTCACAATGAGAATGTTATGCTGTTGTGTCTATGTCTACGTTCATTCATGTTTTGTTCTATCTCCAGTTCCTCCTTTATGATCTACTCTTACAGTTATGGTCTTCATTCTGTCTATTTCATAGCTTGGCCTTCTGTACCCACTCCTATATAGAAGATTGGAAGCTAATTCAATTAAGGTGGTTATAATAATAAAAAGTTTTGATAAGGCAGATAGAAACATGTCTCTGGTGGCAAGTCCAAGAGAAGAAAACTTATAAAGTAAAGCTAGGATGTTCAGGGATGATGTCAAGAAGGGCTGTTTCACACCAAGGTTTGTGGGAGTCTCAGAACTGACCCTTAAAAACCTGTCGTGGGCTGGGGTTCTTACGAAATATTTAAATTGGGACAGATAGCTTTTTATTTGTGAAATAATTCCACAGAGGTTGGTATCCTGTCACCCAGTCACTCTTCAGAGTCCTTGATACTGATCCAGCTCCCTTAGAGCCAGTTCTCAGAGTGAACAGGATGTCTGATACTCTTGTTTATATCAATCAGCCAGGGCTCCCTGTTTGGCCCAGATTAACAGCTCCAATCAGGGAATTCATATTCTGTGAGGTTCAACTGGCTGACCTCATTACAATCACTAGAGTTTGGTGTTCTGGAACTAAGGTGAGTGGATGGAGTCCACCATCTTGATCAGCCATGATCAAATTTAAATTAGATTAGATTAGATTAGATACTCCACAGTATGGAAACAGGCCCTTTGGCCCAACAAGTCCACACCAACCCTCCGAAGAGCAACCCACCCGGAGACCCATTCCCCTTCCTTATATTTACCCCGGACTAATACATCTAACACTATGGGCAATTTAACATGGCCAATTCACCTGACCTGCACATCTTTGGATTGTGGGAGGAAACCGGAGCTCTCGGAGGAAACCCACGCAGACACAGGGAGAATGTGCAAACTCCACAAAGACAATTTTGATGCCAAATAGGTTCAAGGGGATCTGTGCGTTATTCCTGATCCAATGAAATGAAAACTGAAATGTTTAGTTTAGGCTAGTTTGCTGGTGGATTACTGAAGGATTACTGCAGTGCCAGAAATGGTGCCCCAATTTGAAACCTTGAAACATTACCTCATCCATCTGAATAAAAACCGAGAGAACGACGGATGCTGAAAATCAGAAACAAAAACAGAAATTGCTGGAAAAGCTCAGCAGGTCTGGTAGCATTTGTGGTGAGAAATCACAGTTAACATTTTGGGTACAGTGATTCTTTCTCAACACACCTTACCTGTCTGTTTTTTTCTCTCTCTCCCAGTTGGGTAGAAGAGCCTGGACTTTCATGCAGACCGAATGTCTCAGGAATCATTTAAAAGTGACAAGTGGGACCTGATTCTAAGATTTCTTGGCCCATTCCCGGTATCACCAATTTTCTGCTTATGTGGACAGCGTGCCCACATTTTGTGCTCCTGGCTTGGCTGATTCCATTGTACAGATATGCATATCCTCACCACACCCCTGAAATTTACGTGGAGTTGGCTCAACCTCCGAGTGACTTGTTCACAGTCCAGCAGATGGGTAGTGAACCATAGTCTAGATTTGGGAATCTTTTGAAATGCAAATTCAAATGGTCTCACCCATGAGCCCCATACCCTCTCTGTCAATTCATGCCCTAATTGCCTCTCACACCATCTTTGTCAACTTGTTGCCTATTTACCCAGAATGCAACACGTTAAGAACCGATTAACTCTTATAGTTACAAAGGCATGTGTGAACGTGTTCAGAAAAAGAAAGCCGCTCCCACACTTTATAAAAAAAACTGCTGCTCTGACAACCCTATGAGAATGTCAGTCAGCCAGATCATTACAGTATCAATAACAGAGGTGTTAAACACTTCACACCTCTCAAGTCTGCACAAATAAACATTGAGATATTTACAAAAGAGAACACAGAGAAATAAACACTTAAATATGTCAATCAAGCAATGTTCATAATTGTCTCTACTTGATAAAACAAAATCCCTGCTGAGAATATCCTTTTCTGACTCTGGGCTTTCAGCCAAATAATAAGGGTAGGTGTGAGAATTCTTTCAGTAAACTGGACCGTCATTTAGCTAGTCCCACTCCCTAACATCTTCCCTTTAAATTCTGCTATTTAGTTTTCCTTTTTGTACTTATCCAACCACACTGTTAAAGGCAGCAGAAATATTGCCATCCATCATTTGTACATCAATTCTCAGGGTGTATAGGGTGAAATTAGTGTGCTCTGAATCAAATTTCACTGAGTGTACTCTATCGATGGGGAAAATCTTTATAATGGCCCCTGAAACCTAAACACAAGTATTCAAGCTAGGCTCCTCCAATACCTCTGAGATTGTGGAAAACATGCCAGTTTTAGATTAGATTTCTACAGTGTGGAAACAGGCCCTTCGGCCCAACAAGTCCACACTGACCCTCCAAACAGTAACCCACCCAGACCCATTTCCCTCTGACTAATGCACCTAACACTATGGACAATTTAGCATGGCCAATTCAGCTGACCTGCACATCTTTGGACTGTGGGAGGAAACCAGAGCACCTGAAGGAAACCCACGCAGGCACAGGGAGAATGTGCAAGCTCCACACAGACAGTTGCCCAAGGCTGGAATTGAACCTGGGACCCTGGTGCTGTGAGGCAGCAGTGCTAACCACTGAGCCACAGTGCCCCTTACACAATTGCTGCTGACCCTCTGTCATTCTACTTTTTATTGAATACTTGAGGGTTTAGCCTCTCTGTTCAACTGACCTGTGTTTAATGGTTGACTGTGCTTGTCTGTGTCTGCGGGTTTGGACTTTCATATGTCTCAGCTCTAGTCTTTATCTAGAAAATCTTAATCAGTTTATCTAGTTTTGTGTCTAAAGGCATAATTAATAGAAAATGCATCAAAAAGATAGTTGTGTTGCTCTGGGCTACACCAGAGGTTGAATTGCTGAAAGGCTTGGAACGCGACAGATCACAGAAAAAGGATGAAAGTACTTAATATCTCATGTTCCCACATTCACTGCTGCCAGAATTGCACATGGACTTGTGAACTGAGATTTGAAATAAACACCAACCAAACTACTCAGCAAGATCCATCAAAACTTCTGAGATTTGTGTTCTTCATTTGATGGTCTCAGAGAAAAATGAACAAACCTGTGATTTAGTTATGCGAATTTGCACATGCTAAAACGCACATGATTAGGATGATCATATTTCATTCAGTCCTGACTTTAAGACAAGATCACTGAGTCTTCCACGAGGTGTGGATCAGAGAGATTTAATTTTGACGCCATGCGACAATAAATTATTGGTTTCACCGTTTCTGAATCTCAGGGACACTGATGTGTTAGATATGTTATAGAATCATAAAATCACAATGTACAGAAGAGGCTGTTTGGCCCATCAAGTCTGTACCTCCAAAAACATACTATTCCCAATACCAGTCTCACTTTCCCACACTAGGCCTGTGGCCTTGAATGTTATGACACTTCAAGTGTTGTCCAAGCACTTTTTAAAGGTTGTGAGGATTCCCGCCTTAACTACTCTCCCAGGCAGTGCATTCCAGGTTCCACCACCCTCTGGGTGAAAAAGCTTTTCATCAAATCCCATCTAAATCACCTGCCTTTCATATAAAATTATGTCCCTTTTTCATAGATCTTTCAACTAAGGGGAACAACAGCTTTCGCTTCACCCTATAATCATAATCGTATCCACTTCTACCAGGTCCTTGGACAACCTTCTCTGTTTCAAAGAAAGCAACCTAAGCTTACCCAGCTTCTCTTCGTTGTTGAAATGTTCTAGCCCAGGCAACGTCCTATTGAATCTCCTCTGCACCCCACTCCAGTACAATCACATCCTTCCTCTCATGCAGAGACCACAAATGTACATAGCGCTCCATCTGTGGCTTGACCAAAGTTCAGTACAGCTCCATCATAACCTCCTGCTCTTATAATTCATGCCACAACTGGTAAAGGCAAGTTGCCTGTAGCCTTTTGAACTACCTTATTAACCTGTTCTGCCACTTTCAGGGATCTGTTGGCAAGCACCCTAAGATTCCTCTATTCCTCTGAGCTACCTAGAGACCTGCCATTCATTGAGTACTTCCTTATCTTGTTCCTTCCTCCAAAGTGCACCATCTCTCAGTTATCAAGGTTAAATTCCATCTGTCACTGATGTGACAATCTGTCCATTCCGTTTATCTCCTCCTGTAACTTAACACCTTCCTCCTCGTTGTTACACCTGAAAAACCCTTGTGTAATTCATAAATTTACTTATCAATGCCCCCACATTTCATCTACATCACTTATAAACATTACTTACAATAAGGGACCCAGCATTGATTGCTGTGATATGCCATCGCACTCTGGACTTCAGTCACACAAACAACCTCTACCACCATCCTCTGTCTCCTGTCACTAAGACACCTGTCTCTATATCTCGACCCTCTTGATCCACGCACAATCTGTTGTGGACCACCTCCTGTCTGCTCTGTCTCTCATGTTTTAGACACCCTTCGAGCAAGGATCACAATAGAGTTCTCAGTGTTTGTGAAGCACATGTGAGCCCAATGGATGCAATATGTCAACAGTGATTGTTACAGACAGAAGAGAGATGAAGGGTAACTTCTATCTTTTTCCTCAGCTCTTTGATATCCAGGACAGGTTGTGAGCTCTGGAGGGCCTGTTATAAACCTTTTGGGTGTTGCGACTGTTAGTAACAGACATAAGTAGACAGGCAGGAGCCTGGAAGAACACAGCAAGCCGGTCAGCATCAGGAGGTGGAGAAGTCAACTTTTCAGGTATAACCCTTCTTCAAGACTGGTCTACACCTCCTGATGTTGACTGGCTTGCTGTGTTCTTCCAGCCTCTTGCCTGTCTACTTTGGATTCCAGCAGCTGCAGTTTCTTTTTGTCTCAGTAACAGACATAAAGCAGTTTTTCAGATGTCTAAATGAGAAGTGTAGAAAATGCACTTTCGCCAAACACTCCTGAAATGAAAACACTATGAAGCACACTCACTCTCTCTCACACACACACAAATAAACATGGATTCCAGAGACAAAGTATGCATTTAGATTATTAGCAGACAGACAAAAAGTCAATCATATGTACACACACACTGTATTGTTGACAGAGTTCTTGCCCTCTCTGTTTCTGGTTATGATTTGGAGATGCCGGTGTTCGACTGGGGTGGACAAAGTTAAAAATCACACAACACCAGGTTATAGACCAACAGGTTTATTTGGAAGCATGAGCTTTCTGGGCGCCGCTCCTTCATCAGGTGATTGTGATGTATAAGATCATAGGACACAGAATTTAGAGCAAAAGTTTACAGTGTGATGTAACTGAAATTATATATTGAAAAATACTTGGATTGTTTGTTAAGTCTCTCGTCTTTTAGAATGGGTATGTTGGTTTCAGTTCTTTCATATGTAAATTCCAGAACTTTCTTAAAGTTACATTCTCAAGTGAACGTTAGCAATAGGTGCCATGTCAGCCCAGATAATGTATTGAAGGTGTGAGGTGCCCTGTGTGAGGCTGTCTGTGCTCCAACTTTCAGACTGATTCTAATCTAAAAATGGGATTTACTGAATCTTACATGGATTCATGCAGTTTTGAGCAAATAAAAATGTAATTCTGCAAGTACAAATCCACCCTACAAACTTAAATGATTGTGTATGCATGTGGGTGTGTGCGTGCAGGGAGGTATGAGTGTCTGTAAGAGAATGTGTGTTATGTGTACGTGTGTGAGTGTCAAAGGGTACAAGTCTGTGAGAGAGTCCATGTGGGAGTGTGGGAGTGTATGTATGAGGGGAGTTTGTGTATGAGAGAGGGTCTGCGTGAATGTATGTGTAGGAGTAGGAGTGTGTGTGTGCGTGCAGTGGGGTCACCTGAGGTGAGACATGAACCCAAGGTCCCTATTGAGGCCATCCCCATGAGTACCAAACTTAGCAATCAACCTCTGCTCAGCCACTTTGCGTTGTTGCCTGTCCCGAAGTTGCCTTGGAGGATGGTCACCCGAAGGTCCGAGGTTGAATGTCCTGGACTGCTGAAGTGTTCTCTGACTGGGAGGGAACACTCCTGTCTGTTGACTGTTGCATTGTCATCCATTGCCATAGCCTGTGTACGGTCTCACTAATGTACCATGCCTCAGGGCAGCCTTGCCTGTAGCATATGAGATCGACAAAGTTGGCCGAGTCACATGAGTACCTGCCATGTACATGGTGGGTGGTGTCCCCATGTGTAATGGTGGTATCCGTGTCGATACTCTGACACATCTTGCAGCGTCTACCATGACAAGGTCCAAATAACCCTGTCTCAGCAGCCACTGCAAGACGTGTCAGAGTGTCGGCATGGATACCACAATTACACATGGGGACACCTCCCACCATGTACATGGCAGGTCCTCATGTGACTCAGCCAAAGTTGTCTATCTCATACACTGCAGGCAAGGATGCCCTGAGGCATGGTACATTAATGAGACCGTACACAGGCTATGGCAATGGGTGACAATGCAACAGTCAACAGACAGGAGTGTTCCCTCCCAGTCAGAGAACACTTCAGCAGTCCAGGACATTCAACCTCGGACCTTCGGGTGACCATCCTCCAAGGCAGACTTCAGGACAGGCAACGACGCAAAGTGGCTGAGCAGAGGTTGATTGCTAAGTTTGGTACTCATGGGGATGGCCTCAATAGGGACCTTGGGTTCATGTCTCACCACAGGTGACCCCACTGCACGCACACACACACTCCTACTCCTACACATACACTCACGCAGACCCTCTCTCATACACAAACTCCCCTCATACATACACTCCCACACTCCCACATGCACTCTCTCACAGACTTGTACCCTTTGACACTCACACACATACACATAAACACACATTCTCTTACAGACACTCATACCTCCCTGCACGCACACACCCACATGCATACACAATCATATAAGTTTGTAGGGTGGATTTGTACTTGCAGAATTACATTTTTATTTGCTCAAAACTGCATGAATCCATGTAAGATTCAGTAAATCCCATTTTTAGATTCGAATCAGATGACAATGCAACAGTCAACAGACAGGAGTGTTCCTACCCAGTCGGGGAACACTTCAGCAGTCCAGGACATTAGACCTCAGACATTCGGGTTACTATCCTCCAAGGTTGACTTCGGGACAGGCAACAACGCAAAGTGGCTGAGCAGAGGCTGATAGACAAGTTCGGTACTCATGGGGATGCTCCCTACCGGGACCTTGAGTTCATGTCACACTACAGGTGACCCCATTGCACATCACACAAAGAGACACAACCTTCAGACCCATACACTCATGCAGACCCTCTCTCATACACAAATTCTCTCTTATACGTTCACATACACTCCCATAGTCACACACATACCCTCTCACAGACTGATACCCCTTTACACTGACACTCACACACATACACATACACACACACACTTTCACACTCATTTACTCATTACCGCCCCCCCCACGCACACACACTCACATGTATACACACACACAGGTAAGTTTGTGGGGTGAATTTGTTCTTGCAAAAATATATTTTATTTTACTCAAAACTACATGAATCCATGTAAGATTCCGTAAATCCTGTTTTTACATTAGAATCAGTCAGAACATAGGGGCACAGACAGCCTCACACAGGGCACCTCACACCTTCAATGCATTAACTGGGCCAACATGGTACTTATTGTTAAAGTTCACTTGAGAATGTAACTTTAAGAAAGTTCTGGAATTTACATAAGAAAGAATTGAAACCAACATACCCATTCTAAAAGATGAGAGGCTTAACAAACAATCTAGGTATTTTTTTAATATATACTTTCTGTTACATCACACTGTAAACTTTTGCTATAAATTCTGTGTCCTATGATCTAATACACCACAACCACCTGATAAAAGAGCCAAGTTGCGAAACCTTGTGCTTCCAAATAAACCTGTTGGACTGTAACCTGGTGTCGTGTGATTTTTAACTTTGTTTCTGGTTAGTTCTTGGAGTAATAAGATTTGTTATCTGAAGTCAGTTTCTACCAATGATTCAAAGTTAGAAGCCATTGGTATCTCATACCAGTTTGTGGTTAGCTGGTCTATTTGTGATTCCCTTTGTTAAGTGTAAAACTTACAGACACTGTGGTCGGCATAGCTATTAGTTTTGAGTTTTGAAAAATACACAGGCAATAGGGGTATAAATTCATTGTTGGTTGCACTTTCTCAATGTCGGTTTAAAAGAGCCATTTCATCTCCAATTATTGAAATCTGACAGAAATATGTTCGGAAGTGAGTTCAGTCCCTCGTGTTGAATTCATAGAGGAGCAACAGATCTTTCCCAACTACGTTTAGTGTGGGTACACATGTTTTAGAAAAAATCTCATTTTGAATAGAGTCTAGATCTTGAAAGTTACGAATATGATATCCTTCCTGTATATGACATGGTGGAAATCAACTATTACTGGCTTACTTTCATATTTCATCTTTTCCCTCCTTATTACATTTTTTGTTGTCCTCTGCTGGTTTTTAAAGGCTTCCCAATCCTTCAGATTCCCACTAATCTTCACCAAATTGAATACTTTTTCTTTTACGTTTATGTTGTTCCCTGACTTTCCTTGTGAGTCATGATTCTCGCCTTCACTTCAGTTGTTCTCTGGATGTACCTGCATGTAATAGACTGTGAGACCTCTTTGGGAAATAGATTCCCTTGACAAACAATAGAGTAGTAGTAGATTCAGAGGGTAGTTAAGACTCAAATCACATTGCTAGGGTTCTGGGGCAACACATAAGCTAGACCAGGTAAGGCTGGCAGTTTTCCTTTCTTTTTTTAACAAGTACCACTGATCGCTTCACGGTCACCGCTATCCAGACTAGCTTTCAACTCCAAATTTGATTAATTCATTTTAAATTCCACCAGCTGCTCAGGAGAGGTTGGTGGGTGGGGACTGGGATTTGAACTGGCATCCCAGGGTTTAGACTGGGTTTCTGGATTACTAATACTAGTTACATTACCACTACTCTACCATTTCCCTGATGGGCACAGGCCTCAGAGACTTTAGATACTTTGATTTCCAGAAGAATGCAGGACATCAGGAGGCCACTCCAAAGTTATAAATAGCCAGTCGGAATTTCTGCAGAGGGAAGACACTCTAAGTTGACATCAATGTCCTTAAAACAATGCATATGTAACATCTGATTAAAACAAAAACCATTACCTCTCAATAAGACAATCCTGCTATGGCCAGACTGACTTGGCAAAAGTATATCCTGTCATAGACAGTCACAAATCTTGGGGCTTTGTTGTCAAATGATGCGTATGAAATCGTAGGCCAAATTTTCTGAAAGGTTGTCAGAGTGATTCTAAGTTATCGTGGCTTCAGGGTGAACATTTAAAGCTATCTATCCCAGTCCTTAAATCGGGCAGTTCTTTCTAATGCCCCACCACTGGGTCAGAAGAGTCTTTCGTAACAAATTGGGTACTTGGTAAGAAACAGCATTAAAGTTCACAAATCTGGAATCTTCATATGTAATGCATGAATGTATTGACTTGGATATGTGATGTATAGATGTAACCTTTGCAATTAATTTAAAAAGTCTGGAGTGCAGCCAGACAAACCAGTCACCTGGTATAACCTTGACCTCTGCAGAATCTCGACATCTGGATGGGTTATGTAGACAGAACCAGTGCCCTAATTACAGCCAAGATAGTTGACATTGATTAGTTGTCAGCCAGGATCAGGAGTTGAATCTCATTGGGAATACCAGAGGGAAGAAAGTAATGCTGACTCCTGCAAATGTCAGAACCTCCAAAATGGTTGATTTGAAGATTTTCTCGATCAGGGTACAAAACGGCTATAAAATAGGATCATAGTACTTTATGATTCTATGATGGCGAATCATAGCTGATATAGGATAACAAAAAAAAAATTTTCACCCAGCGACCAGGGTACAAAAGGGATAGGAATAATAATAACACTGAATAACTATAAGGTGAGGGATCAACTGGATGATTTTGGTGCAAGTGAAAGTGCAGAGAAAGTGCAACTTCCCTGTAACATGTGAGAAGCCTGCGTTTTCTTCTGACTCAAGGCTGAGATAAATTCATACTGGTTAGTCTCTAATCCTCCCTCCCCAACCAAAGTCGTGTGTTAAACCACATTGATTTTGAAGAGATAACACCTTTTTCTTCCAAAATAGGTAACCATTGAAGCTTTGACAGGTTTGGGGTGAGATTGGGACTGGGTACAGCTTTTTTGGGGTGGTGGCTGTTGTGGGGATATGGGGATGGGGACTGATGATGATTATGATATTAGTCAGCAGAGGGTATGTTCTGCAGTAGTGGTAAAGAGGCACCTTTATAAAATGAATGATGTAGCTATTGTACATGCCTACCCAAAAAGAAAAAAAAGGAGTATAAGTCAGACAACTTTATATCTTGTGCTCTTGTGCTATTGATTAACTGTTAGGTCTACAGCGATAGTTGAGCAATTGCTCGTTTTGAAGAAGCAAAAGGCAAGTCTTGGAAAGTGTGATCAGTCGGGGAGATAAACTGTTAAGAGTCAATGGAATTATCCTTTCACTGATTGGTAAGTAAAGTCTTATTCCAATTCATTATTGCATGAATACTTGGAAAGATTATGTGTGGCCTTGATTATAAGGTGGCAAGAAGGAGGCAATTATCTCTCCAGGGTGAATGTAATCAGTTAATCTCCCCTCTTGCCATCTCTCCAGCCACCTGGGAAAATTGCACACTCCCCCTCTCTTCCCTTTACAGAGATATTAAGGAGGACTAAATGTTAGTTCTCACTCCCTCCATATTCGAAGGTGCTCTGCTCACAAATCCATATGATATTATCATTGTAAGTGATGCCTTAGTGTTAACCCCTTCAGGTCCATGTTCAATAATGGCATACACTGGAATTTATCTGATATACTGTAAGGAATAGAACCTGTCATAAATTATACATTTTGAAGTAAACATAGAATGCTTGTGGAAATGGCAGTCATTGGTTAAAATTGCTCTAACAAAGAAACTGCTTTATTTCTGTCCCTGAAAAAAACACAAAAGCAGTTCCTAGAAACATCAAACTCTCCTGGTTAGGCTTCCATATTGAAATTCCTTTGTCTATAGGATGGCTTACTGAACACTGTTATCTGCGAGTGTCTGGTAAGTGCTAGTAAATGACCCTCAGCATGAAGTAAATGTAAAGTGATCTCAAGCTAAAGTGATAGACAGTGTCAAAAAAAAACTGCAGATGCTGGAATCCAAAATAGACAGGCAGGAGGCTGAAAGAACACAGTAAGCCAGGCAGCATGGAAGGCAGAGATGACCACTCTGACAAAGTGAGAAACTGTTCTGTGTTCATTGAGTGGAAAGGTTCAAATGAATGACTGACATAGGCAAACTACCTCCTCCTGTAGATCTGAAGCATCTTAATGAGTACTCAGATCTAGGGGGCAGTTCTCATCAAGCAACCACCTTCTTCAGATGGAAGGTGAGTCAGGGAAGGTGAAAGAAGGTCACGGGAAGAGATCCTAACACTTCACCTAGAGGCAGAATATTGGCATTGAAAGCTACTGAGATCAAGTTACTCTGTGCCAATCATCTGTGTGTCTTCTGGGATCGGTGAACGACCCACAACTATTATGGATAATATACTTTCCTATCTATTTAGATAGGTAGCATATCTAAACTGTTGCTTCTTGATAAACAACCTTAATATTACTTATAATTATTCTACTGCTTGCTTTATGTCTTTAAACTTGAACGTAAATTTTACAATGGGTAATTTTTAATAGAATCACAGAATCCCTACACTGCAGATAGTGGCCATTCAGCCCATCATGATTGCACCAACACTCCGAAGAGCATTTCACCTTATCCCAGCTGCCCCACATTTACCATAATTAACCCGACTAGCCTGCACACGACGGGGCAAATTAGCATGGCCAATCCACCTAATCTTTGGACAGTGGGAGGAAACTGGAGCACCCGGAGGAAACCCACACAGACATGGAGGGAGTGTCTGAGTAGTTTATGAGTGGTTAGGAGATAAATCACACCAATAGGTTATTTGTCCAGAAAGCAGTTATCAGAAATCATATCAGAATTGCTGCAGTCCAACAGGAATGACAACATCTTGGTTTAAACTGTGAGGTTAAATGGTGGGTTATGGCCTATCATTGAACCTTTGTTACTTCTAAACTCAACTACTCCAATGTTCTCCAAGTTGACATACCAACCTGCAACCCTTGTAATCTCAGGACCCTAACCCTTTAATCCTGACTTACATTGGAGTACCAACATCTAAAATTTTCATTGTTGCTTTTAAATCTCTGCACTTCTCTAATTCTGGCCTCCTGTGCTCATCTTGATTTCCACTGTCCATTTCATTGTCTATTTAATTTTAACTGCCGAGATCCGAGGCTCTGGAATTCCCTTTCTAAAGCTTACTGTCATGCTCCCTCTCTCTTCATCTTTTATATCATTCATTAAGACATAGTTTTATGAGCAATGTTGACTTGAATAGCCTAACATTATTGCATGATTCACATTAATGTAGTAATATTTCTTTGTGTAGCATATTGTCAAGTGCCAATTTTCACTTGATATTATTTCCATGGGATGTTTTCCTATATTACAGTGCTATGTAAGTGAAAGTTGTTGCAAGCAATGCACGATATGTCCAACCAGAGAAGTTGCATTAAAGAGAAAACTATTGTCATCGCTCAGACATTTTTTCATTAAAGATGTTGAGGGTCCACAACGGGTTCAGGGATGGCAAGATATCCATCTGTTTCTATGATATTGATTAGTGAATACATTTTGGCTCAAACTCAAGGGATTGCTTCCCATCTCTCCTTTGCAATTGTGCCATGGGGTCTTTTACAGCCACCACATCAGGTTGATGGATCTTTGGTTTAACACCTCATCTGAAAGACAGGTTCTCTGACCCTGCAACAATCCCTCAGTGCTGCACTGTAGAGTCAGCTTTAGGTTCTGCACAAGCCCTAAATTAGTATTTAAAAAGCTACTAGAGGATCAGAGACCACTCTTGAAAAGTGCTTCATTGACTTAAAACACTTTGAAATGTTAGGTAGCCATGAAAAGCAAATCTCGCTTTCTCTTTCTTTTTCTCAAAAGGGAATCAGACAAATATATGAAGGCAGGGAAAATCACAAGGATGTCAGAAAGAGTAGGGGGTGGGATTAAATGGTTGGCTGTACAAAGTTGTCACAAACTTGATTGGCTAATACCTACACTTTGTGCTATATCAAGCTTGCTCAGACCCAGGCCTCATTAAAACCTTGGTCCAAATATGGATGAAGCAGCTACATTCTGGAGGTGAGTTGAGAGTGAATATCCTTGACATCAAAATAACATTCATCCCAGTGTGGTATCAGGAGCTCTGGTAATATAAAATTGCATGGGAACCAATGCAAAGGAAGAGGGTTATGGTTGTTATAGGCCAAATATTTCATCCCCAGAATATTTCTGAAGGAGATTCTCAGGCTAATGTCTTACTCAAAACAATCTTCAACTTCTTTATCAATGACTTTCCCTTTAAGTTAATGTCAGAAAGCGATGATTACAGAATGTTCAATTTGCAACTCTTTAGATGCTGAAACAGTCAGCGCCTGTATGCAGCAAGATCTGGACAACATGGGAAATGACATTCACTTTACAGATACCAAGAGAGAATCTAACTATCTCCCCATGACATTCAACAGCGTTGTTATCACTAAATTCGCTACTGTCAACTTTGAACCTAAACTTTCCTGAGCTGGACACATGAAGGTGTGGTTATAAAACCGGGTCAGAGGCTGGGTATTCTGTGTGAAGAACTCACCTCGAGATTCGCCAAAGCCTGCCCATCATCAGAAGTGTGGTAGAATAGTCTTCACTTGCCTGGACAAATATGGCTCCAACACATGCAAGAAACCTGAAACTTATGAGGACAAAACAATTTGTTTGGTACCCCATTCACCACATAAAAGATTCGCTCCTTCCAGCAGTGCAGCACCGTCCCATTAGTAGATATATGTACAAGATGCACTGCCAGAATTTGCCAGGCTTTATTCCAATGCACCTTCCAAATCTATGACCTCTATCATATAGAAGGACAAGAACAACAGAGACATGGAATACTAACACCTTCAACTTCCCATCTAACTCAAACATCAATCTGATTTGAAAATATATTGCCATTCTTTCACTATGTTCGGGTCCGCTGACCCTCCCTCAGAACTTTGATTGACAGCACCAGTGGTTAAGCACATATCTAATTGGTTTGTTTATAGGAACACGAACAGGCGATTCAGTCTCTCAAGTCAATGAGATCATGGTTGATCTATGGCCTAATTCCACTGCCTTTGGCCTATTTCCCCTAATATCTTTGCTTAACAAAACTTTATCTGTTTCAGATTTAAAATGAACAACTGATACAGCATCTATAGCTATTTGTGGAAGAGAGTTCCAAACATCTACATACTTTGTGCATTGAAGTGCTTCCTAACATCTCTCCTAATGGTGTGGCCTTAATTGTCCGACAATGCCCCCTAGTCTAGAATCCCGAACCAGTGGAAATAGTTTATCTTTAACTCCCCTGTCCTTTCCTGTTAATATCCTGAACCACTCCAATCCAATCCACCCCTTAACCTTTGAAATTCTGGAGAAAACAGTGTAATTTCTCATCATAACTCAAACCCTGAAGTTTAGGTATTATTCTTGTAAACCTTAGATTCACTCACTGATATTATTTCAAGGAAGTAGTTCTTTACTGGAAGATAATTTAAATAGCTGAACAGTAAGACCTGTTCATAAAGCTCTGGCTCACAGCCTGACAGCCCGGGACAATGCAAAATCTCCAGTTTTGGATGCTTCAGTTATTGGAGAAATAATGGAAACTAGACTTAAATAATATATATAAGTTCAATTTAATTTTAAATGGAGAAACTGCATAACGTGATGTGGAAAATTAAATGTTGAATTGACGTTTGAACGTTTTTATTGGTTTTTCAAATGTTTTATATCTGAAGAAATAACAAATATTTCAGTTTTGTTACATGAGTCAGTAAATAAGTTGGTCATTCTACATCTGTTATTAAGGTCAAAACACATCTGTTGTTCATAAGTTCCCAAAGTTTACTAAAAGAAAAACTAAAGAACTGCTGGAATCAGAAACAAAAAACAGAAATTGCTGGAAAAAGCACAACTGGTCTGCAGCATGCATGGAGAGTTAACATTTTGGGTCCGGTGATCCTTCCTCAGAATTGATGGTAGCCAGGAAAATGTTTTTTTCTCATGCAGAAGATAGAGAGTGGGTGAGGAGTAAAAGATGGGTAAAGATTGAGTCCAAAGAGAGAACAGTTGGACAGAAAATGGAGCGGATAACAATCAGCTTAAGAGAATGAATAGCTGCTGATGGGGACAATTAGTAGCTAACAGTGTGGTGTGTGTAATCGCAGACCAAGTGGGGTTTGGGGCAAGGACATGGGAGAAGGTACGTACAGCCCTAAAATTGTTGAACTCGATATTGAATCCAGAAAGCTGTAGAGCCCCCAAGCGGAGAATGAGATACTGTTCCTCCAGCTTGCCCATAGTTTTCTACACTGTTGGCTATTGCTGTAGTTGCATTATTAATTTAGTGAGTGTTTAACTGTTTATCATTGGGAAATGTGAATTAATACCTGAAGTTTGCTTTGTCAGTTTTCCTCTACTTAGTCTAACAAAATCCTATACCAAACACTCTGCAACAAAATTGAAGGAATCCACATTTACATTAGTTACCATTAATTTAGACACTTTTGATTAATTCTAACAGCATGCTTTAAAGGCAGATAGCTTCACTCCATACCACTAATAGAGTGTTATTAATTTTGAAACTTGGAAGTATTTAATGCAATATTATATCAAAGTAATGTAAATCCTTCAGGGACCAAGCTCAATGAGAATGTGGAGCACATTAACTGCTTCTGCAGATGTTCAGTATGAACGCAAGCAATTAAAGCTATGAATGTGGACATCATAACTTTTTAAAAATTAGGTCCCCAACGATGCTCAGAGTGAGGAATAGCTAGTAGAGTGGTGGAAAGTCTTGTAGGAAGTAAATATTAAATAAGAAATTGAATAGGAGATATTTCCTGTTTCAACTTTTTTTCATGGAGATGGCAGTGTAGTGGAGGAGTCCCTAGCTTGGTAGTGAAGAAGATCAGGTTAATGATCAAGGGACATGGGTTCAAATCTCACCACCGCAACTTGACGTAATTTAAGCTTAATTAAGAAAGCTAGTTAAAAATCCCACAACACCAGGTTATAGTCCAACAGGTTTAATTGGGAATGCTGCTCCTTCATCAGGTGGTTGTGGAGTATAAGGTTGCAAGGCATAGAATTTATAGCAAAAGTTTACAGTGTGATGTAACTGAAATCATATATTGAAAAATACCTGGATTGTTGGTTAAGTCTCTCATCCGTTAGAACAATTTATGTGTGAAACAGCCCTGCAGTGAAGTAAATCTGCTTTCCTTACCATGTGCGACCTGTATATCAGCCCCACACTTAGGTGGATAACTCTCAAGTGCACTCTGAAATGACCTTATGTGCCATCGTATTAAAGAGCATATAGAAATAGGCACTACATCCCATAGCAGGACAAAGGAAATAAAACTAAAATGAAGGGATGTAAAGTTAGTGGATGTGTTATTTAATAGGTAGTGATACAAAATATAAAAAGGTTTTTTTTTCCTCAGAGGAGTGAAGACTGCAGAATAATTTGATATACAGAATTTCTTTGCGTAGCAGATTGTTCTCACGGCTGATTTGGAAATGTATAAAGATTGAGTGTGACAAGTTTACTACAAAGAAAGGGAGATGTTTTAACAAATGTTGTGAGCTTGTGAAATGCACAGCCTGAGTTGCTAAGAATAAACTGGATTGATAGCTGAAAGAAAGGGATATGGGAAATGGATGGGCAGATGTAATTAAGACTAACTGTATGGATGACAAACATAGAACATAGAACATAGAAAAATACAGCGCAGTACAGGCCCTTCAGCCCTCGATGTTGAAACGACCAAAGCCTACCTAACCTACACTAGCCCAATAACCTCCATATGCTTGTCCAATGCCCGCTTAAATGACCGTAAAGAGGGAGAGTCCACCACTGCTAGTGGCAGGGCATTCCATGAACTCACAACCCGCTGAGTAAAAGATCTACCCCTAACATCTGTCCTATACCTACCATCCCTTAATTTAAAGCTGTGTCCCCTAGTAACAGCTGACTTCATACGCGGAAAAAGGTTCTCACTGTCAACCCTATCTAAACCCCTAATCATCTTGTACACCTCTATCAAATCTCCCCTAAACCTTCTTTTCTCCAATGAGAAAAGTCCCAAGTGCCTCAGCCTTTCCTCATATGATCCTCCTACCATGCCAGGCAACATCCTGGTAAACCTCCTCTGCACTCGTTCCAGTGCCTCCACATCCTTCCTGTAGTATGGCGACCAAAACATCAGCTTGGACTGTAAACTGCTGCTATTTCTTTGTAAGTGCATGTGCTCCTGATGTCAAAGGAGGAAGTTTCCTCTAATGGTATGTTGTACACAAGCTTATAAATGTTGTTGTAACCTTAGAAATCATATCACAGTATTTTTCGATTCTTTATTAACAGTTAAGAGCAAGGACCATTGTCATTGATCAGCGCTGTGTAAATTCTGTAAGTCAGTCACAAAAAACCTACACACAATTGCATTGCTGGCTAAAAATTAAGAAATGCTCAGATATTCCAAATAATCGCATCAACCAGTGTGACATTCCGTGGGAATGATCTCCATCTGATTTGTCATAGTGACTGATACAAGGTAGAAAGGAGCCTAAGCAGATTATTATAACCTCCTAGCTACTGCAATCCAATTGGTTTTCATACAATAATTAGATTTTTTTTCCCATTTCTTCCTCTTACTAATATTTTGATGTTTTAAATCTATCCCCCATTCTTATTTTCTCTGGTAATCTTGATGAAATGCAATTCCTGAAGCTTTCATGTTCTTGCTATAGTGCACAGTGAAAAACAGAATCTTAAGCAATTGACACCATCAAATAAGAAATTATTTCAACTCCAAAGAGTCAAAAGATGTTTTAGTTTCGGTTTGATTTACCTTGCATTTATCTCCATATATAACTTTGTTTGCAGATGTAATCCTTATTTGCTCAGTAACAACTCTGGAATAGAAACATGTTCAGTTCAGCATACTCAGTTACAAAGAGTTTTTTAAATTAATTGTGGTATAGATGAAAAACATGAACAATAATGCCAGCAGTTATGATTTTACTTCACAGCTTCTCAGTAAATACTGAACATATTCTTTCAAAACATAACTTGAATTTATTTATTTTAACTCAATTAATTTTCTACTCAATGTGCTATGTGTATTGTAAAATAGATAATTCAAATAAATATATAAATGTTACTCATGAGTAATTCAACTATGTTTGGCTTCACCTTGCCATTGAGGATATAAAGTGCAAGCCCTGAATGGTATAGGCTAAGCTGAGAAATTTGCGAGAATTGGGTGAGATGTGGAATGAGGTTATTTTTGATGTTGAGACCAAAAAGAGGCAGTTTCCAGCTAGGTCCCAGAAATAGAGCTGAGATTCTCGCTAAGTCAGTGGTGAGAGGCCGACTAACAGGGACTATTATTTCATTTTTAGCCTCATTACTACCTAAGTTTGCTTCATAAGTATGCACTCTCACATTCTCCCAGCCATACATCCAGAGGGTGAAGTGCCTGGGTATCTGTGGCAGCTGCCAGCCTGTCCACGGATACAGTCAGATGACCACATACCAGTGCCAATGCCACTGCTGCAGTCCTGCAGCCTTGTGACACATTGTCCAGTGCCCCAGCAAAGCCAGCCCCACTGCTGCTCCTGGGTCTGCTTGTTACATTTGTATAAAATCCCTAATTGTCAAGTCCACCGGTGTCCTCTCCTACTGAGGAGCTGCTTGGTCTCTGGCAGCCCACCAGTGCTGGTGATCTGGGGCATGTCTTCCTCAGCTAGCTGCAGAGACGTGGCAGGGCCAAATTCACTAGAAGATGCTCCCGTCTTTATCTGATCCCAAATAATCAATGAGGTGCCAGTATCTGGTTGGTGTGGGATGTATGTAGGAGGCAACCTTGATGGTGTTTCCACGGTGGTAGCCACACTTTCTTCCTCGGCGCTGAAGGAGTGTATGTCGTGTGGGCAGCCTTTTTGATCATGACTACCATTGGCATCCTACCCATGTCTGTAGGAGAAGTAAGGAGAGAGGAAGCACCATGACCAAGAGATAGAAATTGCGGCCTATTAATATCAGATAAGATGACAGCTTGATTTTACAGTTTTTACATACTTCTTCGATATATAATGAGAAGAAAGTTTAAATGATGTTGGCAACTTTAAGTGGTTGGTTATTATGTGGTTGGACTCTTCAGAGGATCGGTGTGGCCTTGTTGGGTGGAAGGGCCTGTTTCCACATTGTAAGGAATCTAATCTCATTTTACAGTTTACAGTCATTGCATTTCTGACCTATTCTGAGTGAGCTGGCATGAAAAAAATGAGTTGAGTTCTGGGGCGGATCAGCCAGGATCTTGTTAATTGGTGGGGGATGATCTGAGGGCTGATTGGCCTGTTTCCGCTGCTATTTCTTAAGTTCTTGTGTGTGTTATGCAATGCTCCACTTCATGTAGCTTTCAGCTGATGTGGAGCTAATCTACAAAACAAGTAGGGAACTGTTCGACTTGTGTCAACAACAATCCTCATTGAGGACTGTCATTGAGCTGCAGTACATAGATGGGGCTTGCAAATGCGCACACTTGGAAGCCGAACTCCAAACTAACATTTGAATAAAGGCAAAATACAGGTCTGTTATAATGTGCATTTCATCAGCTCGAATTGGCTATAACGCAATTGACGCATTGTGGATGTTTGTTTGGATAACGCAAACTTTCTATTGAACAGGTATAGCGATTTTCTATGAGTGATCTACTACTGCGCGATTTTCTACAGCGGTTTTCCATGGCACCATTTTCTATAGCGTAATGTCACAGAGGAACACAACAGTCGTGTTATAGCAGAATGACCTATACTATGGATGCTGGAAATCTGAAAGAAACACAGAGAATGCTGGAGAAACTCAGTAGGTCTGGCAATAGCCATGGAGAGAGAAACAGAGTTCATGTTTTCAGCCAGAAATGAGTCACATTGACGCAGCAGGACATCAAAGCACACTCTGAAGGAACAGCCTGAGAAATTTAATTTTCTAATGGGCAATTCCTCTATGTCTGGAACTCTCTGTCTCACAAATATCCATTTAAATTGGAGAGTTTGGAGATTTCTGACAAAATTTAGTAAACTAGCAAATTAATTATTCAACTAAACATCACTTACGTCACACACATCCAACTACAATCCCCCCCAAATTGTTTGCAACCTCCCAGGCTCTGACCTGACACACTCCCACCACCACCCCCTTCCCCCAGGAACTTGCCAAATCTCTCCCTGGGATCTTCCACCTCAAGTCTCACCCTTCTCCCCAAGGTCCGACAAATCCTCCCCTTGGACCCAACACATAATTAGAGGCCCAGCCCCTTTCTGTGCCAGGAACTTCCCCTGCAACATAACAGCTCCCTACCACTCAACCACCACTCCCTCAAACAAGCCCCAGACATGAATCCTAACCCTTCACCCTACTGCCCCTTACTCCCAACATCCTTCACCCCTGGTTGACCTGAGTCTCACCCTGGAAACAATACTCACTCTCCACTCCTGCCAGACCTAATTTCTCCCACCTCACTACAACCTAGCCATAGCCCTAATAGTTAGTACCTTTCTTACCTGGCACTCTACCCATCTGAAATTATACCCCTGACACCCGAGTTGCTACCCAGCTGGGTAGTTACCTGACAGAGGTCATGTCGGAATAGGTGTTACCTCTCTGCCGAAACTCTGCTCAAAGCGAGCATTGAAGGCGTTGAGATGATCTGGGAGGGATGTGTTATCATCGGCTATCTTGCACTGTCTCTTTTTAGCACCTGTGATGTCATTCAGTCCTTGCCATAGTCACCGGGTGTCTGTCTATGTCTCCAGTTTGGATCGGTATTGGTCCTTGGCTGTCTCAATGGCTCTGCGAAGGTCATATTTGGTTTCCTTATATTTGAGTGGGTCTCCTGATCTGAAGGCCTCACGCCTGGTTTTTAGCAGGTTCTGTATGTCCTGATTCATTCAGGGTTTCCTGTTGGGGAACACCAGGATTGACTTCCTCGGTATGCAGTCCTCCACACACTTGCTGATAAACTCTGTGATGGTGGTGGCGTATTTGTCCAAGGTACCTGTGGACTGTTTGAACATGGTCCAATCAGCCAATTCCAGATAGCACTGGAGTTGATCCTCTGCCTCCTCGGACCAGCACTGGATCTGTATCCGTGAGGAGGTCTCCAGCTTGAGCTTTTGCCTGAACGCTAGGAGAAGAAACATGGCATTGTGGTCAGAGTTCCTGAAATGAGGGTGGGGGATGGAGCGCTAGGCTTCTTCCACAGTGGTGTAGCAATCGTCTAAAATGTTTATTAGAATTTATTAGATTACTTACAATGTGAAAACAGGCCTTCGGCCCAACAAGTCCACACCGACCCTTCGAAGAGGAACCCATATACCCCTTCACCTAATGCTACGAGCAATTTAGCAAGGCCAATTCACCTGTCCCATACATCTTTGGACTGTAGGAGGAAACCGGAGCAAACCCACGCAGACACGGGGAGAATGTGCAAACTCCACACAGACAGTTGCCTGAGGTGGGAATTGACCCCAGGTCTCTGGTGCTGTGAGGCAGCAATGCTAGCCACTGTGCCACCGTGCCACCCCATGTTCGGGCTCCTAGTGGGGCAGGTAATATTCTGATGGTACTTGGGCAACACCTTCCTTAGGTTGGCTTGATTGAAGCCGCCAGTTACATTAAACGCCTTGGGCTGTTCCGTCTCCAGAGCATTAGTGGTGGAGTACAGCACATCCAGAGCTTCCTCAACCTTTGCTTGTGGCGATACGTACATAGCAGTTAGTATAGCAGTGGTAAATTCCCCTGGTAGATACAAGGGGTGGCATTGATGGCAAGGAATTCAAGGTTTGGGGAGCAATAGCTGCCCAGGGTTGCAATGTCTGTGCACCACAAGTTGTTGATTAAAAAGCAAACCTCTCCACCCTTTGTCTTACTTGAGGACACTGTACGGTCCACATGATGGGTAGAAAAACCATCAGCCTGAAGTGTGCAGTCGGGAATGGATGGGTTGAGCCAGATTTCTGTGAAGCAGAATGCGCAACAGTCCCGCAGTTTACACTGGAAGCTGAGCCGTGATCTGAGGTCATCCATATTGTTCTCCAGAGATTGTACATTTGCTCGGAGTAAGCTAGGAATGGCAGGAGGCTTGTAATCGCGTAGCCTTAGTCTTACTAGCAGGCTGGCACGCTTATCCTGCTTCCTCGTAGGTTTCTTACATTTGAGTGGTCTAGTGGTGGAGTGGATTGTGACTACTTCCAGTTAAGTGATCCTTCCTCCAACCCTGTGGAGCAGGTAGGTTGCAATTTAGTGTAGTTTTGCAGAGGGACTGCTTAGGAGCCAGTGAAGCAGGTAATTTACTGTGTGGTTTTTTTTATCAGAGGGAGTGTACTTGGGACCCAGTGGAGAAGTTCCTGGGTTTAGTTGCTGCTAATTTGCTGCTCCAGGTCCAGCCACGTTTTTTGCAGAATTGTTTGAGCTGCTCTCCAGGTACGTTCTGATAGATTTCATGTCAGGCAGGCGTCTTAGGGGGTGGGGAGTGTTTCGTGTTGGTTCTCCTTCATGGGGCAGGTCTCTCGGATCCCTCCATTTTCCAGCAGGCCCCAAGCCTGAGGCTTACGTAGGCTGCCTCCGGCTGACCTGGACTTCTTCTGGAGTGGTCAGATGGGTCTTGGGCACCACGTGGTCTGCTGCCTTCATCCAATAAGCTGGCCTTGAGGATCGGAGGAGCTCCTTCCTCCTCAGGCAGCTGAGAAAATTTGGCCTGACGGCGAATACCCTTGCCGATTTTTATTGGTGCACCATCAAGAGCATTCTGTCTGGATGTATCACTACCTGGTATGGCAACTTACCATTCAAGATCAGACACGGTTACAGACAGTGGTGAACTCGGCCCGGACAATCACAAAGGCCACCCTGCCATCTACAGAATCCATCTACCAGGCCCGCTGTCAAGGAAAGGCCGCCAGCATTCTCAAAGATCGATCCCACTCTGGCAATGCTTTTCTACAACCTCTAGCATCGGGGAGAAGGTACAGAAACCTGAACACATGCACCAGCCAGTTTCAATACTGTTTCTACCCTACTGTTGTTAGAATAGCGAATTGGACTCACAAACTCTTAACATTCACCTGTACCTGTGTTTTTCTTTTTGCCGCTATTTACTTATTATTTACTATCTATGCTACTTAACTCTGTGATCTGCCTGTATTCCTCACAAGAAAAAGCTTTTCACTGTGCCTCTGTACCTGTGACAATAAATTCAATTCAATTCACTATGGCACCCAATCCACTTGCCATTCTACTTGTCTGGTACCCTTTCCTTTACCCAGCTGTCACCTTACTCATTTGGCGACTTGGTACAAGTTGGTATGACACCAGAATTGTGGGTGTGTTCATGGCATGCCTCAGTATTAACCCTTTTAGCTCCTTTTAGACACACATACAACACTGTCCCCAGATCCACTCATAAATGGTTAATCAACAACCAAAAGCTTAACTTCGATGACAGCCAGAACTAAAATCTATTTGGTCTTGGATCTTCTTAATTGGGAATCCTCATTGGATCCATTGGGTCTTAGCCACCACATTAGTGGTGGCATGGTGACTCAGTGGTTAGCACTGCAGCCTCATAGGACCAGCGACCTAAGTTCATTTCCAGCCTCTGTGCAGAGTTTGCACATTCTCCCTGTATCTGTTTGCTCCAGTTTCTTCCTGCAATTGCAATGATGTGCAGGCTAGGTGAATTGGCTATGCTAAATTGCCCCATAGTGTTCAAGGATGCCTAGATTAGGTGCATTAGTTAGGGGTAAATAGAGAGTAAGAGGGGAAATGAGTCTGGGTGGAATACTCTTCAGATGGTTGTGGACTAGGTGGGCCTGTTTCCACACTGTAGGGATTCTGTGATTGATTAGAATTTTTTTGTTAAGATTTAAATCTCCATTCCATTTCCTGTTACAGCTCCTTTGTGACTTGATTGTCTGATGTTTTTAACTGGGATGTGGGCATCACTAGCTAGGCCAGCACTTATTGCCCAGAGGGCAGTTAAGTCATTGTGGGTCAGAAATCACAATTAGGCCAGGACAGGCAATGATTACAGATTCTTTTCCCTAAACAATTTTCATGAACCAGATGGGTTTTTAATGACAGTTGACAGGGGTTACATAGTCAACGTTAGGTAAATACTAAAACAAAAACACCCCCCTCCCATTTATCTCTCAGCCCAGGCCCACAAGCCTCATTCCTGATGAAGGGCTTATGCCCGAAACGTCGATTCTCCTGCTCCTCAGATGCTGTCTGACCTGCTGTGCTTTCCCAGCACCACTCCAATCTTGACTCTGATCTCCAGCATCTGCAGTCCTCACTTTCTCCTAAGTACAAAAACAGCAAATGCTGGAGAAACTCAGAAGGTCTGGCAGCATCAGTCCAGGCGGAAGCAGAGTCAACATTTTGAACGTGATCTGACTTCACTTTGGAACTCAATTAACAAGCTTTCGATGACAGAATATTTTAAAATTTCACCATCTGCCATGATAGGATTTGAGCCCGCATCCCCAGAACATAGTCTAGTGACACTATGACAGTGCCACCACTACTTTGAAAGGGCACCGGAAATGCGAGATGCTCCCTATGAATAATGCAGAAATTGCCACTGCCCTGACAGATTTTGTCCTCAATCTGTTGGCACCTTAATACATGAAGGAAGAATATTCTGCTGCTGGCTGGGGAAAGGCCACCTGTGGCTGAAGAAAAATTACGTGCAACAGGGAGAAAGCCGAGACAAGGTTACATTGCCTTGATGCTTGTGAAATTCAGCAGACTTCAATTGCTGTTGCTTTGCATTTTATGTACAAAAGCTGACTGGCATCCTGGCCGCGCTATACAGCAACTCACCCTGCCTAATGATTTTGGAGTCCCTCTGCTCTTGTGGTGTTCTTTACCGAGGGAGGTGGGGGGGTGGCTGACAGGGAGGGGGAGGAGCTTTGGAGAAAGAAAGACGGACTTCAAAGCAGATGCAGGTAATTAATAACTGAGGGGAACATAACGGAAACGGCCGGCTTTACTTCCACACCCGAGCCTGCTTCCAGACCTCGACGGCAAGGGGCCGTGCTTCCCTGTAGCACCTCTCCCCATCCCCACCCCACCCCTCGGTGCCTGTTTCCTCTGAACAACCTTGCTGGGCCTCCAGTTATCACATCTGCATTTCAAAACACCGTATCTCTGGTATTAATTATTAATTAGCCCACAGTCACTCATGAGGATTTGATCTCCAGGCTGCACTGACCTCCGCTGCACTCTGCATGGGGAGACATTGAGTGGAGCATATGCCACGTTCTCTGCCTCTTCTGCTCATTTCATATACCTTTGCACCGATGAGAAATAATATTTTTTTTTCACAAAAATCATGCATTTCACATTAGACAGTTTATTGCAAGCTCCCATTTGAAGATACAAAGGTATATTGTTCGAAATGACTGAAACATTTAAGACAATAAATGACCCCATTCATAGTTTTGATATAACCCAGATTTACAATAGATTTGCCATATGCAACTAAGACTTCTTTTGCATATTTAAAACAGCAACTTCTGTTTTAAAGTCCATGGACAGGGGTCGGAGAGGGGAAGTGCTTCATGTTAGAATGCTGTATTGGATATGTTTTATCAGTTTAATTAAACGTTCAGTATTCATTATCTCACATTTGTGTTTCTTCTTGCCTTGAACTTTACAGTTTCCAAGTGCGTGCCCTGAAGCTATGTTATCTTCCCTTGGCCCATTGCGTTCCTCAGTTGGACTGTTAATGTTTTTGTAGCCTGATGGGGGTCCATTCCCTCGCAGTGTGATTTGCTCAAAGCATCCCCTTTCAATTACCGAGTTCAGATGGAATAATGGACATGGTTGAATAAAAATAAAACAATGTGTTAAATGGAAACAGGTCCAACAGGCCACATACCATGGCAGAACTATACATGACCAAATCTGGCTTGTTATACAAGCCATTCACTTTGTACAGATTCAAGCGGGACTATTTATATTTAACAAAGGTTTAGAAAACATCATTTCAATCCAGTTAACTTTTTCATAGAGTTACTAATCAGAATCTTCTTTGATTGCAGTTGGAGAAATGGAACCAGTTAAAGGACTAATATCAGGAAAATACAGAAACACAAGCAGGAGCAAAACCTAGTCATACATTGAGCTATATGTTTTATTACTTTTTTCAAGGGATGTGAGAATAGTTGACTAGGACAGCACTTATTGTCTGTCTGTAACAGCTCTTGAGACGGTTCCAGTAAAGACAGCTTCTTTGAATACCAGAACCATTGTCGGCCACAGATTCAATCTATAGGTCATGTTGGTGCAAGTAATATTAACTAGGAGAAAGTGAGGACTGCAGATGCTGGAGATCAGAGTCGAGAGTATGTTGCTGGATAAGCACAGCAGGTCGGGCAGCATCCGAGGAGCAGGAGAATCAACATTTCAGGCATAAGCCCTTCATCAGGAATCATTCCTGATGAAGGGCTTAGGCCTGAAATGTCAATTCTCCTGCTCCTCAGATGCTGCCTGAACTGCTGCGCTTTTCCAGCACCACACTCTCGACGCAAGTAGCATTCACGCCACACAAATGCCAGGCAATGATAATCTCCAATAATGGTATAATCATCGCTGAATCCCCTGCTATCAACATCCTGGGGATTACCATTGACCAGAAATTCAACTGGACTTGCTGCATAAATACAGGGACCACAAGAGCACAAGAGCAGGTCAGAGGCTGGGAATACTGTGCTGAGTAACTCATCTACTGTTTCCCCAAAGCCTGCCCACCATCTACAAGGAGAAAGTGAGGACTGCAGATGCTGGAGACCAGAGTTGAAAAATGTGGTGCTGGAAAAACACAGCAGGCCAGGCAGCATCTGAGGAGCAGGAGAATCGACGTTTCGGGCATAAGCCCTTCTTCACGAATAAGGCTGGTGTGCCAAGCGGGCTGAGATAAAGGGTAGGGGGGAGGGAATTTGGGGGACGGGCACTGGGAATACGATAGGTGGAAGGAGGTGAGGGTGATATGGAAGGAGGTGAGGGTGAGGGTGCAGTGCATCTTGTAGATGGTATATACTGCTGCTACTGAGTATGTGGTGGTGGTAAGCTGCCTTCTTGAACTGCTGCAGTCCATGAGCTGTGGGTTGACCCACAATGCCATTAGTGAAGAAATTCCAGGATTTTCACCCAGAGACAGTGAAGAAAGGGTGATATATTTCAGGATGGTGAATGGCTTGACTTGCGAGTAATCATGTTGCCAGGTATTTGCTGTCCTTGTACTTCTAGTTGGAGGTTGTTGTGATTTTGGAAGGTACATGAGGATCTTTGCTGAATTTCTGCAGAGCATTTTGTAGATGGTATACACTGCTGCTACTGAGTATCAGTGGTGAAGGGAATTAATGCTTCTGGTTGAGGCACTATTCAAGCTGGCTGCTTCGTCCTGGATGGTGTCAAGCTCTTAAGTGTTGTTGGAACTGCACTCATCCAGGCAAGTGGAGAGTATTTCATCACACTCCAAGCTTGTAACTTGTAGATGGTGTTGAAAAATGTGGTGCTGGAAAAACACAGCAGGCCAGGCAGCATCCGAGGAGCAGGAGAATCAATGTTTCGGGCATAAGCCCTTCTTCAGGAATGAGGCTGGTGTGCCAAGCCGGTTGAGATAAAGGGTAGGGGGGAAGGAATTTGGGGGCGGGGCGCTGGGAATGTGATAGGTAGAAGGAGGTGAGAGTGAGGGTGATATGGAAGGAGGTGAGGGTAAGAGCTTGACACCATCCAGGACGAAGCAGCCAGCTTGATTAGTGCCTCAACCAGAAGCATTAATTCACTTCACCACTGATACTCAGTAGCAGCAGTGTATACCATCTACAAAATGCTCTGCAGAAATTCAGCAAAGATCCTCATGTACCTTCCAAAATCACAACAACCTCCAACTAGAAGTACAAGGACAGCAAATACCTGGCAACATGATTACTCGCAAGTCCCCATCAAGCCATTCACCATCCTGACTTGGAAATATATCATCCTTTTTTCACTGTCTCTGGGTGAAAATCCTGGAATTTCTTCGCTAATGGCATTGTGGGTCAACCCACAGCTCATGGACTGCAGCAGTTCAAGAAGGCAGCTTACCACCACCTTCTTAAGGGCAACTAAGGACAGGCATTAAATGCTGCCCCAGCTAGCAACACCCACATCTCACAAGTGAATAAATGAATATATAAAAGCCATGAAGTCTCCATCCATTTTTAATCTTCAAGATCATTTTGAATTACATGAGCCCTGGTGACAACATGAGTGTATAAAAAGGCTGGAGAGACTTAATGGCTAAGAAACCAGGATGAATGGGTTATTGAGTGGTCTTCCTGAATTTGATTGCAGGGCCTGGCTGATAAAAGAATTCTCCGCTGCCTATTGAAGATTGAAATGTTGGCTTACTGTCAATGAGCGGCACTGAGAGTGTGAAGCCTGTGACTGCAGTCTGCAGCCAGAGATCAGGCAATTGGAACAGGCGTTGTAAGGGGAGACTACATTCTTATGCTATTTATTCATCTCTAAGCAGAGATGACACACTAGTTTATATATATGCAGCAGAAATACATTTAGATACTTTTATTCAATCTTCCCAAATATCTGTTTTATGCTTCTAGCAGCTACCTTTCAGCAACTTGTTCAGATTTATTCCTTTTTGTCTGAGTTACCATACCTTGGCTAACTAATTACACTCAGTGAGCATCGACTGTAAACAGACACACACAATCAAACACGGAATTGATCAACAATTGAATTCTACATCTTTATTCTCTTGCAAAACTACAAACATTGAGTCATTCTTTAGAATTCAGATTGCCTGTTTTCACTAGGGAAAGCAACGTCTTTCTGCCAAACTCTTAACTACCTGAAGTCAATGTCAATTTCGCCAGTTTCTTCATATACCCTCCCTTCCCCTCCCCCCACCTTATCCCAGATCCAACCTTCCAACTCGGCATCGCCATCTTGAACTGACCTACCTGTCCATCTTCCTTCCCACCTATCCGCTCTACCTTCCTCTCCAACCTATCACCATCGAGCCCCCACCCCCCATCTTCATCTCTCTCCCTATTGTATTCTCAGCTACTTTACCCCCAGCCCTACGCCACCCTCCCATTCATCTCTCAGCCCCCTTGGTGCACCCACTCCCTTTCCCCACCCCAATCCTGATGAAGAGCTCATGCTCGAAATATCGACACTCCTGCTCCTCGGATGTTGCCTGATCAGCTGCGCTTTTCCAGTGCCACACTATTCGACGATGTAAATTTCTTTGTTGACAACACTGAGATCTTTGAATCTGAGATTGTACATATGAGAAACCTGAGGTGTATCAGAATCTTTCATTGGAGCAGGAACTGTATGGGGAGGTGATGGCTTAATGGCATCAGCATTGGACTATTAATCCAAAGGTCCAAGTAACATACTGGGGAGCCTGGTTCAAATCCTGCTGTGGTGGAATTTAATAAAAATCTGGAATTAAGAACCTCATGATGGCAATTAAATTGTTGAGGTGAAAAAGCCCATCTGGTTCAGTAGCATCCTTTAGGGAAGGAAAAATTGTCCTTTCCTGCTCTGGCCTACATGTCTCTCCAGACCCCCAGTAATGTGGTTGACTTCTAACTGTCTTCTGGGCAATAAATGCTGCCCACATCCTGTGAATGAACAAAAATATTCTCGTAATCGCTGTCCTTGAAATATTCTCGTCTGCTTTCTGTCTCAGTGTACGTCTTGCAAGGTCTTTTGGATTCTGAAATCCTGACATGGACCTGCCCCTCACAGCATGCGTAACACACAGAGTTACGAAGAGAGAGACACACTGAGCAAGGCCTAAAGTCTAGCCATGTGAATGTGAGAAACACATGCAGGGAAGTGTGTGGAGTAGACTGAGGAACATTAAGTGTTAGGTTTCATGGAATAGTCTTTCTATAATATTGCAGTAAGATTGGAGACTGGTCTACCTCTGAATAACATACAGGCCATGCTGCTATAACACGTTTCGTTAATGTGAATTCGCTGTCACATGATTGACAAATTGGGGACGCTGCTTCTAAAGCGCAAACTTTTAAAACCTGTTGGCCGTAATGCGATTACATCGCCAACACTTTAAGCACTGTTTCTAAAACACAATTTTCTATAATTCAGCGTTGTGCTAGAATGCACTATGCATTATGGAAGAACTGACTGTACAGCTGCAATATTTAGTCTTAATATTTAGCAAGAATCTCAAGCCTGAAAACAGAACCTTGACTTCACCTCAACAAGTCTGTACTGAGCCCAGACTCAAGGAAATAGGCATTTAACAACACAGGATCAAATGTCAACTGTTCCATTTTTTGTTGCCATTGAACATTGTGTTGCACATTGATACTGTGCAACAACTTGACCTGCTTTCATCCCAATGGAGAGCATACGATTTGATGTGACCCCAATCTCTAAACATAAATCATGGTTCCCTCATGTGTGTTTTCTTGTCGAAGTACGGTTTTTGGAAGTCAGGCCAGAGAACTCTTAGGAAGCTAAGTAGATAATGTTTTGCGGGATGTGGGTTGTAAGTGGGAATTTGGGCCCAGCTACAACAATTTGGGCCCTGGTGCATTACCGCTTATATTTGAACATATATTGCACACAGCATGTCGAAGTGATGAAGTCTGATACTTTGACCAGCATGCCTTGCAAAGTGGTTTTACTTGAAACATGAGTTACATTTACTTCCTCAATCCAGGCACAGCATTGTGAATTGATGAGCATTTCCACAGTTTGGTGACATACGTAAGGGTATCTGATTGCAAGGAGTTATGTGGTGAGGTCTCTTTGTCCCTAATATTTCTACTTTGATTAGTTGGAAAAGCTGTGAGGTTCAGGTAGATTTCCATGTAGTCCCTTTGAGTCAAATATGTTGCATGGTTAAAGAGATCAAATTGTAATCAGTGAGAAGACACTTCTTAACTTGTGAAGAATCAAAGTCTTTTTTATTCATTAGTCACAAGTTATTTTAGTGGTCTGTGTACCACATTTAAATGTATAAGCCAATCACTACAATGTATTGTTTAATAGTCTGACTGCTCCCATGGCACCTCTGATAGAATGCATATCATTCAATCATTGCACTTTATTTTGGCCTGAAGTGTTTCTCAAGAGCACTTGCAATGTATCAAATGTAGATTATCTCTGAGACAATGTATGAGGCCTGTCTTCCTGTGGATCACTGGGACATATGGACTGTCCGAGCCTGCAGGGAGGAAGTAGGTCTTGGACCCCAAATCCATCAATCCAATAGCATCACCCAGCAAAGTGAGAAATGGTGCCGGAGTTGATAAATATCACCTGCTCTCCATCAATTTTAGTGCCAATTTGTTATGTATTTTATAGCTGATAGCTATGCAAAAAGGGCACATCAGCTTCTGTGCAACAGAACTCATTTGCAAGGGCATTATTCAATATTTTTAAAGTAATTGCTTACAGCAGCTTCTAGGACTAACTTCCAGAAATGTCTTCAGCTTTGTGCCATTTCTATATAATTATAGTATCAGAAATCTCTTTCATCAACCTGTTCAGATGTGCTATGACACATGCCTGGAGCCAGTGGAACTGAAACCTGACCTTCTGGCCCAGAAGTAGGGACACTACACCACAACAGCCCTGTTTTATACACACACACTTCTTAAAGAAAGTTAATCTATCTTGAAAACGGGCACACATAAGTTTCAAGATGGCTCCCACAGGTCACATGACCACCTTCTAGCTATCAGCTGGTATTGGGACTAGACACATACATATCTCTGGAAGACATCACAAGAGGCCTTTGAAATTCAATTAACATTTCCAAGTGTAAACTGAAACTCTGACAATGGTTTTGTCCCCGTAGGTATGAATAGCTCAGTTTAGCTCATTATACCCGAACAATGAAACCCATCCAAGCTGAGGGCTGAGACACTACTTTGACTACAAAGTGATGGATTATGTGAGCCTCAGACTTAGGCAACACAATATATGGAAGCATGGTTTGCCAGTTTTGGGAAAACAGCCATTTGCAAGTTTGATCTATATAAGGCAGTAATTATTCAGAGACCATTTAGAAGAATGAGAGGAGATCTTAAAAGAAACATATACGATTATGAAAGGGATAGATAAGATAGAGGCAGGCAAGTTGTTTCCCTTGGTGGGTGAAACAAGGATTGGGAGACATGGCCTCAAGATTCAAGATTAGGGGGAGTAGATTTAGGACAGAGATGAGGAGGAACTGCGTTTCCCAGAAAGTAGTGAATCTGTGGAATTCTGTGCCCAAGGAAGCAGTAGAGGCAGCTTCATTAAATATATTCATGAAACAATTGGATGGGTTTTTGCATGGTAGGGGAAATTAAGGGTTATGGCGATAATGCAGGGAGGAAGAGCTGAGATGATGGATAGATCAGCCATGATCTTAATGAATGGTGGAGGAGGCTTGATGGGCCAAATGGACTACTCCTGCTTCTGTTACTATGAAAATATGAAGATCACTGCTTTTCAACAGGAAGATAGGAGAAGGCAAACCAGCTAAAAGTCTGCTGTGCGGAATCAAGCTCTCAAGGGACACAGTCTGCTGTGCTGTATAAATAAATGCCTTCATTACCTTCCAGAACCTGTTCTGCTCAGCAAATCCATTGGAAAAACCACCATCAATTTGACTACTGAAGCCACTGCAGCTACTGAATTCGGGCTTCAAGTTTTCAACCCCTTCACTTTGGAAAGTGTATCTTCAAGCCAAAAGGCTTGCATTGACCTTTGAAACTGAACTTACTTTTGTCTTTAAAAGTAACGTTTATCTTTTTTTACTTTGAATCTTTGTGTCCATACTTTAACTAATAAAGAAAATATGCCTTCTGTTGGAGTATTTCTTCTTTTTGAATCCACTAAGTGAACATCAATAGTAAGTAGTCACTCTTATGCAAACAGAGAACAATTGAACATTATAGAGATGTGGGATCTGATTGTGGGGGGGTCTGGTGATGGTTGTGGTTTACAGTAAGTTTGAGACACTGGGGAAAGCAATACACCAAGAGAAATGGTCTTGAACTGTTCCATCCAACCATCTTATCTCCCATCAGCTACCAGATACCCAAGGTTTGGGAAACCCATCCTGCCAGTGTCATAGGTAAAGCAAGGCTAAAACATTAAACATGCAGCCTCCTTAAAATTGTTCAGTTTAGAATGTTTTACCAGAAACATTTAGCGCCTGTCCCTCAAATCCTACATCCATTAAAACTAGAAGTGAGCAGTGCAAGTTGGTTGGGATTAGGTTTCTGATTTCATAATTTTTCACATCTCTCTTTATCCCTCACCCTCCTTCTTATTGCTTTCCTTTTATTTCTTTTTTTAAAAATTAGATTCCCTACAGTGTGGAAACAGGCCCTTCGACCCAACAAGTCCACACTGACTATCCGAAGAGTAACCAACCCAGACCCATTTTCCTCTGAATAATGCACCTAACACAATGGGCAATTTAGCATGGCCAATTCACCTGACCTGCACTTTTTTGGACTGTGGGAGGAAACCGGAGCACCTGGAGGAAACCCACGCAGACACGGGGAGAACATGCAACCTCGACACAGACAGTCGCCTGAGGTTGGAGTCAAACCTGGGACCCTGGTGTTGTGAGGCAGCAGTGCTAACCACTGAACCACCATGCCACCTGTTCCTCTCTTTCTCTCTTCCTTTTACTCCTTTTGTCTTTAACCCACTCCTTTTTGTTCTCTCTGCGTTTCTTCCTTTTCTTTTCCTTATTCGTTTTTCTCTTTGCCTTCTCATCATTCTCATTCTCATTCTTTGACCTTCCCTCACCTCTCTCTCTCTGTGCCAATTTTACTTCAGCCACACACTTTAATGTTCCTACTTTTCGCTTGGCACAGATCGTGTTTCTGGTGGAGATGTCTCCATACACATTCCAATGCTTCTCCTTTACTAGTTGACAGAAAGTCAGGCTGTATTAAATTGTCAAGGTGGAATTTAGTCCTTGGGCAGAATCTGTGAAGGTGATGTGTCAATTCATTTGGGGAAGATTGACACATTAAGTGCCAACCAGATACATAAGTCGCTAGCAGGACACTCATCCCAACATCGAGGACCCTTGACAAATTGTCATTCAGACCATTTCCCAATGTCATCTTCTTGCCTCCTGCCCTGCAGTGCCTGTCTACATTTTGTCTTACCATGGGGTAGTAAGTTCTGCTGGCATTGGGACGACAGCATCCAGGGTTGAGGTAGAAACAGAGGCAGGTGAATGCTGTGGGGCCCAGGTTAAAAAGATTGTATGTAGACGAATGTGTGTCACTTGAAACCTCTTCCCTTACCCACTGTGTCCTTCATGCCACTCCTACATACCCCTCCATGTCTAAAAGTAGGGAACTCCTGCTAAAACACTACCAGGCACTAGTCAGATCACAGCTGGAATACTGTGAACAGTTTTCTTCTCTCTTATCTAAGGAAGCAAGTATTGGAATTTATGGCAGTCCCAGGAATTAAAAGCCTAACATATGAGGAATGTTTGAGGACTCTGGGTCTCTACTCGATGGAGTATAGAAGGATGAAGAAGGAAGCTTACAGAATACTGAATGGCCTGGACAGAGTGGATGTTGGGAAGTTGTTTCCATTGGTAGGAGAGACTAGGACCCGAGGGCACAGCCTTAGAGTAAAGGGAAAGACCTTTTAGAATGGAGATAAGGAGAAACATCTTCAGCCAGAGAGTGGGGAATCTGTGGAATTCACTGCCACAGAAGGCTGTGTAGGCCGGGTCATTGAGTATATTTAAGACTGAGATAGATAGGTTCTTGATTGTCAAGGGGATCAAAGATTATGGGGAGAGAGTGGGAGAATGGGCTTGAGAAACTTATCAGCCATGATTGAATGATGGAGCAGACTCAATGGGCTGAATGGCCTAATTTCTGCTCCTAGGTCATATGGTGTTATAATCTAAAATGTTCACTAGCCTAATGCCAGGTATGGAGAGGCTGTCTTATGGAGAGAGGATGAGTAGGTTGGGCCTGTACTCATTGGAGTTTAGAAGAATGAGAGACAACTTTATTGAAACATATAAAATTCTTAGGGCCCTTGACAGGATAGATGCAAAAACATTGATTCCCCTTGTAGGAGAGACTGGGAAGGCGTAATCTCAGAATAAGTGCCCTCTCCCCAGTTTAAGGTAGAGATGATGAGATATTTTCAAATCAACCTGTTCAGAAATATTATTAAACACTGCTGGAGCTGGTGGGACTTGAACCCGGGCATGACCACTGCACCATGAGGGGGAACGTTTTCTTTCAGAGGGTAGTGGATCTGTGGAATTCCTTTTTGCAGACAGCTGTAGCGACTGGGTCATTAAGGGTATACAAGGCTGAGACCGTTTTATAATTGGTAAGCGAATTTAAGGCTATGGGGAAAAGGCAAGAAAGTGGAGTTGCGGATCATCAGCTCAGCCCTGATCTCATGAAATAATGGAGCAGTCAATGGGCTGAATGGCTTAGTTCTGCTCTTACATCTTATGGTCTTATGGAACACCATAAATCTAATGCTTCAAACAAGATATTTTCGCCTGGGGTCAAAAGCACTTTACAACTCTTAGCTTGCTTTGTTAGCACTCACTGACTTTAGCGGTTATTCGGAGTAATCCAGTCTCATGGGTTGGTAACATTACTTTCTTCAGCACTCAGCTGTCAGCCTTTGCGGTGCAGTTTGCTTTTTTACATGGGGGGAGAGGCATGATCAGCTCGTGAATGTGGGGAGCACTGAACATCCAACCTATAAGTCAGATGGGAGTAGACATGTTACTGTTTGACATCATGCGATGTCAATGTCAGCGCTGCAGCATGTGCCAACAGCTTCTGTAGCAAACCAACTGCTTGTGCATGAAGCAAATGATGCTGTGTGCCAGTCAAAGGGAAACAGCCCTTACTGAGGTCAAAAGGGGCTATGGTCAGACACAGTGGCTACTGCTACAGTCAGTGAAGGGCTCATCCAATCAGAATCCGAGGGTTTACCATTGTCAATTAGGTATCTAGTCAGACCTGTATCAAGGGATCTGTAGTTGGAGGCAAAAAAACTGCAGATGCTGGAATCCAAAGTAGGCAAACAGGAAGCTGGAAGAACACAGTAAGCCAGGCAACATCAGGAGGTTGAGAAGTCAACGTTTTGGGTATTAACCCTTCTTCCAAAGAAAGGTTAATACTAGAAATGTTGACTTCTCAACCTCCTGATGCTGCAGTTCTTGCTGTATTCTTCCAGCCTTCTGGTTGCTTACTATTCAAGGGATCTGTGTCCTTGCTGTCCAGGAATTGGGCTGTGATTAGCTCAAAGGACCAGTCCAAGTCATCTGGCCATTAGAGTTAGGTGAGTTTGAGTTCCATTGAGAAATCATTGTGTGTGTTGGGGTGGGGGGGGGGGGGGGGGGGTGGTGGGGGGGGGGGGGGGGGGTGGTGGGGGCGGTGGAAGTGAGGATAGGGCACAGCCAGGACTCTCTTGCCAAGCCAGTGGGGCAAGGGGCATGATCAGTGATGGGATTTGGTCAATAATTGTCAGGGGGCTTATCAGAGAGCGATCCGTGGAGTTCTGGAAAAACAAGCAACTTAAGTCTGGGGGTGGTTGTCATTGTATTGTATCAGCGGGGAACGTTGGCAGTGAAGGGGGAGGATTGTATGTTGTAGGGTGGGAACTCCTAATGAATATGAGGGAATTGGTAGCTTG
This sequence comes from Chiloscyllium punctatum, assembly GCF_047496795.1. Classification (NCBI taxonomy): domain Eukaryota; kingdom Metazoa; phylum Chordata; class Chondrichthyes; order Orectolobiformes; family Hemiscylliidae; genus Chiloscyllium; species Chiloscyllium punctatum. The sequence goes on along the minus strand of NC_092763.1, from coordinate 18,820,931 downwards.
AGAAGTGGGTGGTTGAACAAGTCATGGGAACTCTGGCTTCTAAATGGGAGAATGTAAGGCCTACAAAGGTATGGGGAATTCGAATGTCATGTGATCTGTGGCTAAAGTGGATGTATTAATAGTGACATAAAAGGCTCAACCAACGGGGAAAGAGAGTGAAAGGCTGTCGGTGTCACAAGGATAGCAACAGAAAACATAATTTGAAAGAACAGGGGAAATTTGTGCATCACAAGCAGAGCTTGCAAGATACTCAAGCCCCCAAATAAGGTTGGAACCGTGGTGTTGGTTTGAAAATGAACTGAGCAATAACTTCAGAAAATGGCTGCCACTATCTGCAAGGTGGGTGGAGCAAGTTGTTATTCTTGTTCAGGGACAGTGTAAAGAATTATGATTTTGAGGGCTTCCTAGGGGCAGTGACCAGTAGTCATGTCTTCAGTAATCCAGTTTTGGTACATATCTGCCTTCGATTTTCACTTTGTTGGCATGTCAGTCATTGTCCAAGAATGCAGATGTAAACCCATGGCATCAAGTAATAATAGTGTGTACTAAATGCCTCCTTGTCATATGAGTTAAATAAAGATCAAGGGGACAAGGAACTGATAAATAGAACCTGAATCTATCATTTGGCAGCTGCAATTGTAGCAGGCTCAGCAAAGCAAAGAACTGCAGCTGACAAATTCTTGAATGGAAGTGTTCAAGGACATGGGCTGTGCTGTGAAGGTTTGTCTTTGTTTTAAAGAGGGAGACTTCCATGGTGTTTTACTGGCAAAATTCTACTCCCAATGCAGCGCATTAGATTAGATTAGATTACTTACAGTGTGGAAACAGGCCCTTCGGCCCAACAAGTCCACACCGACCCGCCGAAGCGTAACCCACCCATTCCCGTACATTTACCCCTTTACCTAACACTATGGGCAATTTAGCATGGCCAATTCACCTGACGTGCACATCTTTGGACTGTGGGAGGAAACCGGAGCACCCGGAGGAAACCCACGCAGACACGGGGAGAATGCGCATTGTTTATGACTGTATAATTGAATAAGGTCACAGTCTTCAGAGCTCCATGTTACACTCTGTGAGGCCATAGCATGATGCTTTATTATTGGATGTATTGGCTCAGGAGTTTTTTCATTGTGTTACCTTTTTGACATCTCGCACAGACTATTGGCTAGTATAGCGTGCATGGACATCACTGCAACCTTTCACTGCTGACCTGAACCCACCCCAAACTTGAGACTTCCATCCTCCAGCCCACCTGGCACCCCATCCACCTGGCACCCTATCCCCACACTAACTTTACATACATACCCTTTCACAGTTGCTGTGAAAGTGCCTGGCTCTACATTTAAATTCGGAGAGAGTGTAGCACGCTACTACGACTAAATCGGGACTGGTTTCTTACAAATATCTGCTCCGCTGTTGGATTCAAGGAGTTCTGGATAGGTTTGTAACAGAAAGTCCCTGCCCAGAGATCATTAAGGCAGAAGACATCTAATGGTAAAGGTTTCTGATCCCTGACTGGAATACCTGGGCGACATTAACCCTTAAAGCTATATTGCTTGTGGAATATAAGGCACCAGTCAAACAGCTGTGACTTAACAATTCTGCAGCATCACTGGCTTCCCCCATGTGCAGGACACCATCAACACAATTCTATCATCAACCTGTGGCATTTATAACTAGAAAAGGCTTCTAATCTATCAAGGTTCAAATTATGTGTGACCATTGATGTCAATTTCTGGAAGTCTGACTATATTCCTGATAGCTACCATGACTCTTACACATTGATGTTCGTGAATAGGCCATATTGACTTGGTTGCTGGGAGACAAAGTTAGAGACAAATAAAAAGCTGCAGATGCTGGAATCCAAGATAAACAAGAAGGTTGCTGGGAGAACATAGCAAGCCAGGCAGCATCAGGAGTTGGAGAAGTCAACATTTCGGATATAACCCTCAGGACAAAGGATACATTCTAAACATGTCTCATGAAACCTTTAAGAAACTCTCACACTGATGCAGACTGAAGATTCAACGCTGCTCATGCTTTGACTTGGGTCATATTGGAACTGACTACAGGCTTCTTATAGATAAAGTTTCAATGTCCAGACCTCTCCAGGAAGGTCTTGCAGAAAAAGACTAGCTTTGATCATAATGGCATTCTGTGCCCTTCTCAACTTGAATTATTAAAGGGGAGCATGTCATAGATGCAGACATAAGTGGGATGCATAGCAATATTCTGAGTGAAAATGAGCGTGAGGATCATGACATTAACGAGGATGACTGCTCAAGATAGCACGTCAGACCAATGCATGACAGAGCCTGAGAGGCCGGAGATAACCAAATAGCCTCTAATCCTCAGAATGAATGAGCTGGGTTTGGGCGTAATAGAATCACCAGCAATTAAATTGGTGATCTGGCAAATAGCTCAGTGCAAACAACATGTGGACCTCATTAGATCTTCAGCAAGTTTTTGTCAATACCATGAAAGTCAAACCAACCAAACACTAGTGTTTCCTTTCTCTCGAGGGAAAGTTGAAAAGTGAAGAAATTATGCTCAATTTGTAGTGATTCTTGGTTCAATTACACATTTCTGATTGCCATATTATGAATAAAGTTCAGAGGCACTGGACAGGGTGATATTGGGGATGTGAATATAACCCAGAGGGAGAGGACAAACAGGCTGGGCCTCATTTCTCTTGAAATGGAAGGCTGTGGGAACAGCCTTATAAGTTTTTAACAGATAAAATGATTTTACAAATGAGACACAGAGAAAATGCTTCCTCTTGTGGGGCAGAACAAAATTAGGGTCCTCCCATACAAGGGTGTCACCAAATAAAATAAGAAATTCAGAACAAAATTCTTTACGCAGAGCACAGTAAGAATATGGAATTCATTGCCACAGGGACTGTTGGAAGTGAATAATTTTGACAGTTTTAAGGGGAAATGAGGTAAATGTGTGGAGATAAAAGAACTAGAAGATTATGTGGACAGGTTTAGTTGAGGAACAACAAGCAACAGTTTGTATGGAGCATGAATGGTAGGCTGAACTGATTGGGCTGAATGGCCTGTTTCTGTGCTGTATATCCTACGTAATGTAAACAGGCCCTTCCTCCTGTGCTTGGTCCTCCTCCTCCTCTTCACCCCCACTTCTTCCAAGATGCCAAGTGCTCATAAACATATTTCTGCTGAAGTTATGGTGATCCATTTGCTAAGTTGTGCAGGGTGTGGCAGACCACTGTTATATTTGTGACCCATGCTGGTGGCCTCAGACCTCTATTGGTGTGTGTAGTAGTCCTGATGAACAAGGATAGTGTTTCTCGTTGCAAGAACACGTGTGTGTGTATATGTGCATGTGTGTGTCTATGTGCATATGTGTGTGTTTGTGTGTCTGTGTCTGTGTGTGTGTGCGTGTGTGTGTCTGTGTGAGTGTGAGTGTGTGTGTCTGCGTGAGTGAAGTTTTTTGACGTAGGAAGACTGTGTCACTGCAGATCCTACAGTTGTCTGGCTGATGAGGAAGCTGTCCCACACCTACCAGTGTGGGGCTTGAACCTGGAACCTCTGACCCAGAGATGGAGATGCTATCCAATGCATCACAAGTCCTTGATCTGTCCAGATACCTGCTCAATACAAACATTGTTCTCACGCAACTTCTTGTTATACCTTCCGGATTGTCAAGGTCACCCCATTGTTAATGCTTGTCCATTGGACTCACTTGCTTTTGACCTCTTATGCACTTGTCTGGATTAAACTCCATCTACTTTATTGAATCTTAGAATCCCTACAGTGCTGAAAGCCATTTGGCCCATCGAGTCTGCACCAACCCTCCAAAGAGTATCCCACCCAGATCCAGCCTCTACCCTATAAGCGTAACCTACACTATGGACACAATGGGCAATTTAGCATGGCCAATCCATCTAACCTGCACATCCTTGGACTGTGGGAGGAAACCAGAAAACCTGGAGAAACCTGCGCAGATACAGGGAAAGCATGCAACGACACAGACAGTTGCCTAAGGCTGGAATTGACCCTTGGTACCTGGCGCTATGAGGCAGCTGTGCTAACCACTGTGCGGCTCAACTTTCCAACTGATCCATATCCTTCTGTACTCTTTAACAATCTTCCTCACTATCCACAGCTCCACCAATTTCCGTGTTGTCTGAAACTTCCTAATCAGACTACCGACATTTTCAGAAAGCTGCAGTGTCAGAAACTATCTGACAGGAATGTCTGAGCCTAATGAGTCTATGGTGCTCGATCATATTCAGAAAGTTAGTCCTCTGATTGTACACTGTCTGTTGGGAATGTTGTCTTATGTGATCCAAAGCTCTGGCTGTTGAGGGAAAGGCTTCTGCTGACACTGTTTCTGCTATTGGTATTGGTGCTACGACATCTCCTGATACCCAAGGTTTGGCAGCCTGATTGGTTCCCATGCTTGTGAAGGCCAACAAGTAGGAAGAGTTGATTGTTATATGTGTAGTTTGTCTTTAAAAGAGTTCTCTATGTGCTGAGTGCAAACAATCTTCTGACTGTATCTGGTAGTTAGTCTGTTTCAGATTTACAAGCTATACACAGTTAGTTTGCTAGAATGTCTGCTGCATAACTTAAAATACGTTTTACAGTTTTAAATGAACTAAAGCACAGGGTGAATCAAAGTTTGATGAATGACTGTTTGACTATTATCATTAATAGGAGAAAGTGAGGACTGCAGATGCCGGAGATCAGGGTCAAAAAGTGTGGTGCTGGAAAAGCACAGCTGGTCAGGCAGCATCCGAGGAACAAGAGAATTGGCTTATCCCTGCAACATCGATTCTACTGCTCCTCAGATGTTGCCTGATCTGCTGTGCTTTTCCAGCACCTCACTTTTTGACTCGTTATCATTAATATGACACCAATCAAAGACAAAAACTCCAAGATAGCAAAGTTTGCCTCTAAACTATTGGAAGTCAAATGCAAAACAGTGGATACTCATTCTCAGGATGACTTCTGAGGGCAAACATTTTTCATGGAGACAAAAACACAGCTCATAATCACTGTTGCCTCTAAGGTTCTCAGTTGTGCAATGCACAGTTGCTCAGAGAATCTGTGCTCCCAGCACTGAATATACAACAGTACAGCACAGAAACAGCCCACAATGTCTATGCCAACCATGATACCATTCTAACCGCCACCCTAACATCTAACGTGTGGGCGGCACGGTGGCACAGTGGTTAGCACTGCTGCCTCACAGCGCCAGAGATCTGGGTTCAATTCCCGCCTCAGGTGACTCTCTGTGTGGAGTTTGCACGTTCTCCCCGTGTCTGCGTGGGTTTCCTCCGGGTACTCCGGTTTCCTCCCACACTCCAAAGATGTGCAGGTCAGGTGAATTGGCCATACTAAATTGCCCGTAGTGTTAGGTAAGGGGTAGATGTAGGGGTATGGGTGGGTTGCGCTTCGGCGGGTGCGGTGTGGACTTGTTGGGCCGAAGGGCCTGTTTCCACACTGTAAGTAATCTAATCTAATCTAATCCCATCTGTCTGCCCTTGGCCTGGATCTCTCTATTCCATGCCTGTTCATGTGTCTGTCTAAATGCATCTTAAACATTGTTATTGTAGTGCTTGCACCACCTCCTCTGACAGTATATTCCAGGCACCTTCAATCTCTGTGTAAAAAAATCTTCCTTGCACATCTCCTTTAAATTTTCCCCTCTAACCGTAAACCTGTGGCTCCTAGTATTTGGCATTTCCACTCAGGGAAAAAGATTCCGACTATTCACACTCTCTCCATGCCTTCTATAATGTTTAGACTTCTATCAGGACTTCCTCAATCTCCGATGCTCTAGTGAAAACAATCCAAGTTTGTCCAACTTTTCCTTATAGCTAATATACTGTAATCCTGGTAAATCTCTTTTGCACCCTCCCCAAAGCCTCCATATCTTTACTATAGTGTGGTGATTAGAACTGCACACAATATTCCAAATGTGGCCAAACTAAAGGTTCATATAGTTGCAAAATGACTTGCCAACTTTTATATTCAATGCTGTATGCTTTCGTTCTTATCAGCTTGTCTTGCCACTTTTCAAGGAGCTATGGACTTGCTAACCAAGATTCCTCTGTATATCAATGCTCCTAAGGATCCTTCCATTTACTGTATACTTTTCTCTTGCTTTTAACCTCCCAAAATACATCACCTCACACTTGTCCAGATTAAGCACAATCTGTCATTTCTCCACCCAACTTTTCAACTGATCTGTATTCTATTGCATCATTTGACAAACTTCCTCACATTCCGTAACTCCAAATTTACTAATCAGAGCACCTACATTTTCATCTAAAGCACTTAAAGAGGTTATTAACAACAGAGGTCCTGACACTGATCCTTGTGGAACATGACTGTTCACAGATATCCAGTCAGAAAAGCACCCCCTCCACAATTATCCTCTGCCTTCTATGACCAAGCCTACTTTGTATCCAACTTACCAACTTACCCTGAATCCAATATGACTTACTCTTCTCAACCTGCCTAGCACACCAGGTGCTTTAGTAAAGTCCATGTAGACAACATCCACTGCCCTACCACCTTTAATCATCTTCGCCACTCCCTCAAAAACTCCATCAAATTTGTGAGACAAAACCTCCCCTGTATTATCTCTATTGAATCAATTCTTTTCCAACTGTGAATAAATTCTCTCCCTCAGAATCTTCTCCAGTACATTTCCCTTCCACTGATGTAAGGCTCACTGGCTTATAACTTCCTGGGTTATTCCTTTGCCCTTCTTAAATAAAGGAACGGCAGTGGCCATTCTCCACTTTTCTGCATCTTGCCTGTGGCTAAAGAGGATATAAAGATCTCCGTCAGCAAGCTTCTTCACTATCCTGGGATAGATCCCATCAGGCCCTGGGGATTTATCTATCTTTATATTTTTTCAAAACACTTACCACCGCCTACTTCCTAATATTAACATGCCCCAGAATATGAATATTCTCCTCTCTAATCTTACAATCATCCATGTCCTTCTCTTTGGTGAATGCTGATGTGAAATACTCATTAAGGACTTTACCCATTTCCTCTGGTGCAACACATAAAATCCATCCTTTGTCTTTGAGTGGACCTACCCTTTCCTTCATTACCCTCTTGTTCCTATTATACATATAAATGCCTCTTCTCATTAACCTTACTTACCAAGGACATTTCACAGCCACTTTTAGCCCTCCTAATTCCTTGTTAAAATTATTTACTGCTTCCTTTATATGCCTCAAAGTTCTTGTCTGATTTAAATTTCCTAAACCTTACATATGCTTTCTTTTTCTTTTTGACTAAACTATCAATATCCTTTATTATCCAGGGTTCCCGAATTTGCCATCCTTATCTTTCATCCTCACAGGAACATGCTGATCCTGAACGTAGATCAACTGGCCTTTAAAAGACTCCAATGTGGATTTACCCTGAAACGGTTTCACCACCACCCCCATCCAATTCTCCAGTTCTTGACTAATACTGTTGCAATTAGCCTTCTCCCAAATAAGCACTTTCACCCAAAGATCAGTCTAATTTCTAATGATCTTAAAACTGACAGAATTATGATCACTGTTGTCAAAATGCTCTCCCCACTGGAACAATGATAACCTGGCCAGGTGTATTCCCCAGTACAAAGTCCAGTACTACCCCTTCCCTAGCTGGACTATCTATTTTGTTTCAAGAAGCTCTTCTGGATGCACCTTACAAATTCGGATCCAGCCAAGCCCCAGGTACTAAGGGAAAGTAAAATTGTCCCTACAACAATCCTGCTGTACTTACACCTATTTGTGATCTGTTGTGGTTCTGTTCGCCGAGCTGGGAATTTGTGTTGCAGACGTTTCGTCCCCTGTCTCGGTGACATCCTCAGTGCTTGGGAGCCTCCTGTGAAGCACTTCTGTGTTGTTTCCTCTGGCATTTATTTATGATCTGCCTACCCATCTGTTTCTCTATTTCCCACTGGCCATTTTGAGGCCTATAATATAACCCCATCATAGTGATTATGTTTTCTTTTTCCTGAGTTCTATCCATATGACCTCGCTGAATAAACCCTCCAAGATGTCCTCTCTTAGTATAGCTGTGAAATTCTTCTTAATCAGTCATGCAACTCCTCACCCATTTACATCCCTCTCTATCGCATCTGAAACATCTAAACCTTGGGAATATTGAGTCACCAGTCCTGCTCTTCTCTCAGTGAAGTTGCTGTAATGGCTACAACATCACAGTTCCATGCACTAATCCAGGCTCTAATCTCAGCTGCCTCACCCGTTTTACATCTTGCATTGAAATAAATACACTTCAGACCGTCAGTCCTGCCCATGTTCATTAACCGGCCCTATCTGTTCTGTGTATTCGATTTACTTGGCTTAATCTCCAATTTCTCCTCAATCTCAATCTCTACATGCTGTTAGTGCTCTGATTCCCAGTCCTCTGCTACACTAGTTCCAGTGCTCCTGAGTGGCATGAGCAAACCTCCCTGCAAGGATATTTGGTGCCCCTCTCATTTACATGCAACCCATCCTTCTTGTACAGGTCTCTCCTCCTCCGGAGGAAGTCTAAATGATCCACATATCTGACATCCTTCCTTCTAAACCAGCTTATTAGCTATGTATTATCTTCTTATTTCTGGCCTCGGAAGTAATCCCAAGACTATAACCAGAGGTCCATCTTTTCAACTGTCGACCTAAGTCCCTAAATTCCCTTTACAGGACCTCATCCCACTTCCTGCATATGTTGTTTTGTACCAATATAATCCACAACCTCTGGCTGTTCACCCTCTCTTCCAGAATATCCTCTGCCCGCTCAGAGACATCTTTGACCTGGCAGCACATCATCAGGCAGCCTAACTTGCTGCCACAGAAATGTCCATCGGTGCCCCTGATTGCAGAGCCCTGTGATACTGTCATTTGCCTAGATTTCAACCTGCTGTACTGTACAACAGAGCCAATCGTGATGCCACTGATCTGGCTGCTGCTGTTGCTTTTCTCAGAGTCTATCTCACCAACAGCATCCTAAGTAGTATACTTGTTTGATAGGGGAGTAGCCACAGGGGGACTCTTGCACTGCCCGCCTGCCTCTCCCAGCAGTCACCCATCTATCTAGGTGAACCTTTGAGTGACCACATCCCTGAAACTCTGATCTATAAAACCTTCTGCCTCCTGTATGTTCCTCTGTGAATCCAGTTGCCACTCCAACCTATCCATGTGGTTTGAGAGGAGTTGCAGGTGGACACACTTCCTGAAGATATAGATGTCAGGGACATTTAGCTTCTTCCTGATCTCCTACATCTCACAGGTGGAGCATACCACTCTACTGACTGCCCTGTCGAATAACCGTTGGATTAAAAGACAAGGAATGATCTTACTTTGCTACACCTTAATACTGCTTACCCTCCTCAATGGAGACCAATGCTCAAGAAAGCCTGCGTTTTGACTTCGACAGCAACATTTTGACCTCACTGCTGACGCTCTGCTGTCTGTAAGCCACAATCAAAGTTTCTAACAGCAACACCCCCTCGCTTGTTTTATGGTTCAAGCAGGAGGGAGGGAGTGAAACATTGCAGTAATGTAACGTAATGGGCTTCACTGTTCTTTGACACATTCCTCTACAATTCCCTTCTCAGTTGTGGTGAGTGAGCCAACATCCCAAATTCCTTCTTAGTCATTCCTCACTACAACTAGGCACTTCCAATCGTGTAAGTTACTGCCATGCACAGATCCCAGAGGTCCATGAACTACAAATTAAATGGAACATAGTGGAAAGCTCAGTAGTTTTTCTTGTCTTATGTTTGCTCAGCCCTGCCAATTCTTGTCCTCCCACCTTGTTTACCTGGTAATTTCAGGAAGCTGCTTGCAGAAATAAAAACAGAATCATTGGTTAACACGGCAGTGAGGGTGCATTTAACATATTTATATGGCAGACTAAGATATCCCTTGGGGTTTTCCCAGGTGCTAAACAATGCATTTGGGTTAGTGACAGAATTTAGTAAGGAACTACCTGAGTGGCACAGTGGCTCAGTGGTTAGCACTGCATAAATATAGGGTAGGGGAATGGGTCTGGGTGAGTTACTCTTCAAAGGGTCGGTGTGAACTTGTTGGGCTGAAGGGCTTACTTCCACACTGTATGGAATCTAACCTAGCTACCTGCGGACACATGGGCATTTTCTGGTGTTTTAATCAGTCACTCACACAGAACTCTATCCCGTTTGAGAGATTAAGACTCTGTAACTTCTTGGTGTGAGAGGTTTCTAAAATTCATTCCTGAGATGTGGGTATCACTCGCAAGGCCTGCATTTATTGCCATTCCTCAATATCTATGAGAAGGGGTTGATGAACTACCTTTGATGTTGTTAGAAAGGGGCTTCCAGGATTGTAGTCTTATGGTGGTGAATGGATAACAATATAACTTCCTGTCACTTTGGGGTGTGACTTAGATAAAGAACTTGAGTTTTCAGATGTTCCTATGTGTCTGCTCTCCTTGTCCCTATGGACAGTAAAGTTGAGAAACAAAAGTTACACTTTTTAATTATATTTTACATGCAAAAATTTAATGATACAACGTTAATTGTCTATTCCTTCCAATTTCCATTGATAAATGTGATAGGAATGGTAAAGTAGCAGAAAGGTTACAACTGTATCTTCAGGTGCATTTTCTTCGAAGCATAGAATTTCTACAGCATGGAAGCAGACCATTTGGCCCATCTAGACCCTCTGAAGAGACCCAGCCCTCTATCCTATCCCTGTAGCCCTACATTTCCCATAGCTAATCTTGCACACTACAATTAACTTACCATAAGTGATCTACCTAACAAGCACATCTTTGGACTATGAGAGGAAAACGTGGAGAACATACAAACTCTGGTCACCCGAGGGTGGAATCAAACCCAGGTCCCTAGTGCTATGAGGAAGCTGTGCTAATCACTGAGCCACTGTGCCAGCACATTGATATTGTTGAATTCAAGAAGGAAAGAAGCAACAGTGAACTAATTTGAGAAAATGAAGTGAGCCAGGTAAGTAACATAAAGATAGGGTGACATTTAAGTAATTGAAACCAGAATATGTAAATTAAAAGAAAGGAAACTTGAATATAATTTTATTTTACTGGTAAAAATTAAACTTTAACAAGGAGACTAAGTCAGATGCCCAGTTGAATTGGGGAATGAAAAGTCAGCATATAACAGTGGGAAATTTTCAAACAGGCATGGATTAAGGTGCATGCAAGGCATATTCCCACAAGAGGCACAGAGGGCAGTGGAAAAGCTGGTGTTCCTTAGGGAGCAGGAGCATTTAAATTAAAATGAGAAAATTAGAGGCCCAAAAACACTGAGGGGAGATTAGAAAGGCCAAGGGGGTAATGTTAAAAGATTGGCAAGGAACAGAAAGGGAAATCAAAAAGGACTTTATAGACATAAAAGTGAATGAATTGTCAAAGAGTAGAGATGAAAGAGAAAAGCTTCTCAAGCTGGATGAAGGAATGCTCGAGATACTAGATGAGTACATTGCCTTGCTTCTTGCATAGAGAAAGGGATCAACTCTGTAATTATACCAGCCAGCTTAACATTAGCGGTGGCTGAGCTTCTAGAGGCCATAATGGAGGATAAAATTAATACTCACTTAGAACAGACATGGGTTAATTAAGCCAGTGCGGATTTAAGAAAAACAAGTTGAATCTAACAAATGCAGTAGTATTCTTTAGGGAAGTAATTGAGTTTATTGCTAAAGAAGGTGCAATGAATGTTGTGCAATAAATCTTTGAAAGGGACTTAATGTGATGTGGTGCAGGAGGTTAGTTGATGAAATTAAGATAAACGTTTTGAAAGGCAATGCAGTGAAATAAAAAAAATGGGTAAAGAACAAAGCCAGAGAATAATGCCTATCTTTTAAATGTTTGAATGCAGAAATGGCATTTTCTCTTAACTCTATCTCTGTTTCTACACTTAGAATAAAAACAAATACAAACAGCAGTACATGGTTAGTAGGCTTGATTGGGAATATGGCTGTAACTAACTTCAGGAGGTCTTGGGCTATTTAATAGATGAATAGATGAATTCAGAACTAAGAAACGTGAGCTGATTCATTTTGGGGAAAACGGCAAGATGTGCAATAATAAAAAAAAGACAGAAAATGGTTAAAAAATGAGAAAAATGTTGGCAAAGTTATTAAAAAAGGACATGCGCATTGGCTTCTAGATTTCGTAAGATGACGCTTTAAGTTCCAGAATAAAAAAGACTTATGTGACAATTAATCCAATAAGTGGTCAGACTGCAGTTGGAATTCTCTATGCAGGTTTGGGTGGCTTATCCAAGGCTGTGAAGGTCCTTCAGAAGACATTTTGTAGGATGCAAAACATTGAAGACTTGAGTTCTTAGGAGGGCATATCAGGAAACTCAGGTTTGTTTCACACAATATAAAAATGGATTTTTGGAAGCATTTTTTTGTAGACAAGTTCCAATTATGAATAAAAGATTTTCACTTGTTAATTCAATAACTAGAAACACCTGCGATTGGGGAGTCCAGAACTAGAGGGCATAGGTTTAGAGTAAAAGAGCCCTAAGGGGCAACTTTTTCACGCAGAGGGTGGTACGTGTATGGAATGAGCTGCCAGAGGATGTGGTGGAGGCTGGTACAATTGCAACATTTAAGAGGCATTTGGATGGGTATATGAATAGGAAGGGTTGGGAGGGATATGGGCCAGGTGCTGGCAGGTGGGACTAGATTGGGATGGGATATCTGGTCAGCGTGGACAGGTTGGACCGAAGGGTCTGTTTCCATTCTGTACATCTCTATGACTCTATGACTCTATGACTCTATAAATTCATCTAGAATGCCAAAAGTGAAGGGAACAGTAGGAAGGCATTTTTTTTTAGTTCAGTATGCAATGACTGAAGTGCTCAATTGGAATTGAGAGTTACATCAATATTCACAACAAAGGTGAGGAGAATTTCTTCCTTTTGTAGGGTTATCCAACTTTGGAGCTCTCTATCTCAAAAGGTGGTGGAAGCAGGCTCATTGAAGTGTTTTAAGGCCAAGGTAGATAGAATCTTGTCAGGCATGAACATTAAAGGTTATCAGGAATAGGTGGGAATGTGGAATTTGAAACACCAACAAGCCATCATGATTTTATGAAATGGAGGAGCAGTCTCGAGGGGCCGAATGGTCTACTTCTATTAATTCCTATGTTCACAGTAGCTTTACAAGAGGGGATAGCTATTTGAAAGAAGGAACAGTTAAAAAAATGTGAAATGACACAGAAAGTGAGTTAAGTGCACATCTCCTTAGGAGACCAGCCATACGTATAATGAAATGAATGGCCCGATTTTGTTGACAATTCTTGGCTATGCAGTACTGTTTTGGTGGTTAAAACTCAACTGAACGATGATCTATAGTGGACCATTCAATAAATCTTCAATTTTGGTGCGACAACTGTTGCCTGTGGGTCAATCCCCATTCTTGAGATTTAAGCACAGTCCTTCAATACTCCACTGTTAAAGATGACATCTATTAGAGGAAATATTGCAAGGAGGACACATTTGTTTACTCAACTTGACTTGCCAAGAACACTAAGACACTACATTCCTGAAGGGACACTAATTCCTGAAGAAAGGCTCATGCCCGAAATGTCGATTCTCCTGCTCCTTGGATGCTGCCTGACCTGGTGCGCTTTTCCAGCAACACATTTTCAGCGTTGCCAAGAACACTAAGACACTACATATTGATGATCTCTCCTTGTCTTTTTTCAAAATGAAATTCTGTTTCTCCAGTCTTTAGGCCCAAGAGACATGTCACCATATTCATGTATATAAAACTAGTCCTTTGGAAGTTGTCTTGCATTTTAAATCCATGACCTAACATCACTGACTCTGTAACCAACAGAAGCTGTCCTTCTCTGTTCGCCTAATAAAGCCATTTCATCTTCACCTTTTATTCCATTTCACCGTTTAAAGAGAAAGCAAAATCAAATCTCTTAGTGTCTTGTATACTGTGGAAATGACCTACTGTCAAATCCACCTTCAGAATACATTTTTTATGCCTCTGATTTTATCCTGGTGAATCTATGCTCTACATGTTTGCGAACTATAAGAGTGCCGAAAACTATTGTATTGCTGTTGTAATCTATACTACATTTGTAAAATCATAAGTGGTGCAGGCCAACATTACTATCTGCCTTGACCTGAACGAGGACACTATTGAAGAGAAAGGACACATATTGTGGAGTTCAAACTCCACTATATTCAGGTTTCGGGATTGTTATGTGATGCTGAAGGAGTCTTGGTGAGTTGCTGCAGTACATCCTGCAGATGATGCACACTGCTCTCTGTCTGTAACAATGGCAAAGAGATTGAATGTCTAGGTAGATGGATTATCAATCAAGTGGACTGCTTTGACCTGGATGGTATTCAACTTCTTGAATGTTGATGGAGTTGCACCCATTCAGGCAAGTGGGGAAGATTTCATCACACTCCTAACATGAGCCTTACAGATTATGAACAGGTTTTGGGGATTCAGGAGGTGAGATATTTGCTGCATAATATCAAGCCTCTAACCTGTTCTTGTTGCATCAGTGTTTACATGGCAAGTCCAATTCAGTTTCTGGCCAATTGATTACACCATGGTGATGAGGGTGAGAAATTTAATGGTGATAATGCCATTGAATACTATGGAGAGATACTTAGATTTTCTCTGGTTGCAGATGGTCATTGTCTGGCATTTTTGTGATGGACAGTGCTTGTCAACACTTATCAGCTCAAGCCTAGATATTATCCAGGTCTTGCTGCCTATGGACTTGAAGTGCTTCTGTTTCTGAAGAATTGCAAATAATAATGAACATTGTGCAATCATCAGCAAACACCTCCACTTAGAGTCATAGAGTCATAGAGATGTACAGCATGGAACCAGACCCTTCGGTCCAACCTCGCCATGCTGACCAGATATCCCAACCCAATCTAGTCCCACCTGCCAGCACCCGTCCATATCCCTCCAAACCCTTCTTATTCATATACCCATCCAAATGCCTTTTAAACATTGCAATTGTACCAGCCTCCACCACATCCTCTGGCATCTCATTCCATACACGTACCACCCTCTGCGTGAAAAGGTTGCCCCTCAGGTTCTCTTTTATTCTTTCCCCCTCTAACCTTAAATTGATGCCCTCCAGATTTTATACACCTCTATGAGGTCCCCCCTCAGTCTCCTACGCTCTAAAGAAAAAAGTCTTAGTTTGTCTAACCTCTCCTTCTAAGTCAGACCATTGAGACCAGGCAACATCCTTGTAAATTTCTTCTCCACTCTTTCCAGTTGAATAACATTCTTACTATAATATGATGACCAAAACTGAACACAATACTCCAAGTGTAGCCTCACCAATGTCCTGTACAACTGCAACGTAACTTCCCAACTTCTATACTCATTGGCCAGACTGATGAAGGCCAGTGTGCCAAAAGCCTTCTTCACTGCCCTGTCTACCTGTGACTCCAGTTTCAGAGAACTGTGAACCTGAACTCCAAGTTCCCTTTGTTCCATTACACTCCTTAAGGCCCTACCATTCACCATGAAACTCCTGCTTTGATTTGACTTTCCAAAACACAAGACCTCACAATTTTCTATATAAATCTCCATTTGCTATTTCTCAGCCCACTTCCCCAGCTGATCAAGGTCCTGCTGCAATTTCTGACAACCTTCCTCACTGTCCACGATACCACCTATTTTAGTGTCATTTGCAAACTTACTAATCATGCTTTGTACATTCTCATCCAAATAATTGATATAGATAACAAACAACAATGGGCCCAGCACCGACCCCTAAGGCACTCCACAAGTCACGGGCATCCTTCCACTATTATCCTCTGCTTCCTACCATCAAGTCAATTTTGAATCTAATTTGCCAGCTCCATGTGATCTCACCTTCCAGAGCAGCCTACCATGTGAAAACTTATCAAAAACCTTCCTGAAATCCCAATAGACTATGTCTACTGCCCTGCTCTCATCAACCTTCCTGGTCACTTCCTCAAAGAACTCTAACAAATTTGTGAGGCATGATCTCCCAAATCAACCCTGTCTTTCCAAATTCATGTATATCTTAACCGTCAGAATGTTCTCAAGTAACCTACCCATCTTACATGTTAAACTGACTAGTCTATAGTTTACAGGCTTTTCTTTGAAGCCCTTTTTGAATAATGGCAGCCTTCTGGGACCTCACCCATAGCTAACGATGATGCAAACAAATCAGCCAGGGGGCCCCCGCAATTTCTTCTCTAGCCTCTTGCAGTGTTCTTGGATATATCTGGTGATGATTGCACAATGTTCAATATTATTTGCAATTCTTCAGAAACAGAAGCAGTTCATGTCCTTTGGCAGCGAGACCTGGATAATATCTAGGCTTGAGCTGATAAGTGTTGACAAGTCCTGTCCATCACAAAAATGCCAGACAATGACCATCTGCAACCAGAGACTTATACACCTGCATACATTCTAATACATCCAACACTGCCTCTACAGTGATATGGACTGTCCAATATTCTTCACAACTGAATGTGGCAGGACGGCAGAACTGTTATCTGACCCATTGGTTGTGTAGTTGTTGAGCTCTACCCAACACCTGCTGCTTCCATGGTTAAGATTACATGTAGTCTTGTGTCTTCATTTGATTGGGTTTAAACCATTGCAAGTGAGGGGGAGTTACAATTACGTCAGTAGTGCCCATATATCTAGGTCAGGAGGCCTGGATTCAATAACTGCTCATGTGTTTAATACAGTCTCTTAAGAAGTGGATTATAAAATCCCTACAGTGGGTAAGAGGCATGGGTTTAAGCCCCCACCTACTCATTTTGATCAGACCAGTAAGACATCATAACAAATGGTTATGTTGCAGTAACCTTGAATGGTGAAATAAACATAAAGTTAAACAGAAGGCTGTGTCATCATGGTGATATCACAAGAAGAGTAACTGAGAACTCCAAGCTAATGTTCTGATGTCATGCATATAGATCTTGCCATGGCAGATGGTAAAAATTAAGCTTATTATAAATCCAGTATTAATCCATGTGTTCACTGTTGATTGCTGTAAAATAACTATCTGGCTCTCTCATGCCCTTTAGGGAAGGAAATCATTTGTTCTCACTAGTCTGGCCTACATGTGACTCCAGACACTCAGTCATGTGGTTGACTTAATTGTCCTCTGGTTAATTAAATTCTGGTCTATCCATTGAAACCCACATCCTCTGAATGGATTAAAGGAGACCATTTTCCTAAACTTGTTTTAAATAATATGAAATGAAGAAATGTCTGAGGAACTCAGGGAGTTCTGTGAAATCAGCAGGGGCACAAGGAGGCAGCAGTGTGCACTATTGAAGAGACACATACCCCAACGTGTATTCAACACTCCCTTCCAAGTCTGTGACTTCTATCATCTAGAAGGAGGGCAACAGATGTATGAGAACACCCCCACCTGTAAGCTCACATTGACTGACACCTCAACCTGACTCAGAATTATACAGCTGTTCCTTCACTGTCACTGGGTCAAAATCCATTCCGAGCATCCTATGTACCTACACCCAAAGGGCTGCAGCGGTTCAAGTAAGTGCCTCGTCATCACATTCACAAGGGCATTTAAGGATTGGCAATAAACATGGCCAAGTCAGGGACACCCACATCCCCTAAACAATGGAAGAGGCGTGAGGGCAGTTTGGATATTGTTCATCGAGGCTTTTCACATATTCATATAGTTACACAGCAGCGTCGGTATCCTTTTGTAAGGCGAGACTCCAACATCGAAAAAGCTCCCAATTATGACTATTCTGATATCATCAATTGACATTTATAATAGATATTTAAAAAAACAGTGGGCAGCAGCCACTTAATGTCAGCATTCATGCAACATGCTGCACATTACTGTTTGTTGCTGAATGCTGTCAGCTCTGCCTTTCATAAATTCAAGGCATTACATTTACAAATCTGCAGAAGTGATGACTTTGAAATGGATTCTCTTAATCCCCATGGACAGGAGAGAGAACCGTTCTGCTGTGGCCCTTAAGAAGGTGACAGGGTGTGAGATAATCTTCTTTGTGTTGAGGTTTATTTTCAACACCAATGTATCTTTATGTAAGGCAATTGCAAGATGTTATACAGTTCTTAGTGAACGCAAATCTTGAAAAGCTGGTGAGCAGAAGTTTGAACTTACATGAACTGAATTAACTGTTTTTCTTCCATATTTAACAGATTAGTGATGAGCCAATACAATACTGCTCCTCAATGATATAGCATGCACGTAGCTGTCCACCTAACTGGCCTTAAATTGTCCTTATGGTCTTGAGATACAGTGTTTGATTTCTTGTTAGGTTAAATGAACAAGTTGAGCAGAAGCTACTGTCCTTGCAACTTGCAACACAACAATAATTCATCATTCAGGGGAGTGGTTCTCAAACATTTTATATTGCAGATCGTTTCTCTCATGGATTGTTAATCGCAGAATTTGTTTGAATTCTCTCATGGGATAGTGGCATCACTGGCCAGCATTTGCTGCTGATCTGTAATTGCTCCTGAACTGATTGTCTTCCTGGGCTTTTTCAGAATGAAGTCAACCAGACTGCTTTTAATCTGGATCCACATGTTCACTAGATTAGGTAAGGATAGCAGCAAATCTTCATTAATTGCTATTGATCACCATTAGGTGAGCTTTTAATTCTAGATTTTATTGATTTCAAATTTTACCATCTGCGAAGATGGGATCTGAACAAATGTTTCAAACCTGGGGTTCTAGATTACAAGCCCAATGACAGTACAACTGGGCCACTATCTCCCCATTTGTTCAGCATTGCCACTAGCTCTGGTCATAATAGAATGCGGGCTCTTGGCAAGATTAAAATTCATTAGCTTTAAAAATAATCTGTGAATCTTTAAAGAAATGAGTACGTGGAGATACTGGGTATAAAAACAGGAGTTGTTCTAATGTTTGTTATACAGACTGGAATTTCAAAATGATTTGAACCATTGCTAAAACATTTTCTGGCAGGAGAAAATCTAACAGTGGATTATTTGAAATAGCTAGCTCAGGTTATGCTGAGAGCTTACCAATAAATCAAAGGTGGAAATAAAACCAATTTCTTCTCAGGATAAACACTTTAAGTGTTCACTAAAAATTAAGAATTAAAAGGAAGGAACTCTGATCTGTCTCATCACTAAAACTAGCTAAGATTGAGTAAATAGTTTTTTAAAAAAATTTTTGATTTGAAAGGACAAAGAGAAACAAACAAAAACTCCAATTGAAGGAAAAGAGAAAAGGGAAGAATAAAATGAAGAAAATTAGAAGAGAGAAGTGAAGGGAAGATAACAAAAGGGACAGAGAGCTGAAAACTGAGGAGAAAAAATAACAAAGAGTAATTGATTTGAAAATTTTTGAGATAGGGATATCACAGAGCTTGTTGTGACTCAAGAAAAGCTTAGATTCGAGGAAAAAGATGAAGGAAGATTAACAGCTTAGAGGATGTTTCTGATTCCTTTAGCGAAGAATTTGATTTAACTAGAAATCTATATTGACATTTACAGAGGACAGAGTTAAATGATGTTTATACTCATGTGAAAAGGTAGCTGGGTCGACGAAAGGCCCAAAGGATGTTTGGACTTTAATGTTGCAATATTTGGCCAGGTACAACTACAACTGTGTGTGCCAGATGGTCAGAAGAACAAGCTTCTGAACATGAAACTGTTATAAAAAACACAATATTTATGAACTTGTCCATGAAGCTTATCAATTAATATTTATGATGACGAGAAAAATGTAATTGGATATTTATAGAATTTTCAAGTGAAAAGCAGGTGTTTTGGGATCAGTGCTTTTGATCACTGCAATTAGAGAAAAATGTTAAGAACGTGAAGAAAATCTTTTTTACGGAAGAATTAAAACATGTTTAGATGAGCTGTTTTCTTTTCAGGATATAACTAATCACTTTAGGAGTCTACAAGGGAGTGCAGGTGGATACATACAACAAAATACTTAGTGTTTTATAAAATGCCAGAGAGCCCTGTGGTTAGTTAAGGAGCATGGAGGAATCGGACACTAACTTGATATTGATTTTCACACAGAACTT
Organism: Chiloscyllium punctatum; assembly: GCF_047496795.1. Lineage (NCBI taxonomy): Eukaryota > Metazoa > Chordata > Chondrichthyes > Orectolobiformes > Hemiscylliidae > Chiloscyllium > Chiloscyllium punctatum. The sequence goes on along the minus strand of NC_092763.1, from coordinate 18,800,861 downwards.
TGACTCCAACCTTTCTAATGTAGATCTGAAGGTCACCTTTGTCCTCACACTTATCGATGTAATCATGTGCTGCATTTGATGGTCACTGTCTCAGCTTCTATTGCATCAATGGCAGCAACCACCCAACAGCTAAATGCTGCAGCGGAAGCGCTATTGCTCTGTCTGCTGATGCAGAGCGGACAGAGTCTTGCAGGGTGTCACGGCAAACCAGTAATCTGTCCTCAAACAGGAATGTTGAGCTGTCATCTCAGGGCAAGTGACAGTGGATTAGTGGAGCAGAAACTTGCTGTCGTTTCACTGGCAGATGGATTTGACCCTCCCATTCCTGCCACTGTCTAGCCATTGCCTGTCATCAGAAGGTCACCTCCAAGGTCACCTGCTGTCTCCTCCACTGAAAGTCAGTATCAACCTCTGGGGCTGCACTGCTTGGTGGAAATAGAATGCACAACAGTGATTAATTTTCATTTCAACACAATGTGGAATGATTTCATTCATGAATTTGTTTTGGACTGTTTATTTTATGATGGCTTATGATCTTGCAATGTGAATGAAATGGAATCCATGACGGAGATTTGAGGAGAAGTTGTTGAATGTTGAATTGTGGTTGCATGTAATGGTGCAATGCTCACAGTAATTTTCATGGACAGCTCAGCCAGAAAGGGACACTCTGAGTTGCCAACTCGTCTCCTCATCCTTTGGTCCTCAGCTGATTGATTGACAACCAGTGACAAAGGACCATGCCATCATGAATGACAAAGTTTCAGCACACAATAGATTTTGACCCCTACGTTAGTGAGAGCAGTAGGCACCTCTGGGCTGGTCCCAAAAGTGTAACCATTGGTCTAGCAACCTAGCAGTCTGCTCACTGACAGCAGCATGTTGGCTTCCATTGCATGTTGGCTGTGCCCCTGAGTCATCTCCCATATCCTCAGTGGATAGCTCTTATTGTCCCATAGTAAACCTTTGGACCTTGTGTTGGTTCAATTACAGACTGTCACTTCACATCAAGAAACAATGAAGGTTAGCTAGCTTTGAATGCAGAGCCTCCCTTATGCCACAGAGGACAGCAAACTGAATTATTGTAAGTATCTCCAATTCCAGTCTCCAAAGTCCAAAGGAGCCATATGTAAAACTGTTCATGGGCCTGGCTCCAGGATGAAATACAAACAGACTTGAAACATGGCCTCACATCTAAAATGCATTGTCTGACCTAGAGTGTCACCCTTATTTTGATAAAACCTGAAATTATATTGGGGCAGGGATTTACATAGTAATCAATCGAAAACTGCACCCCCATTCTAACTGATTAAAGACTTAACAGCCATCTATTTTGATCTATACATTCACTTAAGTTGTATGACCCTTAGATCTTTTACAATAAGTTTTGTGTCCGAAGTATTCTCTCTCATTTTGTGCCTGAGGAAGGAGCAGGGGCTCCGAAAGCTTACATTTTCAAATAAATCTGGTGGACTATAAACAGTGTCTTGTGAGATTTGACTTTGTCCAGCCTAGTCCAATATTGGCACCTCCACATCATGGTCATGGTGACATTCACTATGACTGGCAATGCAGTTTTGTCCCTTGCTCTAATGTTACAGTTTCAGGTAGCACACCTCAGGTAGGTGTTATGACACTGGGTAAAACCCTCTGCTAATTTAAACACGACATACATAGAAGCTCATCTCATGTCATAATCTGTTAAAATTCAAGAGGCAAAGAACTATCCCAGTGGTCACTATTTAAAGTAAATTTAAAAACTTTATTCTTTAAGTCCAACAGAGAACATTAAAACCAACAACTATTTGCCATTCCTTTCTCTTAAACCTTTCTTTTATCTCCCACTTGACAATACTGGTTCGATAGAAAAATCCTAATTAATTTACAAAAAAAAATCATGTTTCAAAAACCAGCCAGCTTTGTCGGTTCTCCATTATAGATTTTCCCCCGTAGATTTGCTCTAGGTTGGTTTCAATGTTCTGCTGTGCAAACATCTTATAGACAAATACCTTTCAGAGAGCTCGTTCGCTAAGAGTCTATATTTGTGGAAGTCTTTGGCGGTTCTCTTTTTTAAATGTTCAAAATATCTGGTTTTATACCGCAAAACATCAGATCGTTTCATTGGTTTTAATATTATCAAAATACTAAATTCAAATTTGATTCTATTTTTGTATTTTGGGGAATAATTTAAACTGATTGGCTGAATTCAAATTTACTTTTGTTTCATGGCAACTCATATGCAGCTTTTTATTTCGACCAAGTGTTACATTTTTACTTTGTTCAGAACTCTTTGTGCTTTGTCAGTCCTTGCTAGCTTTTCAACTCTCTTAAAGATACAGTACACAACTACACATTCATAACAGAGGACATCTTATTAGATCACAGATGCCTCATAATTACTTTTTCCTAAGTTTCACATCAGACAATTGGGTCCCTGAGTGAGCATGGCCTCTTATGTGGTGGCCACCCTGAAGTCTCCCTCCCCAGTCTTCCAGCAGCTTGTACCACTCTGCGTGAACTTTCTTCATTCTTCAATTCGTGCTACATAACAAAGGGAATATCCACTAATGTACCTGTGTCTGAAAGTAAGTGATTTGTACAAACACATGAATAAAAAGAGCTTCATCATCTGCCTGTACACATTTCCAACTGGCGATAACTATTGAAAAAGCCAAATGCTTGAAACAAAAACAGAAAGAGGCAGAAAAAGAAAACAATGAAAAATATATAAGGAGTTGATGATCCATTGAAGTAACATGATATAGGAAGGATATCATTAAATTGGACAGGGTTCAGAAAAAAAATTACAAGAATGTTCCTGGGACTGGAGGGTTTTAATTATAAGGAGAGGCTGGATAGGCTGGGACTTTTTTTCACTGGAGTGTATGAGTTCGCGAGGTCACCTTATCGTGGTCTATAAAATCATGAGGGCGTAGATACCCTGAATAGCAAAGATCTTTGTCCTCGGATAGGGAAGTTCAAAGCTAGAGGGAATTTTTTTAAGGCGAGAGAAGAAAGAATTAAAAGGGCCCTTAGGCGCAACTTTTTCAAAGGGTGGTTCGTATATGGAACGAGTGCCAGAAAAGTGGTAGATGCAGGTACAGTTACAACATTTAAAAGACATTTGGACAGATATGTGAATAGGAAAGGTTTAGAGGGATATGGGCCAAATGTAGACAAGTGGGACTAGTTTAGTTTGGGAAATGTGGTTGGCATATTCAAGTTGGATCGAAGGGGTTGCTTCCATGCTGTATGACTCTATGATCCTATGATATGTGGTCTTTCTTGCTATTGAATACATTTATAGCAGCATGGGTTTACGGTCAAACATTACTGCAATATACGACTCCAAAATGGCAGAGCAAACTTTCAGCAATTATTTTCTGCTTGGACAGCAATGCCTGCAGGTTCATGGTTGGCGTGAGGATGTGTCAGAAACACCACTTCTGGAGCTCTCTTGGGGCTGTATTGCCCATCATTATTAAAAATTTGGATGGCAGTTTTGAAATTAAGGATGCAATTGTCGGGTGCTGCAGGAGGTGAGAAAGGAGTTTGAGAGGGCTTCAATATGAAGTGACCTCTTTCACCCTGTCGGTCCTGGTTCCTGGAACCCTGGGGAGGACAATGTGTCAACAAAAATTGTAGATACCCATGGCACTGTTGAGTGCCAGAGGTACCAGCCCCTGAATGGCCTGAAGCACTGGGTGGGCAGGACTTCAATATTATCCTGGGTCAGCATTCGGGAGGGACACTTGAGGAGAAGAAAATATGGCAAACTTTCCTCTGAAGAGTTAATATGGATGTCTCAGTCCTTTTGCAGGCAGTCACTATACTCGGAAGATTCCACCCCTGAAATTTAACAATGTTTAGGGCAATGGATCAGAAGTGGTGCTGCAATGATCAATTTTTTGACTCAGCACTCCGTGCAGTGATAATTTCTGAGCTGATAAATAAATGTAGTGAATGCAGGTGGATTATTACAAAATTACTGTCTGCACTTTGAATGTATTGAACAGTTGAGGTAAGATTTTCACTCAAATGAATCAACAGGATAAGTGGAAAATAACTGTACTTCAAGGGTTTCTTAAGCTAAAAATAAATAAAAATATTTGATGTGACTGACTGAGACAGGGATTAAAAAAAGGTCATGCCTCCTCACCTTGTCTTACCATCCTTCCTTACACATTCCTCACCAAGTTGTTATTCCATTATTAATTTTAATCCATTTGTTTATAGAATTTCTTTTACCACTAGTTTATTTTCCCCCAAGTTTCTGACTTCACAAATTCACGCAATCTGGAGATTTGTTTTCCATCGTTTTCCAAGAATGGGTTCTATTTGAAACTGGATGATTGATAATTCTCTGGATTGAAGACTGTTGATTTTTAAATTCTGTTCCTGACGGTGTGGGGTCTGAAAGTTCCTTCCGTTATGATGTTCCTCTGTGGGTTCATCCCAATTAAGCAGCGCTACGTAACCCACTTGCAATGCTTCCATGTTGGAGCCTTCTGATTGGTACATCTGAATGCCTTTTTGTGACACCAGTATAAGGAGAATGCAAGAAATAAACATGGATGTAGCTGGGGTTCAATCTCTGGTGTATGAACAACAGAGGATGGCTGCTGGTCTCCAGCTCTTTGGTTGACCATTCCATTACTGTTAAGGTCCCACATCCATGTCTGTTACCCTTGGCCCAAACTGCATCAACCATCTTACATACTGACGCCTTTTACAATGTGTGGCCGGCTGTCTGCAATAGGACTGTTCAGTCTTATCAACATCTTGACAGTCACATGAGTACAAGTGTGTAGTCAACTTTTGTGATAGAATCAGGAGTTGAGTCCTCACCATCCTGCCCATCAGCAACTGTGGTGTTGCTAGGCTGCATTGGGTGAAGGCCCGGAAGGGATTGCTGTATAAGTCAGCACTTTCCTTCAAAAGGGACTTGATTGTCTTGACTCCCATAGTTGGCTTCTCTGTTCCACTGTGTGTGTATCTTGAACTGGCTGCACGTTGTCTGGAGTGGCTCATTATCTGACACAACCACAACAGGCACACCATTCATTGCAAATATTTCATGTAAGACCCTGACAACCACATCCATAACTTCTTCCTCTCTGCTCAGTAAAAGATAATTGACAGTAATAGAGTAAAGACTTCTTGCCAAAATTGTTTAGCTCCGCGTCTATCTATTTCCCAAGATCTGGTGGGTAAATTGGTAGGTGTCAGTGGCTCTCCTTGCTCAGGCCTGTGAGTAGTTCAGGATTTACAGTTCACTGCAAGGTCCTCAATCGCTTTCAGATCTCCAGGCTGGCTTTGCACTTGCTGATCCTCAAGGGTCCATGATGTCTCTTGTACAGGATGTCTTCCTGCAGTGACGTTGGAACAAGCAGCCTTTCCTCAAACACCCGTAAGTCATCTACAAATTGGAAATATCATTGATGCTCAAAATAGTTTCCCATGGCCAGCAACTGGGACTCGGGCCAAGCTTCCACCACTGCTTCCCTTGTATTTATTTGAGATTACTGCAGCTTTCTGGCCTCTGCACCAACGTGGATCGATTCTATAACTCAATTTCATGACCAAGCTCCATGTCGTGCTTCGGGGCACTCTGTGGTTGTGTCAGGCGCTGCATAAATGCAAAACTTTCCCTTGGTTTTAGCGGGTTTTGGGAAGATTTGAGAAGATTCCCTTGGTTTGGAAGTATAACCATGTTTGCATTTTGGCCTGGAGTTTCCTGTTTAATCTAGGCCAGAATCAAATATGATGCACACAAATATCATGTAACTTTGGGCTTAATGCTACTTTACAGTCACCTACCAATCTTTCTGAATGTACTTCTGCAAACTATAATAGCCCTGCCTTCAAGTAAAGGCTTCAGAAAACTCTACCTGCAGTTACAATTAGTTAGACGTTTTTTTCCACATTACTTCCAGATTTCCAGGCACAACAGGATACAAAGTTCATTTTTCTGGTGCTTTATTAAAATATTATAAGTGCTGAGAGTGCACTTACCTCCCGTTCCACCCTGCCAGCCAGGTGGACCAGTAATTATCTGGATCACTGCAAACAGATTCCTGACCTGAGTGAGTCCCAATCATTACTGCGTTTACATATTCTAACACCTCATCTTGGAAAGCACTTTGTGGTAAAACTAAATCCGGTTGCTCGAACTGGTTTGCCTGAGCAATTGAAACGAGCCAGGCACGTGGAAGTTGCTTCTGTCTCACACAGAGCTAAGTCAAGTGGACAGAAAACAATTTTAAGTGGTTCTGTATGGTATGCCAGTATGAATAGTACAACTGGAAAATAAAGTGAAAACATTCCTTTCGGTTACTTTGGTTTTAGTCAAAGTGAATGTCCAAGCTGTCTGAACCGTATTGTGGTTTCATTTTGGTTTTATATCAAATTACCAGCTTTGTTGGAATTGGTTGACACAGTTCCCATCAATTGCATTATCTTGGATTTCTCATTACCAAAGGAAACAAGCATCTCTCCAAAACAACTGATAAGTTCATCATTAAATAAAATTTTCTTCCCTCTCCCTCCCATCTTCTTCTCTCTTTCCTCTTCTCTCTTTTCCTCACATCCCGCTTTCCTCACTTTCCCTTTCAATTTTACTTGCCGTCCCCATCTGCAATATCCCCTCTGCTACTCTCTTTCCTTCCTCCCACATTTACTTTCCCTCCTGATTCTTTTGGCCCCTTTCTCCAATTCTATTTCTTCTCATTCCCTCCTCTCTCCTACCATTCCCTTCTCCCTCCTGCTGTTATCATTCCCTCTTCCTTCTGCTTTCCGCCTACCTCCCTCACCCTCCACTGTCCTCTCTTCAAGTAATTTCTCCTTTTACACTACCCCTCCACTTCCCGATCCCAACCTCATTACCCATCTCTTTTCCAATTGATGCCCACCCAAGCCCTTTCTCATCTCCTTCTCCCCTTTCCCCATCCTTTTCCTTCTATTCTCCTTTCTTCTTGTCCTTTTCTTGCCCCCTTCCTGACCTCTCTTCCTCCTTTATCCTATCCTTTCATTTCTTCCCTACTTTTATCCTCTATCTTGTTCCCCTCCTCTTATGATCCTTACTTTCTTCCTTTCTCTTTGCTCCAACTTGTGACAATCTTCCCTCCCACCCCCAAGCCTCATATTCTTCTTTGCTCTTCTGGACCCCATCCTTCCCTGCCCCCCCCTCCAGTACCTTCCCATCTCCCTACCTTTTCTCCTTTTCAGTTCTCTTTCCCCATTTTGTTTTCCTGATCCTCTCGTAACCACTTCTGTGAAAGGGAATGTCTGTACCAGGTGGGACTAAGAATCGCTATCTCTCTACAGATGTTGCCTGATCAGCTGTTTACAGTTTTTTTATTCTTTATTTCTAACTTCAAATAGTTGAAGCATTTTGCTTTTGCAGTTGATTACCATAGACCAGCAAAAAAGTAAATATTCTGAGAAAAAAACAAAAAACAAAACAATTTCAAGTGTTTAATCTGTGTGTCAATTATCAAGGAAGCAGACCTTTATTGATCATTTTAAAAACTTCCTTGCTTGAATGGGGCATCGCTGGCTGGGCCCAGCATTTATTGCCCATCCCTAGTTACCCTTGAGAAGGTGGTGGGTGAGCTGCCTTCTTGAATCCCTGCAGTCCACTTGCTGTAGGTTGACCCACAATGCCATTAGGAAAGAGTTTCAGGATTTTTACCCAGCGACAGTGAAGGAATGGTGATATAGTTCCAAGTCAAGATGATGTGTAGCTGAGAGGGAAATTTGCAAGTGGTGGTGTTTTCATGTATTTGCTGTCCTTGTCATTCTAGATGGAAGTGGTTGTGCGTTTGAAAGGTGCTAAGGTCATGGTGAATTTGCAGCGCATCTTTTGACAATACACATTGCTGCATCTGAGTGACGGTGATGGAGAGGGTGGATGTTTGTGGTGCAAAACAAGATGCTCCTGGATGGTGTCAAGCTTCTTGTGCATTGTTGGAGCTGCACTCATCCAGGCAAGTGGAGAGTATTTCATCACACTCCTGACTTGTGCCTTGTAAATGGGGAATTGGCATTGGGGAGTTAGGAGGAGAGTTTCTTGCTGCAATGTCTCTAGCCTCTGACTTGCTCTTGTAGCCTCCATATTTATATGGGAGTTCAGTTGAATTTTTGATCAATGACAATCCCCAGGATGTTGATAGTGGGGAATTCAGTGATGGTAACATCATTGAATATATAGGAGTGATAGATGCTGTCTTGTGAGAAATGGTCATAGCTTGGCACTTGTACAGTGGAAATGCTACTTGCTACTTGTCAACCCTGTCCTGGATATTGTCCAATTTTGCTGCACTTTAAAATGAACTGCTTCAGTATCTGAGGAGACTCGAATGCTGCTGAACATTGTGTAATCATCGATGAACAACTCCACTTCTGTCCTTATGATGAAGGGAAGGTCATTGATGAAGCAGTTGATGATGGTTGGGTCTAGGACAGTACCCTGAGGAACTCCTGCAGAGATGTCCTGAAGCTGAGATGACTGAGCTCCAACAACCACAACCATCTTCCTATGGGCCAGGTATGACTCTAACCACTGGAGAGTTTTCTGCCTGATACCCATTGATTCCAGTTTTGTTAGGACTGCGTGATTCCACATTTGGTTGAATGCAGCCTTGATGTCAAAGGCTGTCACTCTCGCCTCACTTCTGGAATTCAGCTCATTTGTCCTTGTTTGAACCTGAGATCAGGAGCTGGTTGGCCATGGCAGGACCCAAATTAGGTATCTGTAAACCGACCACTTCTCAGGAAGTGGCACTTGACAGCACTGTTGATGATGCCTTCTATCATTTTGCTGATAATTGAATGTAGACTGATGGTGCAGTAATTGGCCAGGTTGGATTTGCCAAACCATTACCAACCGAAGCCTGGAGGAAGAAGGCCTCATATTCTGCCTTGGGACCTTGCAACCACATGGGATAAATGTGGATTTCAACAGCTTCTTAATTTCCCCTCCTCCCACATTGCCTCAGTCCCAAGCCTCCAACTCGGCACCACCCTTTGGATCTGTCTATCACTCCCTCCTCTGACCTATCATCTTCTCCCTCATCTTCATCCTATTGATTTCCCTGCTACCTTCCCCCAACCCCAGGCCTGCACCCCCCCCCCCCCCCGCACCCCCCAATTTATCTCTCATCCCTGATCCATAAGCCTCATTCCTGATGAAGGACTTATGCCCGAAACATTGATTCTCCTGCTCCTCGGACACTGCCTGACCTGCTGTGCTTTTCCAGCGGCACACTCTCGACTCTGATCTCCAGCAGCTGCAGTCCTCACTTTCTCCTACAGGATATACCCAGGCAGTTTTTCACATTGTTAGGTAGATGGAGTGTTCTTGCTGTAATGGTACAGCTTGGCTAAAGGTATGGCAATTTCTGGATCACAGATCTTCAGTACCATTACTGAAATGTTGTCAGAACCCACACACTTTGCATCATCCAGTATACTCAGATGTTCCTTAGATATTGCTTGGAGTGAATCGAATTGGCTGAAGACTGTTATTTGTGATTCTGGGGACCATTGGAGGAGGCCGAGATGACTCAATAAACTCAGCACCTCTGGCTGAGGATTGCTGCAAATGCTTCAGCCTTATCTTTTGTGCTGGACTCCCTGATCATTGAGGATGGGGAAATTCCTGGGGCTTTCTCCTTCACTGAGTTGTTTAATTGTCCACCACCATTCACAACCAGATATGGTGGTACCTCAGGGTTTCGAATCGAAAAACTGTGGATGCTGGAAATCTGAAACAAAAGCAGAAATTACCTGCAAAAATCAGCAGCTGCGGAGAGAAAGCAGAGCTAATGCCTCGAGTCCAGAGACCCTTCTTCAGAATTCCTTTTTTTTGGCACTGGAGAGGGAGTTCTGGGGAAGGACCTGAATAGGACTGGAGTAAGAAATGTTCCATGAACCCCACATAGAGACAGGCATAACTGGGGGTGGTGTGCGTACTCATAGCAACTCTTCTGAAAGTGGGAGGAGAAGTTGTTCAGGGTAAGGATGAACCCGGCCAGATGAAGAAAGGTGGGGGTGGGTGGGGAGAGAGTTCAGGCCACTCTTTTTCCTGGAAGAAGTGGAGAGCCCTGAGACCATCCTGGTGGGGGATGGATGTGTAAAGAGATGGCACGGCCATTGTGAAGACGAGGTGGCTTGGGGGCTGCAAACTGGAAATTCTGAAACTGACATAAAGCCTCTGAGGAATCGCGGATGTAAGTGGGGCGGGGAATAGACAAGGGGAGAGAAATCTGAGTCGAGGTCGGAGGAGTTAGGTTCTGTGGTGAGGATGAGGTCACCCCTCTTGTTGGTTTCCTTACCACCTGCCTTAGACCCAGTCTAGCAGTTAGGTCTTTTCGGACTTGACTGGCCTTGTCTGTAGTGGTGTTACTGAGCCACTCTAGCTGATGGACATTAAAGTTCCTCACCCAGTGTATATTCTGCAGTCTTGCCACCCTCAATGTTTCCTCCAAGTGGTGTTCATCAACTAAAGGGTCATGGTGCACATTAATCACCACAATTCCTGCCCTTGATGTAATATTACCAGAAATGGAGAGGGGGGGTATAAAATTGCCCACTTATCAAATTGGCAATTGAGGCCCTTAAGTAATCAATAACTTTATACCTTCTGCCTTTGGGCATGTTCTAGCTGGCTGGTGCCAAACATCCACTTCAGGAGGTGAAACTTGGTGGACTGGTGTCCAACAATGGATGACTATCTCTGTATCTCAGAGGTTTGACTCTGCCGAGGTAGTTCCAATTCCCGGCCCAGTCCAACCAACATCCCCAAACACTCACTGGGCTCTGCAAGTTTGGTCTTGGGAAGACTGTAGACATCATGGGACTGCTGGGACTAGGAGTTGCTGGCCATACAATTTGTTGATGAATGTCTGGGACAGGCCTTTGTCTCTGTTTGTAATCTATTCAGTAGTTGCTGGGAGTGCTGGCCAAGTGCAAGCAGGCTTCCCCCAACTCCTACACAGCTTCTTCAGCCCTTAGAGAAATAAAGTCATTGACAGCTCAGGAGGCCGTTTGGCCCACTCTGTCCATGCTAATTTTCAATGGAGCAATCCAGTCAGTCCTCTGCTCTATCCCTGTAGTCCAGCAAAATTATTTTGTTCAAATACTTTTCCTGTTTCCTTTGTAGCCATTGATCATCATCCAACCTTTTGTGTGAATTAAGGGAAGACATCTTTCACGTCCTGGCTTGATATGACTGCAGCAGTGATCCTGATGCCTTCTGGGTATTTCTAACCAAATGTATAAAACCGCTATTCCATACCACTGAAGCAGGTGGGACTTGAACTCAGATCTCCTGCCTCAGAAGTGGGAACACTACAACTTCATAACAAGAGGCCTTCTAGTACAAAAAGTGGCTTGACTGATTACACCGAGCCAGTTGCACTTGATCAATTAAAACCACCGACTAGCTTTCATCTTTCAGAACAATCTGCGTCAGGGGGATACCTACTCTGTGCTTTTTATCTCAGGTGTGATAGGTCTCAACTGTATACTGCAGAGAATTGCCTTCATGGCAGTAAAGGAGAGAGCCCCAGGTCAATCACCTTTGACCAAACCTTATTAAAGAAACACTCCCTGTACAGCAAGACGCCTAACAGCCCCTTGGAGAAGTGAAATCAAATGGACTTAGCTGAGCTGATTAAAGGATCACCTTTGTAGCTTTCATAACACACTGGGGGTACTAACCACAATCTGGCTGAACAACACTGTTGGCAATGAATGCTGGCTTGTTGGTCATCTTTGTGTGATTATTGCAATGACTGATAGATTGTTTGGAACAGGAATTCAATTTGTTTTGTGAGCCACCACTTCACCTCAATCTAAACTCGGTGGAAGCTCATATGATCACTGAAATAAACCCACAGAAGCCAGTATCCTGTCACCAAGTCATCTTTTATTTACATGTGGAGTGTCCTTGACACTGATCTAGCTTCCTCACAGCCAGCTCTCAGAGTGAACAGAACCTCTGACACTCCTGTTTATATCTGTAAGCCAGGGCTCCCCGATTGGACCAGATTAACAGCCCCAATCAGGGGACTCAGATTCTATGCAGTCCACCTGGCTGACCTCATTACAATCCACTACAGTCACCATATTAGCATTGCTAAGATCTCCATACCTCCCTATATTGATGCAGCAAGGCTTTGCTTTAGTGGCAGGGCTGTTGCCTAAGTAGGAATGTGCAGGATTTGATTTTTGTTCAGGGGTAGTAGGTACTAAAGGTTTGGCTCTGCAGTGGGTGTGATTTGATGGTAACTCATGGAAATGGGAGGTGATCCCATCAATGGACAGCTGCGGGAAACAATTAAAACCATCCAGAGTACAGGACAAAAACACTGTTGGCTGATACAAGGGGTATTATCCAAAGAAGGCACACTCATGTTGCGGTCCATTCATCAGTCTTCTACAAAGGGATTGTGATTATATGCAAACAACTTGTCCAGAAAGATACAAGCCTTAGGCATGACATTTGAGTTTCTTTCTACCAGTTGGTGTACACGACTTGCCTGTAAACTTCTTTTAAATTACCCCTTTTTCTCAGCTATTCACGATAAGGCTTTTTGCTTGGCTATCCATGTTGCAAGTTTGCTATGAATCTGAAATGTATATTTTTCCCAGAAGACATTGATTGTAGAGTGTATCAGGAATTAGAGCTGGCTAAGAGGCTGCTTTTTAAAGCTGCTTAATATTATTGTAGAGTTTGGATAAGCTGACTCTGTCAGCAGCAGGAGCAGTTGCTACAGAATACAGATTTAAGATATTTCACAAAAGGAGGGAGATAAAGAGAATTTGGTTTTAAAAGACAGTGAATTATTAAGACCTGGATGATGGAGAAGGCTTAATGCCTATCTTTAAAGTGGTTGAAAAGGGGAAATAAAACTTCGCAAGAAAAAATGATTAATTGGGTAACTCTCTCAAATAGCTCACAGAGGCATGATGGGCTTAGTATCCTCCTTCTGTGGTGCATAATTCCATAGTTTCGTTTTCCCCGTCCAAGCTGCAGCTTGGATTTTCTCAGTAACGTGGTGTGATTTATCTCCCGTTAAGTGGGTGTCTTCATCAGTCATGTTATGCAGCTGGGTATTTTCTCACTGCTGACTTTCCAGCGAATGGCTTCTCAAACGCAGAGCAATTTTCCATACAGGGCAGATCTGAATGGTCCCCACATGTCTGCGTTTTCAAATATTTCTCTCTGGACAGCACCACTCAACGACATGAAAGAAAAAAGCCTCACCCGAAATGAAAATTCTCAAATGAGAAATTGTCCTTTGAAATGTTAAGTTGTCAGAACGATAGATTGTTTTGCTTGCCCTTTGACTTTCCCTAGCAACACGTCCCCCTTCCATGTGAGATCTAATTCTGTTCTCTTATGTATCCACAACTCCATTCATCCACTCTTGCTGGATGTGCCTTCAGCTATCTAGGCCCTAAGCCCACTCGCTAACGCTCCCAATTCTCTCTCCTTCTTAAAAGTGCTTCTGAAAGCTAACCTCTTAATCAAAATTTTTTGTCAGCTGACTTAACAGCTCCATGTTTGGCCTGGAGTAAGTTTTGTTTAATTATATTCCTGTAAAAGAATCCCAGGTCATTTTACTATTTTAAAGGCACAGTGTAAATGAAAGTTAATGTTTGTTTGGATTTTTTCGGCAACCCTATCTTTCTTTCTGGCAAGTGATTGAAATCATTTTGTAATAGACATAAAGAACTGCACCTGCCAGAAATCTGAAAGAGAAACAAAGTTTGCTGGAGAAATTCAGCAGGTCTGGCAGCATTTGTAGAGAGAAAACTGAGTTAACATCTCAAGTGCGCTGACCCTTTTGTGGACTGAAGATACCGAGGTAAGGGTGGAATGTATACTGATGATGGGATGGGACTGGGAGTGTGTGAGTGGTTGAGGGAGAATAGAGTACATGGAGATGGGGCCCAGAAAGAGAGAGAGAGAGAGAAAGAGAGACAGAGAGGGAGAGAGAGAGAGAAAAAGGTTAAACAAATAATTGCTGACAATAAGCTGAGAGAGACATTATAGTCTAGATGGGATGTTGAAGAGAAGTGTAAATGCTTAATTATGAGTTGGCTGTGCTGGGAGGAGGTGATACAGGACAGAAGCTGGGGTGTGGGGGAAGGAAACAGAGGAGTGGGTGTGTAAAATAATTTTGTACCTTGATCCGCAGGGATCAAAGCTCCTCACCTCTAGAGAAATTATATTTGATGCCAATCCAGATCTGAGAAAGACAATTTTTAACTAAAAAAGAGAGAGATATGTGATTTTATTTTGCTATTATTCATGAATCATACATTTCAAAGCTACATAGTCCAGTGGTGGTTTCACTAATGGGCGAAAAAGAAATTCAGGTCTCTCCAAGTTTGTCAAAATTCTTTACCTGAGTGAATTCCCTTGAGCAGATTCTGTTATATGGGTAAATTCAGCAACTACTTTGCCAACAGCATAGTCTGTTATGGACTAGGCCAGACCAATCAAAACATTCTTAAACAGGCAGCCCAGACCATAACTTTGCTATTTGTTTCAGTAAGTGTCCAGTGAAAGTTACCCAAAGTAAGTTAGCTAGGTTGGCTACTGGATTTTAAAACAGGTAAAAATTTATTCACAAAATTACGGAATGAAACACAAAGATCAGAATATAGAATACCCACAGAACTCAGTCTATCCAAACGAGACTTAATTATGCTGTTCTGAAAATAATCAACAGTCCCAATAAACAACTCCCTTAAACATACAGTAAAAATGAAACAAAGGCTTACAGGTCAAAGTTGGAAGGGCAGAAGGAGAGAGAGTTTTGCAGTCTGTTTTCACGCAGTCCACTGCTGCACTGACTCAAACAAGACTTCAGCTTTTAGGACTGACCACTCCCTTTTCATTATACAGGTTACTTCTAAAATATAAAAGCTTTGGCTGAAAGTCTAATTTGTTTACGAATGAACAAAAAGGTCTCTCAGTAAATCCTTTCATCTCAGTACCAACCCAGTCGTTTTGGAGCCCGGCCTGTTTTATGACCCTTCGGTAAAAAAAAGGATATAGTATCCTTGACAAAAGGAATAGCTTTTAGATAAAAAGGACCAGCTTTGTGACAGAGCCCATTGACAATGCTGAGATAAACCACCAGTAATTCTGATTTTCTTTAGTTGGTTTAGTGTGGAAAAGGATATAGAAGATATAGAAAGTAGGGAAATAGATGGTGACGCCTTGTAAAATGTCCACATTACAGAGGAGGAAATGCTGGATATCTTGAAATGCATAAAGGTGGATAAATCCCCAGGACCTGCTCAGCTGTACCCAAGAACTCTCTGGGAAGCTAGAGAAGTGATTGCTGGGCCTCTTGATGAGATATTTGTATCATCGATAGTCATAGGTGAGGTGCTGGAAGACTGGAGGTTGGCGAATGGTGCCACTGTTTAAGAAGGGTGGTAAGGACAAGCCAGGGAGCTATAGACCAGTGAGCCTGATGTCGGTGGTGGGCAAGTTGTTGAAGGGAATCCTGAGGGACAGGATGTACATGTATTTGGAAAGGCAAGGGCTGATTAGGGATAGTCAACATGGCTTTGTCAGTGGGAAATCATGTCTCATAAACATGATTGAGTTTTTTGAAGAAGTAACAAAATGGATTGGTGAGGGCAATGTGGTAGATGTGATCTATATGGACTTCAGTAAGGCATTTGACAAGGGTCCCCATGGGAGACTGATTAGCAAGATTAGATCTCATGGAATACAGGGAGAACTAGCCATTTGGATACAGAACTGGCTCAAAGGTAGAAGACAGAGGGTGGGGGTGGATGGTTGCTTTTCAGACTGGAGGCCTGTGACCAATGGACTGCTACAAAGATTGGTGCTAGATCCTCTACTTTTTGTCATTCACATAAATGATTTGGATGCGAGCATAAGACGTGTAGTTAGTTAGTTTGCAGATGACACCAAAATTGGATGTGTAGAGGACAGCGAAGAAGGTTACCTTAGATTACAACAGGATCTTGATTAGATGGGCCAATGGGCTGAGAAGTGGCAGATGGAATTTAATTCAGATAAATGCGAGGTGCTGCATTTTGGGAAAGGAAATCATAACAGGACTTATACACTTAATGGTAAGCTCCTAGAGAGTGTTGCTGAACAAAGAGACCTTGGTGTGCAAGCTCATAGCTCCTTGAAATGGAATCACAGGTAGATAGGATAGTGAAGAAGGCATTTGGTATGCTTTCTTTTATTGGTCAGAGTATTGAGTACAGGAGTTGGGAGGTCATGTTGTGGCTGTACAGGACATTGGGTAGGCCACTGATGGAATATTGCTTGCAATTCTGGTCTCCTTCCTATCGGAAAGATGTTGTGAAACTTGAAAGGGTACAGAAAAGATTTACAAGGATGTTGCCAGGGTTGGAGGATTTGAGCTATAGGGAGAGGCTGAACAAGCTGGGTCTGTTTTCCCTGGAGCGTCAGAGGCTGGGGGGGTGACCTTTTAGAGGTTTACAAAATTATGAGGGGCATGGATAGGGTAAATTGACAAAGTCTTTTCCCTGAGGTCAGGGAGTCCAGAACTAGAGGGCATAGATTTAGGGTGAGAGTGGAAAGATATAAAAGAGACCTCAGGGGCAACTTTTTCACACAGAGGGTGGTGCGTATATGGACTGAGCTGCCAGAGGATGTGGTGGAGGCTGGTATAATTGCAACATTTAAAAGGCATTTGAATGGGTATATGAATAGGAAGGGTTTGAAGGGATGCGGGCCGGGTGCTGGCAGGTGGGACTAGATTGGGTTGGGATATCTGGTCGGCGTGGACAGGATTGGACCAAACGATCTGTTTCCGTGCTGTACATCTCTATGACTCTATGACAGTTTCGATGGCGAGGTGAATATTGACCAGGACGAGGGGGGAGAAAAACACACTGTTGTGAATGACATAGTGCCTTTGGATTTTTAGTGTCCACTTAAACCATGAGAGAAAGCAGATTAGCTGATTGTTTTGTATCTCATTCTTCTTTAGAACTTCACCGAACTGACAGGACAGAGACTTTTAACTCAGGGCAAGATATGGCCTTGAGCCTGCTCAGCAAAGTCCGGAGTCTAAATGAAAAACACCCAGGAGGTGGACACATTCGATTTTAAACCCAACTGAATATATCTTACATGTTCAAATACTTCAGTTTTATAAGTCCACATGCACACGACTGCAACTTTCAAAAGAGAATGGAATGTTGTAGTGTTTGTATTTAGAGCAGGACATGCTTTTGGTTGAATTTATGCAGGATAAATAGAAATAACAGGCATGCTTTAATCATGCAATCATACAATGTTACAGATTGGAACTAGGCTATTCAGCCCATTGTGTCTATACCAGTCCTTTGACTAAGCTATACAAATAATTACACTTGCCTGCTCTTTCCCATCGGCCTGTACATTTTCACGACTTTCAGCATTTTTCCAAATTCCTTTTGGAAGTTGCCATTGAACCTGTTTCCCCTGATCATCCAGGTAGTGCATTCTGGACAATGATGTGAAGAAAGTAAGTGGAAAAATCAAATCCCTAGTTAATGGGTCAACCTGTTCTTTGGCATTTAATAAAATGTATCCCTGTGTCTTCTCCAGAAAAATATGAGGCAAATTTGGATCCTTCTGTCGGGTAGTCCAAAAATAATAGAAAATCTTTGTTTTCACGGGTCAGTGAGATTCAGACAAAGAATGAAGGTGAATTCTCACCACCTGCAGTGAGGTGAATTATCAATGTACTGTATCAATCTGCCAAGCGCTTGGCTTGTCATGCAGTTTAGGTTCCACGAATGGGACTGATAAGTTCCTGAAAACTTTTTCTTGGTTTCCTTGGCCTCAAATCGTGTGCAACTCACGGGTAATTTCCTTTTGTACTTAACCACAGCCTGAGAACAACCTTTCTAGTGCCATTCCAATTGAAGCAATACTTCTCTGGGTTGCACAGAAGATCAGTCACTCGGTTCAAACAGGAAATGAACAACTGAACCATAGATAACCCGTTCCTCTAATAAAGGGTCTGAATTCAACTTACAGGGTCTTGCAGAATCTGAGTTCGACAGGCTGTTTTTCTGTTTTATTCACAGACTGAACATCAGGCTGGAAGCTGCAAATGAAGTTGACTTTGCTGAACATGACAGTTTTGTTCTCAACCACAACATAAGCCAATATATTGAAAGACAATATATTGCAGCACGGTGGCACAGTGGGTGGCACGGTGGTTAGCACTGCTGCCTCACAGCGCCAGAGACCAGAGTTCAATTCCCGCCTCAGGTGACTGACTGTGTGAAGTTTGCACATTCTCCCCGTGTCTGCGTGGGTTTCCTTCAGGTGCTCCGGTTTCCTCCCACAGTCCAAACATGTGCAGGTCAGGTGAATTGGCCATGCTAAATTGCCCATAGTGTTAGGCGAAGGGGTAAATATAGGGGAATGGGTGTGGGTGGGTTGCGCTTTGGCAGGTTGGTGTGGACTTATTGGGCCGAAGGGCCTGTTTCCACACTGTAAGTAATCTAAAAAAAAGACAAGGGCCTGAAAATGGCCCCTCCCCTACCTCCATCCCATTGAACTTCAATCTAGCAGTACAGGTGAAGAGTTGGCCATTTGTAAACTTATTTATTTCAGCAAGCATAGATGTTCCTTGACAAAATGGGCAATTTCCCTCTTGTTACATGAAGCAGCAGCAAAGCCAATTCAAACCTGATTGTTGCTGGGCTGAATCAAATCAACCATGCGTAAGAGAACAAGGCGATTTCTTTTCAACTATTACCTGTCAAAGTTCTTTACCTGAGTGAGGTCTCTTGGGCAGATACTGTTGTTATGTGGGCAAATTCAACAGCCATTTTGTGTGTAGTATAGATCCATTGACAATACTGAGATGAGTGATCAGTTTTTGTTTGACAGTGTTGATTGAGAGAATAATATTGGTTAGACTCTACTCTGAATAACACAATACCATGGGATTTTACCATCTATTTAAACTACTGGAGCCAACAGATAGGCTCATGATGTTGCATCTTAATCTCCCTCAGAACTTCATCGGACTAACAGGATAGAGGCGTCTAACTCAGGGCAAGATACAGCTTTCAACTGTTTCAAGATACAGTGACAAAGTCCACTAAGTCCCAAATAAACAAGTCCCAATCTGAGTTTGCTTTTAGCTCCACAAACATGCAGAGCCCCTAATTATAGTTGTGAATTTTGACAGTCCTGACAATTAAAAACAATTTTCAGTCACGTTAACACTTCTCAGTGTTTTGTGATTTTTATTTGTGGATTTAAAAGAGGTGATGACTCAGTATGCAGGTGTACCTTACTCAGATGCTGCAGTTTCCAACAGCCTTCTCTTCTTGTATCAGACATTTGTTGCCCTCTGATTTCAATGGAGTTGTCCCCTAGTCCGTGGTAATGCCATCAGTGCAAATAATGCAGAGAGTGATTTGTTTTGGGCGTAACAAATACTTCCCGCAGAAGCACACAGAATTTACAGCATTAAAGCAGGTGACTGGCCCACAGGAGTCAGACCAGAGGCAGCCAGTCTGGTGACATTATTGTGGAAACTTTGAAGACGAGCACATGTTTTGGGGGGTGGGGAGGGGGGATGTCATTGACAAATAAGTCTCATAAAGACTCCAGCCAGGGATGTACATGAAATAGCATTTGACACTTGACAATCATAAACAATAGTGAAGTTGATATTTATTTTGTTTTGATATATTACTTTATAAATTAAAATTTTGTTAACATACCAAGAATCACATCGAACTTACGGTGCAGAATAGGGCATCTGACCAGAATGATCTGTACGTTTGCATATCCTTGACATAACTCTCCTCCATTTTTCATTACATCTTTACACCATGTTTTTCAATCCACTTTCACATATTTATTTAACATGCCCGTAAAGGCATTTGCACGATTCAACTTCCTACTTATTCTGTTGGGAATAATCTTGACATTCTAGCAGTTCTCTTGGTCCAGACATTTTTCCTGAATTCTTAACTCAGTTTATCAGTGACAATGAAACTGTAAGAAACAGGAGCTGCAATAGATTTTGATCCTTTGAGTCTGTTTCACCATTCAACTTAACCACGTCTAATCCTTTTCCTTACTTCTACCTTTCTGCACTATCGCCATATCCATCAGTTCAGCAGAAAAATCTATTAACTGCTACCTTGACTGTACCTAATGGCTGAGCATCTACAGATCTCTAGTGTGGAGAGTTTCAAATGACCACAACCTTTTGAGGGAGCAACTTCCTCCTCCTCTCAATCCTAAATCCCCTTATCTATCACCCTGTATACTAGACTCCTCAGCCAAGCGGTATCATTTTCTCAATATTGACCCTGTCAAGGCACTTGAGAATTTTATGTTGCAGTTTGATCATTTCTCATTCTTCTAAACTCCAGGGAATATCGACACAATCTACTCAATCGTTCCTCATGGGCCAATCACCGATTCCTTGGAACCTAGTCCTTTAACTTCCAGCAAGGCCAACCATATCCTTCCTCAAGTCAGGAGACCAAAACTGCACCCAACAGTCTAGGTTTATCCTCATTATTGTCCTCT
Organism: Chiloscyllium punctatum; assembly: GCF_047496795.1. Taxonomy (NCBI): domain Eukaryota; kingdom Metazoa; phylum Chordata; class Chondrichthyes; order Orectolobiformes; family Hemiscylliidae; genus Chiloscyllium; species Chiloscyllium punctatum. The sequence continues at coordinate 18,780,271 of NC_092763.1, read as the reverse complement.
ACAGCTTTAGTGCGAGATGTTTACTGTTCTACTCCACTCCTTTTGTACAGATAGAAGATCCTTTATCCAAACGTTCATAAACCGAAAAGCTTCGAAATCCAAAGGTTTTTTGTGAAGTTATTTTCTCATTAACAAGGTTGTTTGGCAAGCAAACAGTTAACCCAAGTCGACACCCACTCGATATGTGTCACTCTGATGCGACATGGGAGGTGTGGTCAAGCACTGACAGGTCTGGGGTGTCTCTGTGAATGCCCCCAAATTGACACCCACTCGATGCGTATCACTCAGATGCAACATAGTGGGGAGCATGGCCAAGCACATTCTTACTTAGAAGTCTGCTCCTCCAGTAAGACTTTTTAAAATTTCACCATTAAACTGTCACTTATTCGGAAAATCGAAAAATTCCAAATTCTGAAAAATAGCTGGCCCCGAGCATTTTGGATAAAGGATCGTCTACCTGTAATAAAAGCTTTTATTATTTGTTGTTTAGTTGCTTGTTGCCTGGTCATTTTCCATGATGCAAGTACAAAAACACTCAGATCTCTCTGATTGCAAACATATTTTCGGCTCTGATCAGGATGCATTTTATTGCCTTGGATGTGATCAACCAACTTGCAGGCCGGTCTCACCCTACAACCATTGAGTGGCTATTGTCTCATTGCTTTGAGGTGGAGCTGTTGGGAACCTCAGGAGGTGCAAGCTGCATTGGAGCTAGACTTGACGATAAGTCTGAGTCTTGCTAGGGCTTGTCAGGCAGGCCCTGATAAGGGGGTTGTGGGACAAGGGTGAACTGAGCAGAGGGTGAAGGGAAATATGGGTGTCAAACAGCTTGGCAGGTGCCTCCAATTGGAGTGGGGCCCCATAATAAAAGGTAGCTCTTTGATTTGATTTATTGTGGTCGCATGTATCCAAATACAGTGAAATCTTATGTTTTGCATGCAGTACAGCCAGATCATAACATACAAGGACATACAGGTCATAGGGTGTTTAGACAGAGCAAGGCTGTGTCAAAACAAGTTTACGGCTGCACAGGAGGGGCACAAAACCAAGATCAACATTCAATTTGAAGTTAGGGAGGTCTATTCAGCAGTCTAACAACAGCAGGGAAGAAGCTGTTCTTGAACCTCTTGGTGCATGTGTTCAAGTTTCTGTATCTTCTACCTGATGGAAGAGATTGGAAGAGAGCGTTTCCAGGGTGGAGAGGGGCGATGGAGGGGGGTGGGGGGTGATCCTGGATGATGTTGACTGCCTTTCCGTGTTGATGAGAAGTGTAATTGGAGTCCATGGTTGTGAGGGTGGCTTGCATGATGGTCTGGACTGTGCACACAACTCTCTGTAGTTTCTTGCGATCCTGGGCAGAGCAGTTGTCACACCAAGTCGTCATGTATCCAGATAGAATGCTTTCTATGGCACACCTGTAAAAGTTGATGAGGGTCCATAGGACCATAAGACCAAAAGACATAGGATCTGAAGTTAGGCCATTCAGCCCATTGAGTCTGCTCCACCATGGCTGGTATGTTTCTCAACCTCATTTTCCCGCTTTCGCCCTATAACCCTTGATCCCCTTTACATTCAAGAACCTATCTATCTCAGTCTTAAATATACTCAATGACCCGGCCTACACAGCCTTCTGTGGCAGTGTATTCCACAGATTCATCACTCTCTGGCTGAAGATGTTTCTCCTTATTTCCATTCTGAAAGGTCTTCCCTTTACTCAAAGGCTGTGCCCTCGGGTCCTAGTCTCTCCTACCAATGGAAACATCTTCCCATTACTACTCTGTCCAGGCCACTCAGTATTCTGTCAGTTCAATTAGATCCCCCCCCCCACCCCCTCATCATCCTTCTAAATTCCATCAGATATAGACCCAGAGTCATCAAATATTCCTCATATGTTAAGCTGTTCATTCCTGGGACCATTCTTGTGAATCTCCTCTGAACATGCTCCAGGACCAATACATCCTTACTGAGATATGGGGCCAAAAACTGCATACAATACTCCAAATATGGTCTGACCAGAACCTTATAGCCTCAGAAGTACATCCCTGCATTTATAATCAAGTCCTCCTAAAGTAACTGCCATCATTGCATTTGCCTTCCTAACTACTGACTCAACCTGCAAGTTTACCTTGAGAAATGTCTGGACTAGAACTCTTAAGTCTCTTTGCCCCTCAGAGTTCTGAATTTCCTCCCCATTTAGAAATATAGTCCATGACCTCACCATTTCCCACTTGTACTCCATCTGCCACTTCTTTGCTCACTCCCCAAACCTGTCCAAATCCTTCTGCAGCCTCCCTATTCCTCAATGCTGCCTGTTCCTTTGCCTATCTTTGTATCATCTGCAAACTTAGTCAGAACGTCTTCAGTTCTTGAATCTAAATCGTTAATTTATAAAGTGAAAAGTTGTGGTCCCAACACTGAGCCTTGCAGAACACCACTTGTTATCGGACCATTTTGTCCGCACTCTCTGCTTTCTGCCAGGCAGCCAAGCTTCTATCCATGCTAACACCTGCATCTCACACTTGGGCCGTCACTTTACTCAGTAGCCTCCTGGGTGGCACCGTGTCAAAGGCCTTCTTGAAGTCCAGGTAGATTACATCCATCGGTTCTCCTTGGTCTAATCTGCTCATTGCTTCCTCAAAGAACTCTAACAGATTTGTCCAGCAGATTTTTATGGACATCTTCTCTGAGGAAGAAGAGGCATTGTTGTGTCTTCTTGACTGTCGCATCTACGTGGAAGCAGCAAAACAGCTTGGTGGTTATTGTCATTCCGAGGAAGTTGACGTTCTCAACCCTGTCCACCTCAGCTCCATTGATGAAGCTGGGACAAGAGCTCCTCCTTTCATCCTGAAGTTGACGATCAGCTCTTTAGTTTTGCGGACGTTGAGGGAGAGATTGTTATTTTTGCACCGCAACACAAGCGTTCTATCTCCTTCCTTTATTCTAATTAGTCATTGTTTGATATTGGTCTACAGTGGTGGTGTCATCAGCGAACTCGTAGATGATGTTCTGACGGAATTTGGCATCTCCCAGTCATGAGTGTACAGGGAACACAATAGGGGGCTGAGTACACATTCTTGCAGGTTGCCAGTGTTGAGCACCCCCTTACCCGACAACAAGGCTCACCAGGTTGAATTGAGTGGGCCTGATACTTGGTGTTAACCTTTCCGGTCGTGAGGAATTTCCTAGTAGAAGTGGGGGGAGGCCCTTAAGTAATTATTAATTTGTATTAATGCTACTGTAACATATTGCCCATTTCCTCTGAGTCTTACTTTGGTGTTGTAGCCTTTGAGGAGCACAGGAATTGATCCATGAATGACAATGCTGCCTGATGCCTAGCCCCTCTTTGATGTATTTGTGACTGGGCCATGTAGTGTTCCCCCTCGCTGTCTTTGATATTGCACGTCCTCTAGAGGTCATTATTCAAAAAGAAAAATCTGACTTAATTTTGCCATTCAAAATCAACAAATTCACTCTTTATCACATTGTATTCCATCTGCCATGTCCTATGTCCACTCAACAAACCAAAGTCCTTTTGCAGCTTGATTGCATCCTCCTCACCACTTACTTTCAAACTTAGATCTTCAGAAAGTTAGGATACATTACATTCAACATCCTCACTTAAGTCACTTACATATATTGTAAATAAATTAAGCTAGTCTTCACCCTTTTGGTATTTTGTTAGTTACAGTTTGCCTAACAAAAATGTCCCATTGTCCATTAACCAATGTTCAGTTTATATTATAACGTATTGCTCCAATTCCTTTGGATCTTAATTTTGTGTTGTAGCCTCTGAATAGGCTATTTAACCCTTCAAACTTGTTCCTCCATTCAGTGCTGTCATTGGGTGGCATCAGTGATGTCTGGGGTGAAAGCCAGCGTGGCCTCCTGGCCTCGGTGTGGACTCAGAGTCCGAACCTCTGTGAGGACTCAGACTCACGGCCTCAGTTTGGACTCAGACTCCCGGCCTCAGTGTGGACTCAGACTCACAGCCTCAGTGCGGACTCAGACTCACGGACTCAGTGCGGACTCAAACTCCCAGCCTCAGTGTGAACTCGGACTCCCAGCCTCAGTGTGAACTCGGACTCACAGCCTCTGTGTGGAGTCAGACTCCCAGCCTCTGTGTGGAGTCAGACTCCCAGCCTCAGTGTGGACTCAGACTCACGGTCTCAGTGCGGACTCAGACTCCCAGCCTCAGTGGACTCAGACTCACGGCCTCAGTGTGGACTTGAATCCCAGCCTCAGTGTGGGACTCAGACTCCCAGCCTCAGTGGACTCAGACTCAAGGCCTCAGTGTGGACTTGAATCCCAGCCACAGTGTGGACTCAGATTCCCGGCCTCAGTGTGGACTCAGACTCCCGGCCTCAGTGTGGACTCAGACTCCCGGCCTCAGTGTGGACTCAGACTCCCAGCCT